>NW_005371219.1:11753992-11820286 GCF_000412655.1 Myotis brandtii | reverse complement strand
TTTTCAAAATGCTGACACACTGAGCTCAAAAGGTTTGCCATCACTGTAATATACAGTGATCTACTTTGCTTATTCAGAGGAGCAATTTATATATGGTTTAAAAAACTCATTTATACTATTTAGTTTTTTGTACTTTGTTAAATAACTTCACTTCATCTCAAACTTTATATGGTTTAAAAAACTCATTTATACTATTTAGTTTTCTGTACTTTGTTAAATAACTTCACATCATCTCAAACTTTCATTTTCTGTTTTGCAGGTAAAATGTGATTAATAAAAATAGATGGCTTAGACTCAGAGAATTTTCAAAGTAGAAAAGAAGCCCAAAGATCATCTTTTTTATCCACCCCAGATTCCACCACTTGGAAATGAGAAACCTGAAGCACAGAGAGGTGAAATCAGATTTGTTTAAAATCATCCAGCAAGTTAGTAACAGAGCCAGAAGGAAAAGAAGCCTCCAGTATTATATCCATAGTTTTTCCAACTACCTACTTTTGATGGGATACAGTCTTTTAAGAGGACCTGAAAATAGCTTAATTTTTTATCGTTTTTAGCTTAAGTTTTAACAATTTAGTTCTTAAAGTAGGTAAAGGGACAATGTCAAGGAAACAAACCACAGAATGAGTTGAAATCCCATCACAGTTTAGGGTGAATTGTTTTGCAGTCTAAAGTTAATCCTGAGGTAGTACTTGATGGACTTTTAATTAAGTGACAAACATCTATACATGTGTGAGTCTGTCTATTTACACCCCAGAAACTGATTTGAAAATTATTAATTGACACAATCTAGAGGTTTGGTTATATTGAGATTAACTCCATACCTCCATTTCTTTTTCTTTTTGCTAAAATTTTTGTCCTCTTTACCCAAAATTTATAGAGGAAAATTTGGAAGATAGTCATTTTACTTATGATCACTATTGAATAGACTCTAACATTCCATCCGACTACTTTTTTTCATATATCCTATTTACACTTCATTCAAAATTTTTGCCTAATTTTCAGACTATTCTGATTGAATGTCTGCCTGTTTCCTAAGGCTAAGATCCCAGATTTCTGAGTTAGGAAACTGACTTTGTAGTCCACTGGGCAAATGTGATGCCAACGAAGTTGAATCCTTTGTGAGCAGCAACAACCAACTCAGGGAGCGAGGAAATTCTAGGTAAATGTGGCAAATAACACAGTGACTGAAAACAGTGTTCATATCTCCTTCTCTTCCCTTCCTTCACAGGATGTACTTGACATAAAGAGAGTACAGAATAAAGTACACATACTGAAAACAAAACAACTGGGGGGGGGGGGGTAGATTTGAGTTGAACGTGTTCAGCATTCAATTTTGTTTCATTTCAAAGATATAATCCATGTGACTCTGCTTTTCCTCTCTAGTGAGCTTTAGTGCCATTGTGCCATATGCCACTGTTTGGAGCCATGTCTCCCTTAGTTATCCTTTAATTGGCTTGACCTATGGGAAAGATGGCTTGCAACCAAGCTAATTACATAAATCTACTCCAGGCTCTATAAACTCCACTACAGACAGCTCTTCTGAGAGAATAAAAAGGAAGGAAAAATTTATCTAAAGTTTCAAACTTCTTTATACATATCAAATACCAACAGCATGCCCATTATAACATAATAAAAGGTAACAATATTTTCTTTCTTTATAGCTTGAATTTTCTTTCCCCTATATAGTTAGCACACAATTATTATTTAAGATTGTACCAATGTATGAAAAGTACAATTTAAGCAAAATCAAAATTATAGTTTGAAAACTAATTTTTTTTAATTGTTTTATTGCTTAAAGTATTACAAAGGGTATTACATATGTGTCCCTTTTTTTCCCCCCCGCCCTTGACAATCCCCTGGCCTCCCTTACCCCCCAGTGTCTTATGTCCATTGGTTATGCTTATATGCATGAAAACTAATTTTTGGTTACTGATTTTATTCAAGAAATTCTGATAGAAAAAAAGATTAGATGCTAGATTCTCTATTTCTTCTGAGTTTAGACATTTTGTATGGGTGCATGCATGTATGTAAAGTATGGTTGGGTCTATGAATGGTTGATATGTATGCAGATGTGTGTATGTGTATCTGTGTCTGTGTATGCCATTGCATGTGAATATTTTCATATAATATCATGAATTTGGTATTTTATTTGGGGACTAGATTGAATGAATCATGAACTACTATGAGTTGAGTAACATTATATAAAAATATATAAAATCTATATATATAAAAGCCTAAGCGACCATCGCAACTGAACAGATGACCGAACAGGTGGTGTGGGGTGACCAGGCCTGCAGGGGGGTTAGTGAGTGGCGACCAAACAACCAGGCACAGGCTGCATGGGGCAACCCGATGGGGGTGACCAGGCCAACAGGGAGGGGCAATGAGGGGCGACCAGGCTGGCAGGGGGGCAGTTGGGAGTGACCAGGTTGGTGGGGGAGCAGTAAGGTGCAACGAGGCCGGCAGGGGGGTGGCAGTTAAGGGCGACCAGGCCAGCGGGGGGAAGGGGGCAGGTGGAGGTGACCAGGCCGGCAGGGGGGGCAGTTAGTGGCGACCAGGCCAGCAGGGTGGGCAGTTAGGGGTGATCAGGCAGGCAGGCAGGTGAGCAGTTAGGAGCCAGTGGTCCCGTATTGTGAGACATCTCCCAAGGGGTCCAGAATTGGAGAGGGTGCAGTCTGGGCTGAGGACACCCCCTCCCCCCCATGCACGAATTTCATGCACCGGGACTCTAGTCATAAGATAAAATTGAACAAGTCACAAATGTAAAGAGTTTAACACCTTATTGTGCTTTGGAAAAATAAGGAAAGTGATTCAAGAAAAGGATTAGGAGCAAGTTTGTAATACCAAGGGCCAGTTTATGATTTGGAAATTGACTCCTAGCACTGTGTTTTACTCTAAGATAATTATGTATATATTTACTTTCATTGTTTTTATTTTCCCCTGACATCCTCTTTTCTCTGAAACTTTGATCCAATCAACTTCTCTCATCCCTCCACTTTGATACTTCCAACTTGAAAGAGGCAGAGAAAGCCAAAAACAAGCATTATACAATGCAATCCAAATGGGTGAAACCCTATCTGTGAAACCTGTTAGGAAAGACCCAGTTGGCATATGGAGTTCAATGCTCAGTCCCACTGTGCAATTTTTCAGTCTCTGCCATCAGCATCTCCAAGAGCTCCATGCAGTGGTAGCTGATTCATCCAAGATCTCTGCTGAGAAATTATGCCACTTTAGATTGTTATTTTAATTATAAATGTTAATTACATACACTGAGAATTTATTTCAGCTGAATATATTGTGCTCTGTACCTGAAAATTATTTTAATGGGAACATTTCTAGTACATTCTGTTTCAAAAGATCACAATGATCTACCCAAGCCTGTTCTGAGAGAGTGCTTTGATTCTTGTTTGATATTTTAACATAGTTTTTTAGTTAACTAAGCCCCATCATTTAGCCTTACACCTTGTAGAGTCTACACTTAATACTCTTTTAAATTAATTAAATAAGAAGGCCAGTAGACTGTTGTGGTTTTGATGTCATAGCATCCTAAATTTAACCCTGTAAATGCCTCAGGGTTATGAAATCAGAACAACCAATCACAAACAGCCAATGAGGCTTAAGCTACAGCTAATCAAATAATTTCCTTTCTTTGCTTCTGTACTTTATTTATGTCTTTCCCCTGGCTCCTTCTTATTGGTAGAGTGCTCCTAACCATATCTGGTTTGGCACTGCCCAATTTAAACTGATTATGCTTCAAATAAACTCTTAAAACTTTTAGTATGCCCAGTTTATCTTTTAACAACTCCTTGTCATTTTGTAGGGAAAAAAAGGAAAGTAAATATTAGATTACAATAACTGTTGATATATTATCTTTTTAAAAAAATATCTTTCTAGCAATTTTTTGGTTCACAGAAAAATTGAGTGAAAACTATAGAGATTTCCCATATAATCTCTGCCCTGACACACACAGAGCCTCCCCAATTATAAGCATTCCCCCATCAGAGTGGTACATTTGTTACAATGAATGAACCTACATTGAAACATCATTATCACCCAGAGCCCATAGATTACATTAGAGTTCTCTCTTAGTTTTGTACATTTTGGGGTTTGAACAAATGCCTAAAGACATGTACCCACCATTACAGTGCCCTATATAGTAGTTTCACCGTCCTAAAAACCCTATGTGCTCCACTTACTCATAACTCCCTCCCCACTAACACTTAGTAAGCACTGATATTTTTATGGTCTCCAGAGTTTGACCTTTTCCAGAATGTCCTATGCTTGGAATGCCACAATATGTAGCCTTCAGGAATTGAGTTCTTTCTCTTAGAAATATCTTAAGATTCCTCCATGTCTTTTTATGGACAGTTCATTCCTTTTTTTGCCCCAAATAATAATCCATTATCTGGATGTACAACAGTGTATTAATTCCCTCATCTCCTGAAGGACATCTTGGTTTCTATCAAGGTTTGATAATTAATGAATAAAGTTGCTGTAAACATCTATGTGCAGGTTTTGTGTGAAAATACGTTTTCAACCCCTCTGAGTAAATACCAAGAATCATATGGATCATATGGTGAGAGGACATTTAGTTTTATAAGAAGCTGCCAAACTGTCTTCCAAAGAGGCTGTACCATTTTGCATTTGCACCAGCAATAAGTGAGAGTGGCTGTAGCTCCACATCCTCACCAGCACTTGGTGTTGTCAGCGTTCTGGGTTTTGGCCTTCTAACAGGTGTGCAGTGGCATTTCATTTTTGTTTTAATTTGTATTTCCTCTTTCAGTCTTTTTCTCTGTGGCTAAAACCATGGACTCGGATACAGAATATCAATATAAACTCTCTGCAGGTTTACAAACCTGCAGCCTGAGCATCCTGAAAACAAGGTGATTAGAAATGATCTCTTACCATTAAAATGAGTATTTTAAGAAATTGTTCCTCTGGCCTCCTTTCTTTTCATTTTCTATCTAAATCAGCTGAAGCTAATTTGGAGAACGTGGTTTTATGCTCTAAGGCAATGTAGTATTAGAAAAAGAAGTATTATCCTTTATTCTAATAAAATGTTATATTCATGAATTAAGTTTTCCCTTCATAAAGGTAATAGTGTCATGCATTATCATAAAAAAATAGCTTAAAATTTCAATTTGTAGTCTTTTGCCACTTACCCCTCACTTATACCACCAAAGTCTGATTTTTAAAAAAATATATTTTATTGATATTTTTACAGAGAGGAAGGGAGAAGAAGAGGAATAGAGAGACAGAAACATCGATGAGAGAGAAACATTGATTCAGCTGCTTCCTGCACACCACTCCCTACTGGGGATGTGCCCGCAACCAAGGTACATGCCCTTGACCGGAATCGAACCTGGGACCCTTCAGTCCACAGGCCAACGCTCTATCCACTGAGCCAAACCAGTCAGGGCAAAAGTCTGATTTTTTAAAAAAATCTCTATAGAGATTTCAAATATTAAGACATGCATATAATTTAATTTTGGAAACTCACTGGAAAATTGTTTTACTTAAAAAAAAATCTAATGGATGCATTATTTGGATTTATCAAGAACTATAGTGGAAACTAGTAAAGGTAGGCAGTGTTATATTCAATCATTTACTCAACAGAGATTCACTGAGTGCCTTCTTTTTAAAAAAAAAATATTTTACTAGAGGCCCGGTGCACAAAAATTTGTGCACTCGGGGGGTCCCTCAGCCCGATCTATGCCCTCTTGCAGTCTGGGACCCCTCGGAGGATGTCCACCTGCTGGCTTAGGCCTGCTCCCTGAGGGATCGGGCCCAAGCTGGCAGTCAGACATCACTCTGGCAGCCCGGCAGCCCTCAGAGGCTGTCCACTTGCCAGCAGGGAGCAGGCCTAAGCTGCAGTCGGACAACCTTAGTGCTGCTGAGGAGGTGGGAGAGGCTCCCACCACCACTGCTGTACTGGCAGCCGTCAGCCTGGCTTGTGGCTGAGCAGAGCTCCCCCTGTGGGAGTGCACTGACCACCAGGGGGCAGCTCCTGCATTGAGCGTCTGCCCCCTGGTGGTCAGTGTGTGTCATAGTGACCAGTCATTCCCAGTCGTTCTGCTGTTAGGGTCAATTTGCATATTACCCTTTTATTATATAGGATAGAGGCCTGGTGCATGGGTGGGGGCCGGCTGGTTTGCCCTGAAGTATGTCCCAGATCAGGGTGGGGGTTCCACTGGGGTGCCTGGCCAGCCTAGGTGAGGGGCTGATGGGTGTTTGCAGGCTGGTCACACCCCCTTCAGGGTGGGGGTCCCCACTGGGGTGCCTGGCCACCCTGGATGAGGGGCTGATGGCTGTTTGCAGCTGGTCACACCCCCTTCAGGGTGGGGATCCCCACTGGGGTGCCTGGCCAGCGTGGATGAGGGGCTGATGGCTGTTTTCAGGCTGGCCACACCCCCTTTAGGGTGGGGGTCCCCACTGGGGTGCCTGGCCAGCCTGGATGAGGGGATGATGGCTGTTTGCAGCTGGTCACACCCCCTTCAGGGTGGGGGTCCCCACTGGGGTGCCTGGCCAGCCTGGATGAGGGGATGATGGCTGTTTGCAGCTGGTCACACACCCTTCAGGGTGGCTGCCGGCCGCCTTCTTGGTTGGGTTAATTTGCATATAGTCGCTCTGATTGGCTGGTGGGCATGGCTTAAGGCATAGCGAAGGTACGGTCAATTTGCATGTTTGACTTTTATTAGTGTAGATTGATTTTTTTTTAGAGAGGAAGGGAGAGGGATAGAGAGTTAAAAACATTGATGAGAGAGAAACATTGATCAGCTGCCTCCTGCACACTACCTACTGGGTATGTGCCTGCAACCAAGGTACATGCCCTTGACCGGAATCGAACCTGGGACCCTTCAGTCTGCAGGCCGACACTCTATCCACTGAGCCAAACCGGTTAGGGCCACTGAGTGCCTTCTTAAATACCAGGCATTACTTTTGAGACAAGAGTCAACAAAATAGACAAAAACCTCTGCCTTCACAGAGGTAAGGTTATATGTGATGAGAAATCCATGTCTTGTGATGAGGGTAAGGTTTGAAAATTCATTACCTGTGCAGAAGACCTCCCCATCCTTTGACAAGTGGCATTTTAAACACCAAATCCCCACATGTTCTATTCCCCAGACATTAACTGGGCTACTTTCTCCCCTTTAATGTCTTCCAAATATCCTTACCTTCTACTGATTTTATTTTGGAAGATTTTTGCTTACCCTTGTGATCTTTGCATTCAGTTCTGCCTTAAATGAGCTCTATTAAGGGAAAAATTCTTTTCTTGTTAGAAATGGGGTAGTCACACATTTATAACATTTAATTTCCCATTTACAATTCATGGTTATTCCCTCCCCATTATCATTTTCTCTTGTCTCTACATTTCACCAACTCTAGCAGGATTCCTTATTTTCTTTTTGTTGGGTGTTTGTTTGTTTGTTTGTTTTGGTGTTTGGTTTTGTTTTTCCCCTTTGCTGCTTAATGGTAATTCCTACAATCTATACTTTAATTTAATAGACCTCTATTGCTTTTGAGTAGTATTTTCCCCTTTCTCTAAAGTATTTTTCCAGTTAAATTATCCCTTCAAGATTTCAATAGAAAGAGGACATAAGATATAACATTGACTATTTGGGGCTGCTTCCCAGAAATGTCACCCATGGACCTACTGAAAGATATGTGTTCTCTCTCTCTCTCTCTCTCTCTCTCTCTCTCACACACACACACACACACACACATATATCAAATCTGACCTCTCCATAGTTTTTTAATTATTCAGGTATCAAGTCATTTGTCACGGGTCAAACATCCCTGTTTGCTCTTTCTCTATACCTATAAAACTCAATTTCCTCATTCTTGTCATTCCACTTCCCTCCGGTATTTCCTGCACCTTTAAAATGGGTTAAGCTCCTTTTCTTTTTTTAACATTTCAACATACTTCTATATGTAATTGGTCCCACATTTCTCCTACTCTATTTAGGGAAAGCACTATGCTGGATCTAAGGGTCCCGTTGCTCTTCCTTTATCTTTTCTACAATTCATAGTTTGCCAAAACTGCAGAACCTTTAGTTACAAAATGATCCTAGTCTTAGCCATAGTTCTGATGTTTTACTTCTAACGCCTGAAAATAGTTCTCATTTCAGATATAGAACTGGAATCCTTTTTATCTTCCATGAAGTAAGAATATTTTCTAGATAAAATTTATTTTAAGCAGTCTCTCTTTTTTTTCTAACCCTCTTCTTTTTAATCCTTAACATCTGATTTCTTTAAAAATATTATTTTTCTTCTCATCAACACAATAGGTTGGCACATCTATATAGCACAGGCATCCATTAATTTTTGTTTTCTGATAAACTGTAGCAGCTCCACTCATTGTTGAACTAAAACATTGGTCTCAAAAATCCACTACCAAAAAAAAAAGTTGATTTCAATAATAGTTTCTCAGTATTGGCTAAGAGAGAATTTGGAGGAAAAAAATGTGTAACATTCACCAAGCCAAATATCTGCATTTAAAAACACTTATTTCAGACACAGTTGAGCCCTGGTCATGGACATGAATATTTTGCATTGTCATATTCAGAATGCCTTACATCATTAAATATAAGAACCAAGCATTTCCATAGTAAACTTTACCAAAAGAAAATATCGCTGCTCTAGCTTCTCCAAAATCCCAGTACCCTAGTATGTGTATGTGTGTATATATGTGTGTGTATGTGTGTATGTATATGTGTGTATATATATGGGTGGGTCCCTCCTGGCCGATTGGGCCATCTCGCCCAGTCCCCAATTGGGACGGCCGGCTGTGGGAAGGAACCGTGGGAGGTTGGCCTGCCACGGGAGGTTGGCTGTGGGAGTGCACGGACCACCAGGCAGCTCCTTGTTGAGCGTCTGCCCCTGGTGATCAGTGCGTGTTATAGCAACTGACCTATCATCTGGTCATTCGGTTGTCCAGTCATAAAAGTCACTTAGGCTTTTACATATACAGTGGGGCCTTGACTTACGAGTGTCCCGACTAACGAGTTTTTTGAGATACCAGCTGTCTCTCGGCAGATTTTTTGCATTGAGTTGACAGAGTAATTTGAGTTAACGAGCTCCTTAATGAGCTCCTTAATGAGCTCACTCTTGGAACGAATTAACTCGTAAGTCAAGGCCCCACTGTATATATCATTATGTTCTTTGTATTAGTAAGATGAATATATATTTGGAGCAGTAGTAAAAGTCGGGTCTTAATGATAGCATTAACCCACAGGTTATATGTAGAGCCTGTAATCCTATGAGGGTAATAAAGTTTACCAAATGTTTTTCTTTAAAGTTTCAATCCATTTATCTCCCTAGATAGTCTATGTTTCTAATTTTGCTTTAAACCATACCAGCAAAATGGAAGAGAATAAAATTTATTGATGAGAAATATTTTCTGAAGAAACTCATTATGTTCTCCTCAACTTTTTCTTTGACCTTATCTTCCTATTCCATATGTATTTTTATATGGCCCTGATATATTATATACTCTTCAATTTCATTTTAGTTTATGTACAGTGATAAGGCACCACAGATATTTTTGGAAAATAGGAAGTGCAAATATTTAATTAACTAAAAATAATCATTTTAAAATTTTTATGCTTCCAAGCATCGTGTGCACCATTAAATGACAACAATCTCTGCAGCAAACCATGACTTCAGCACAGCTCTGACATTTACCAGTGAGTAACTTAACATTTTAAAATTTGGTTTCAGAATGTTGATGTTAACCTGAGGGATATCAAATGGTATAACTAAAACCAAGTGCTAGCTCACACTATTTTACATTTTAGATGTTAACCACTATTTGTCTCATCCTCCCCTCCCCCCGCCCACTAAACTGCATCTTTAATCTCTGTAATTTTCCTTCTCTAAGAACCACATACACTATATCTTGAGTGCGGGAAAATCTCTAAAATCATATCATTAAAGTTTCGAGCCCCTCTCATCATTGATGTCACATAGTTTTTGGCCTTTTCCCTACACTCTGTAAATGATGTCTAGCCATTTACATTGTTCCTTCTTCTATCCTGCTACTTCATATCCTAAATTTAATAAGTCAGAAATTAATTGGGAATTGCTAAAGTTTTAACCTGAATTTGTCTATTTCTCAGGCATGAAATTAGCTTGGTGCTAAAATCAATTAAAGCAGGACTATACTACTATTGATGAAATGCCAAAATGCATTTAATTTCCCTAAACATTTCACATATTTGACCAGATAATACTTTGAGCCTTGCATACAGTTGAATAGAAAAAAAATGTTGAACTGATCTGAACACATCCTCATTTATTTACTCTAGTTTTTGTACCCCGTTATGGTGGTTTAAATAGTAACAATCAATAATTTTTTAAGATGGCTATTGTAAATAGCTTCCTATGGGGGAAGGGGGTTCCTATTGTATTTATATCATAAACACAAATAAGTGCACATGCATAATATATTTATGATCTTAATACAAATAATAATATTTGATAACAGCAAACATGTACATACCACCCACCTGAAGAATTGAAACATAATCAATGCCATTCGGTTCCCCTGCATGTCCCTTCCCAATGAGACTGCTGTTCCTTTCTGAGGAGTTAACCATTTACTATTCTAAATTTTCTGGTATTTATTTTCTTAATAATTATATGCTACATGCATGTATCTCTAAATAAAACATTGTTTAGTTTTATGTATTGCATCATTATATAAATAATCCACCTTGTCTAGTCTTTTATGATTTATTTTTTCACCACTATTGTTTGAAATAGGTCTATATTTTGTATTCATTTTCCAGGATGTGTCTATCCCATTCTGTGAGTATATATATTCACAATTGAATGCTTTTTCTGCCTCTTTGATGATTTGTTTTCTTTTACTCATTGTTCTATAATTATTTTGTGTGCATGTATACATTTTTTTTAGATACAAAGGTCTCGGTTAGTTGGAACTGCCATAAGAGAATACGAGAGACTGTGTGTCTTATTAAGAAAACATCCATTTCCCACAGCTCTGGAGGCTGTGAAGTCCGCGATCAAGATGCTAGCAGATGCAGTGTCTAGTGAGAGCAGACACACATCTTCTTATACCCTCCCATGGCCTAGAGAGATTTCTCTTTGGCTTCTTTTTGTAAGGACGCCAATCCCATACCTCTCAAAGGCCCCCCCTCCTGCTGCATTGGAGGTTAGGATTTCAAAATATGAGTTTTGGAGGATACAACATTCAGTTCATAACAAAACCTACTGTCCAACATCCTGTAATGGACAGTATATATCAATTGTTAGTAATATGCAGGGGAGAAATATTTTCTCTCTCGTGGTTTGTTTCAGCACTTTATGCTACACTTAGAAATATATATGTTCTCAATTTTAATGCAATAAAATTGTAACTTTTTCCTTTAGTTTATTATCTTTGTGTCTTGTTGACAAAATCCATACCTACCCTAATGTTAAAGATATCCCTATTATATATTTTTAAAAAACTGTAAAATGTAATTAAGTCCTTAATTCAATTTATTTATTGTAAGATATGCAGTAAGAATCAATTCCCCCCCCCCAGATGTAAATTATTTTCCTAGTATCATTTTCCTCACCTATTACATCTTAAATTTGTATCTGAAAATGTTTGTTAACTGGTTAACTCACCACACCTTGTCTCATTTTATTGCCCCTCATTTCTTTAACTCCAAGTTTGTGGGAGTTTATTTGAACATTTATTCTTTGATATAATTTTTCAAAGTTACCTTTAACATATTAAAGCAAATTATTGCGATCTTATTAGAATTAGTATAAATGACAGTTTGCTGAAAAGAGAAATGCTTATGACATGAATCTGATCATATTTTTATGTCACCTTTATTCAAGAAGATGGTTTCACTCTATACTCAATTCTCAGTTGCCAGGCGTTCTCAGTACTCTGAAAACACTATTTCATAATCTCTTTGCTATTATTATTGCTGTTAAGAATCCAGTTGTTAGTTTAATTTCCTTGCCTATGAAGGTAAGCTGTCCCTGGCAGCTTTTATAATCTCTTTGGTGTTTTGCAGTTTCATGTGTCTAGGTTGTGGACATTCATTTACTTCTCCTCCTCAGCAATTTTTAAGATTTATTTAACCCACTTTGGGATTTTCATTCCCCTTAATTCTGAAAAATTTTAGATATTATTTCCACTGTGTTTTCTTATTCTATTTGCTTTTGGGCTTCAAGGAGATGAACGCATAAATGTTAGAACTTATCACCCCATTCTACATGTCTCCTAGCATGCCCTTCATAATTTTATCTCCTATGTTTTTGTGCTGCACTTTTGATATCTCTCTTCTGATTTATTTTTTATTGCATTAGCATTCTCTTTATTGAATCTAATTTTTTATTTAGCCTGGTCTTTGTGTTTAATGTATTTTTTCTAGAAATGCTATAATGTTCTTTTTCAGTTTCACTTCATCATTTTGAAAGTCTTATCTCTTAGTCATAATTTTGATACATTTTATTCATTTAAATATATTTAGAATATTTATTTAGTATTCTGTGATAACATTTTCCATATTAGCAGTTTATGAATATCCAGTTCTATAATTTGTTTCTGTTGACTCTAACAGTCTTACTTCTTTCCTTGTGTGTCTTATACATTTGTGTTTTTATGTTTTGTTTTGAGAAATCATATTCCCTGAAGCTTATTGTGGGATTATCTGAGGCTTGTGTTTGAATGCCTTTTTTCTCCAGAGAAGATTTGCATATACTTCTACCAGGCACTTAGGATCAATTTAAAGTAAAATTTCTGGTTGTGAGTTTCAGGATCAATTAGTGTTATTTTTAGCCCCTAACCCAGAAAGAATCATTATAAATTCTCAGGAAAGATTTTTTGTTTTTGTTTTGTTTTTTTGAAGCCACCCAAGGCAAAAATTTCTTAATATTTCACACCAAAGACAGGTTTGTTTTCTCATTTCAACCTCTGAGGATCTGACTTAATTCTGAAACTCTTATCCCCCCTCCACTGTATATGTTCTAGTATTTGTCACTCACATGTGATCCTCAAAACTGAAGCTCTGGGGCGGCAGCAGTCAATTGCAGAGCTCCCAAGGCAACATCCATCTTCAAAAGCTTGCTGATTTTTCTAGATCTAAGCTTTCCAGTTACAGCCTCTGAGGATTTCCTTACTATCTTGTTATCGAAATATTAATTTTAAATATTTTTTAGTACTTAGGTGGTTTTGTACCAGCAAGACTGGAGGAACATCACACTGTCTTCTGTGTTTTGAGTAGAATCACTTATCTGGAGAGCTGAAAGGTGCCCTCAGTACTGGACACATGAAGTTGAATTCAAGTCCAAGTGGTGTACCTCCTAAGACTAAATGCTCACCATAGTAGGTACACAGGACATCTTTTTCGTGCCACATCTCTAAGATACAGTCCCAATTCTGGTACCAAGACTTGTGAGCACTAATATTGGAGCTTAGGTATCATTTGATTCTACTCTTGTTTCTTTGGTTTCTCTGCAACACGTTACTGTGTATTATATCTGGCACCAGGCACATAGGAAGGTCCAACTGTCTCAGCAGTGGAGGCAGTTTAGCTGTCTACCCTCGTTAATCCAAGCAGATTCGCAAATCAAATTAAATAGGCATGACAGTCAGACCCTTGAAAGAGAAGCATATTTGTGTTTGAGTTGAAGCAACAAAGAAGGAAGCAAATCAAATAATTTGCCTCTAGAGTTCATGCTCTTATCACTACTATAATTCTCCAAAATTGCTGCTTTGGAAATGGAATTTGATTCATAATTGGTACATTCACAAGGAATATGAGTACCTACTCATTAAAAGCAGAGGTTCATATTTAGCTGATAAAACTACATTAGCTGGTAAAACAGACTCTGAAAATAACTCCAATATGTAATAATTTTTGAGATTTCCATTTGCCAATAAGTACAAGCCTACTTCTAATATATACATTAAAACTATATGATAATCTAAAACATATTCAGTATCTACACCTAAATATATTTTCTATGCTTTCCTTTTGAGAAAAGAAATCACAATTCTGTGTTTTCAAAAAAAAATATAAATCCTTAATAAAATTATCAACAAAAATTCAAGCCAAAACCTAGAAAAAAAAAAAAAAGGATTGTGCATTTTGGTTAATTTGTACATTGATCCAGAACTACTTAACATTTTTACTGACCCCTTCTTTTTAGAGTTCTATATATTTTTTAATTGAACACTTTAAGGAAAACTGCAAAATCCAGTACTTCCCAAGGAGGGGGACAAGGAGTGAATGACTGTATGGTAAATATAAAGATAAAAGAAACATGTTTATTTTACATCTTCCTGAAAGCCATCTTCAAGTACGGTAATCGTCACAATAAATTAAAGTTAGAGAAAACTGCATTCTGGTATAACATAAAAATCTTCTTGTAAAAGTTTTCTACCCCCAAACAAAAGGTATTTCCTTAAGAAACACGAGCTACCCTTTCCCAGAAGTCCCCACAAAGGGATGAGTTGTTGCTCTGAGAGGCTGCACCAGGTGACCCAGGACCAGGAGTCTAGGTTGCCTTTCACAGAATCTCACCCAGCCTGCCTCCCCTGGTTGTGGATGTGTACAGGTCTGAATGCTTAGTTTTCATTTACAGAGTCTCTGCCCTAAAAATGCATTTGTTCTAACAAGCACTTTGAGGAAAAATATAGCTTTTAACCATTCAGACATGGCCTGTGGGAGTCAGTGGATCAAGCAGGAGATGACAGATGCAATTGGTTTGTAAAAATTTTTAAGCCTTAAGAGAAAGATCTCCTAGGAGAAGTGGCAGTCTGCTGCTGCTTTTAAAGTGACGGAACAATAGATCTTGGGCTGCCTCGGGTGCTGCCTGAAGAATCAATAAACTCTCTTTAAAGGCCCACTGATGTCTCATGAAAGGCATCCAAAAACATTTTATTTAGAATATCCATCTTATTTCCTTCTGAACAATGTAACTCCCCTACGGCTGACAAATTGAGAAAGGCTGATTTGTCTATTTTACAAAATATCTGTTTTAATAGAGGACAGTGAGAGGTAATTTGGAAATTCTCCTTTAAAGAGAATCCTCAACTATGTTTAAACAGAAAGTATGCTCATTAGGGAAATGTTTATGTAAGGCAAATAATTTGGAGTTATTAAATGACTCAGTAATACCTTCTAAAATGTTGGTTTATGAAAAGTCTTAATCTTTACTTTTATTGTTAGTATTTAATTCAAAAATCTAAATTTATAACTATTGTTTGTTTATAAAACATTAGAGCATATCATTTCCAAGTAATCATATGTTAGTTGATTGACACTCAACTTATAATCTTTGAATATATAAACAGAGGTTTTCAATTCATTAAGACACTTGCTAGGGCCTTCCCATTGGGAAATTATAATGATAATATAGTCCTCACAAATTTATTGTTAATATTAAATTATAAAACTTCTACCATATGTAAGTTCTTGGTACATTGTATATCAATATTCTTTTGTTTCTTTTTAAAAAATATTTTTTTAAAATATATTTTTTGATTTCAGAGAAGAAGGAAGAGGGAGAGAGAGAGAGAGAAACATCAGTGATGAGAGAGAATCATTGATAGGCTGCCTCCTGTATGTCACACATTGGGGATTGAGCCCACAACCCAGACATGTGCCATGACCAGGAATTGAACCATGACCTCCTGGTTCATAGGTTGACGCTCAACCACTGAGCTACACTAGCCAGGCTATTCTTTTGTTTCTTGCTGAAGTCTTTATTAGTATACTATTTATGACTTTTAATGTTCATGAATATTTGTTATGTATTTTTAATATGACCATAAATATCAAGTCAAATAGCTAAATATAATTTCCCATAACTTATATGAATCTGCAAGTTTCATAATCCACATTCTTGGCATTATTCTGAAATTTATTTACTAAACATATGTGAGCTATCTTTAGAGACTTTGTTTTAATGAGGTTTATGATACTGGTAGTAGAAAATCAGTAATATTTTATGTAAACTTTGTTTATACACAGTAAAAAGCCAAAGCAATGTAGAGAAAAAAGACAGTGATTAAACATGAATGGAAATAATGACATAAACTATTTAGAGATGAGGGAAGGGAAACCAGGCTGTAGGGATCTAAAATTTATATATCTACGCTCAGGAGGTCACGTATAGGTTTTATTACATAGAACATAGAGTGTAAAATAGGGATTTTAAAAGAATATAGGACACATGGGAGTGTGTAAATGTGATGTTTCCTTTATGGACCTTCAACAACAACAAAAATGTTAAAAAAATATAACAAGCCCTGAGAATACAAATCACTATTTTTTATATAAAGCACTATTTTTTATCTTCTCATAATTTCCTTTCTTAGCAAGTATAGTATCAATAAAGTTTGCCTACATTTTTTTATTGATGTTGGAATTGTGTTAAGGTGTTTTATTTGTTTATTAGAATATTAAGGGAAAATATTGAATTTACATGCCTTGAAGAAATCACACACCTTCTAGTAACCATTACCCTTATTACTCAAAGATTCACAAATTTACATCCTAGGTTTCAGAACTCATTTCAGTTTGTCTCTTCTGTAGTGTTTTTAAGTAAATGTACTATTTTACCAAATACTCCTAAATTTTTATAAGTACTTCATGCATACCAGAACTAACTAAACTTATCTTAATACATTTCTTTCAGTTTTTTAGGTTTCTGCTTGTTGTGTTGGTTTCCATTTGGAATGTGATTTATACATGCTAGTGAAAGCTGTTTAATCCTCTGAGCATAGTAATAGTAATATATAAAACAACAGAGGTACCACTATACACCTATTAGAATGACCAAATGCTAGCAAGAATGTGAAACAAGAGAAACTCTCATTCATTAATAGTGTGAATGCAAAATGGTATGGCCACTTTGGAGGACAGTTTGATAGTTTCTTACAATACTATACATATTCGTACCTATGATCCAGCAACCTTACTCCTTGGTCATTACCCAAAGAAGCTGAAAACTTGAGTCCATACAAAAACTTGTACATGCATGTTTATAGCAACTTTATTGATAATAGCCAAAATGTGGAAGAAGCCAAGTTGTCCTTTAGATTAATAAACTTGCTACATTCAGAATATTATTAAGCACTAAAAATAAATGAGCTATCAAGCCATGAAAAGACATAGAGGAAACTTAAATGCACATTATTAAGTCAAAGAAGCCAATCTGAAAAGGTTACATACTATATGATTCCAACTATATGATATTCTGAAAAAAAGGCAAAATTTTGGAGACAATTAAAAAAATCAATGGTTGCCAGAGGTTAGAGAGAAGGGAAGGATAAATAGGCAGGTCATAGAGGATTTTTATGGCAGTGAAACTACCTGTATTATACTGTAATGGTAGATATGTGTCATTATACATTTGTCAAAACCCATAAAATATAAAACACCAAGAGTGAACCCTAATAAATTATCAACTTTTTGTGATAATGATGCATCGATACCGGATCAGCAATTGTAACAAATGTACCCCTCTGGGATGCAGTGTATTTGTGTGAAGGCAGGACTTTCTCTTCCTTTCTACTTAATTTTGCTGCGAGCACAAAACTGTTCTAAAAAAAGAAAGTCTACTTAAAAAATAAGTAACAAATGGCATTAAATATATGGTGGCATGAAAATGTGTGATGTTGGTAAAGCTAAGGTCACAATTTTTTTAAAAAATATATTTTATTCATTTTTTACAGAGAGGAAGGGAGAGAGATAGAGAGTTAGACAGATCGATGAGAAAGAAACATTGATCAGCTGCCTCCTGCACATCTCCTACTGGGGATGTGCCCACAACCCAGGTACATGCCCTTGACCGGAATCGAACCCGGGACCTTTCAGTCCGCAGGCCGACTCTCTATCCACTGAGCCAGACCGGTTTCGGCAAAGGTCACAATTTTTAAATCTATGAGTCTTGAAAGTTAATATAGCTTCTGGAAAGCACAACTCTTACCTGATTCTTCTCTCCATCCCTAGAAAAGTTTTAAACTTCCCTGGAAACTGTAACATGGATCCATGGTGAATATATAAGACTTTCCATTACTGATAATGAAGAGTGGAATGGTATTCTATTAAAATAAACATTTTGTTTATCTGCAATCAAGAGAAAAGAGCTTCCTGTTTAATATTCTCATTACCAGAGGCTTGATGCTCAGAATTGTGGACTAATAACATATACAAAATTATAATCAGGTCAGATTTTACTCTACTAAACTTAGACTACTTTTTAAAATCACTGTCTGTTATGTAAAATATATCCTAGTAATAATGACACTAGACTATCAATGGGAATCCTATATAATAAAAGGCTAATATGCTAAGTGTCTGGTTGACTGGTCAGCCGTTCAACCAATCAAAGCATAATATGCTAATGATATGCTAAGGCCGCTCAACTGCTTGCTATGACATGCACTGGCCACCAGGGGGCAGAGAGTTGACCAGTCGACCAGTCGCTATGACGTGCAATGACCACCAGGGGGCAGATGCTTGCTCCGACCTGTAGGTTAGCTTGCCACTGGGGTCCAGCTGATTGAGACTGAGTGAAACTCCCACAGTCCCTCCCTGGCTGGCCAACTTCCTATGCCTCTCCTTGTCTCTTATCGTGTACCAGTGGGGTCCCTCAATCTGGCCTGTGCCCTCTCACAATCCGGGACCCCTCGGGGGATGTCGGAGAGCCAGTTTCAGCCCGATCCCACAGGCCAGGCTGAGGGACCCCACTGCTGCACAAATTCCTACACCAGGCCTCTAGTACTTTAATATTTATCTTGAAAAAGACTCATCAAGTATAGGTGGAATTTCCCCTAAGATGTAAAAACCCACTAACTAAAAGAAGAAACAAATTTATGGAGATTAATCAAACAGTCAAAATTATAAATTCTTTGTGACTGTAAATAATACTGTGAAAGGAACAGAGTTATCACCCCAGAATGTGCTTCTTTGGGATATTTTTAAAAAATATATTTTCAATGATTTCAGAGAGGAAAGGAGAGGGAGAGAGAGAGAAAAAAAAAATCAGTGATGAGAAAGAATCAGTTCTCTCCTGCACCCCCCACACCCACAACCCTGCATATGCCCTGACCTGGAATCAAACCGTGATCTCCTGATTCATAGGTCAATGCTCAACCACTGAGCCAAACTGGCTAGGCTTCTTTGGGCCATTTTAAGCTGGTTATTTGAGGGCCAGAAGGCTCACGAAGAACCTTTGACCTTTTCTCCCCAACAGCTTCAATGGACATGGGGTACATATGTATTTTTGAATTTGTGTGTTTTTTTTCAGTATAATATTGATCTGTTCTCTATCTAAAATGTATAATAAGCTAAAAATAATCTTTGGATACTCACTGGAGGACAATTAAAACTCCATGTGTTTAGCTGTTGTTGTTAAAGGGAATGGTTTCAAAATATTGCAATAACATCTTTTTTCTATAACATTACTTGGCTTGTCCTAACTTTAAGAATATTTTTAATATTTAGCAAATATTTCCCTACTGGGATATATCTAATTATAGAGTAAAGTTAATTGGAAATAACTTCTTAATGTTTATATAGTATGAATCCTATATGAATCTTTAAGTATGTGTATGCTACAAATTTAATAATAAATGTAATAAAATAGAACCTTAAATCAAATAAACAGAATCTGCTGTAGTTTTATACGCCAACACAGGATGGTTATTTCATTGAAAAAAAAGTCCTTCATTAAGTGATTTAAACAACAACAAAAAGGTAGAAAATAAAATATAAAAACAATTTTTCCAAAGAAATAATGTTAATTGTGCTTTTATTTTCTGAGGAATAATAATTATACTGAACCATCTAAGTTATACCCTAAAGTACAATTAGCAAACAAATAATTGGCCATTATACATCCTTTAATCTGACTGACTTCTTTCAGTACCTTAGAGAAATGAGAATTCCATATACTCATTACATCCTTAGAATAGAATATCCTGGTTATATAAATGACATTTCTGAAAATATAATAGAGCAACTAAAACAATCACATTTTAATAACTGTGTGATTTTTTTTCATTTTGCTTTGGTGTGGAGATAATGGCAGAAATATTATTGTTTCATTGGGGAACTGCTTCTCTTTTTACTCTACCCATGAGTTTGCAAAAGAATGCCATGATTGTTTAGTTCTCCCCCTCTTACCACCATTGATATATCAAGGGGCATGGCTAATCAAAGATATTCTTTGTTATTTTTTTCTCCTTTTTTTTAATTTCAGAAACTGAAAACATACACCAGTAAATTCCTTCTATTTCATATTAGGAGTTACAGAAATTGAAACATAGCAGTTATTGATAAACATATTCTCTGGCAGGCAGGGAAACATACTCCACCTGTATCAAGAAATTCAGCCAAAACATAGACATGAAAAATCATACATAAATTTCTGGAAAGAGAGAGAGAGAGAGAAAGAGAAAGAGAAACCAACTTTGTAGTGGAAGCCAGTTGAATCTTGGCTCTCTACATGAATGATTTTACCCTTCCTGGTATGAAAGGAGGTGCCTTATTATTTATCCCATAATGTTTTCATTCTGCCAAAGATAGAATTGAATTTCTAGTACTTTTAACCAAGAACCCAAATTAATACAGTTATCATCACTATAGTTTCTTAGATTGCCTTCATAATCACTAACTCTTTGCATATATATGGTTTTAAATGTTATTACAACATAATTAACTAACATGTAAATGTTTCTTTTCTTCATTTTCTTATTCTTCTTTTTCACTCGATAATCCAGTTATCTGTGATGGGAAACTGGAATTATTTGGAGAATGAAGGATGGTGGTAGACTTGACCATAGATGTTGGCTAAATCCACCTACAATGGGGCCTTGACTTACGAGTGTCCCGACTAACGAGTTTTTCAAGATATGAGCCATCTCTCCGCCGATATTTTGCTTTGAGTTGCGAGCTAAAATTCAGGTTACTAGCCAGCTTCAGATACCCCACCGCTAGTTGGCGCAGCGAACGTCACAGTGAATGCCACAACATCAGCCCAGCATCACCTGTCTCACTCATTCACTTTTTGATTTGACATACGAGTAATTTGAGTTACGAGCTCCGTCACGGAACGAATTAAACTTGTAAGTCAAGGCCCCACTGTATTACAGAGCTGAGGAGCACAAAGGTGTTGTTGGCTGGAGTTTTGAAAAAAATCTTTGAATTTCTGGTAAATAATAGACTTGTGAGCAGATAATATGTAAGAAAAACTCAGGAGTAAAGGAAAGAGATTAAAACATTTCTTCTGAAGGTAATGAAATTGTCTCTATTTTGAAATTTATTATGAGTATCACAATAAATTACAGAGATCTATGAATAAAAGTGTGTGATTATGCACATTCATACCTGTCACACACACACACACACACACACACACACACACACACGAGTAGAATATGACTTAGTGAGATATAACTCACATTTGATATTTAGATTTGCCTTTTTAAATTTCATTAAAGAGTTATTTCATCTTGTTTTCCATTATTGAAGACAGTATGAGAAAAATATATCCACATTTCTCATGTCTACTTTCCCTACCTCAAGTGTAGAAAAATTTCTTGCTGGCATATATAATAGAGTAGACTTATTTTTGTTTTAACCTCATGTTGGGACTTCATAGAAGAATTTTGGCAAGCCATGTGATGCCTCAGTTGTCACTAGGCTTACAAAGGAAGAGTTCAAATTTCTATTTTCATTTTACCATATTATAGGTAATTGTTCATGACTTATGCTTACACTCTCGTATATCTTCATATGCCTTCATAGTGTCCTAAGTACTTTCACATATTTTGTCAAAATGGAGCATAATAACATCTTTTTAGGCACAGTGATATAGTTCATTGTTATCACCATTTTAGAAAAATTAGAGCCTAAAAATTCAGAAAATCTGAAGGATTACAAGGCCTATGGCTGGAAAATACAAAGCTGATAACTAAATTCAGTTCTTCTCACTCTAAATTTTGTGTTCTTTCGATGTTCTTCAGTGTTCATACTTCATTAACCTTGTTCCAGGATCCCCGCCATACCACTTTTCACTTCTGTGAAAAAGAAGTAAAGTTTTGCCTCATTGTATTTATATTTGATGCAAGATCTAAGTAAATCCCTCTGCTGGAGTAAACTAGACTCACAACCAAGTCCACTGCCAATACTTTATGCTCAAACCCTAGTATATCATTAGAAATATGTCTTATAGAAAAATAAATGTTTTCCTACAAGAGCTAAATTATATATAATCTATTTTACAAAAATACCCTAGTCTCTGAATATCTCATGATGAGTAATCCCCCCAAATAATTTCAGTCCCTTTTCATTTGAGAATTCTCCTTGGCTGGCTCCCTCAGTCAGCTGTGCTGCTCTCTGCTGAAGTGACACTTATGCTGGAATTCACCAATTTTATTAAACAATTAGAGGCCCGGTGCATGAAATTCATTCACTCAGGGTGGGGGGTCCCTCAGCCCAGCTTGCACCCTCTTGCAGTCCAGGAGCCCCGTGATGGATTGTGCCTGCAAAGGGAGGCCCCATCCACCCATCCAGGGCTCCTCGATGAATTGACCCAAAGAGGTAGGCCAGAGCTGCCGGGATCTGCCTCCTCTGCACTGTGCAGAACCGCAGGGCCCGCAGGCTTCACTGCGCGGAGCCACTGGGACTCTCAGTATCACCGTGCAGGGCACGGGGACCTGCTTTCACGCCGCGCATACAGCATCAAGTCCCCACCCACCCATGCGTGCCTCGCTGTGCATGCAGCCCTGCCCACCTGCGCACGCCCACTGCGCACAGCCACCTGGTGATGGATTGTGACAGTTTGAGGTCATCATGGTGTGACAGCATGAGGGAGTGATGATCATTTGCGTATTAGCTCTTTATTATATAGGACATATATTAGAGGCCCGGTGCACAAAATTCAGCACTCGGGGGGGGGGGTCCCTCAGCCTGGCCTGTGCCCTCTCATAGTCTGGGAGTCCTCAGGGGATGTCCAAATGCCAGCTTAGGCCTGCTCCCCATGGGAAGTAGGCTTAAGCCAGCAGTCGGACATTCTTAGTGCTTCTGTGGAGGTGGGAGAGGCTCCGCCACCACTGCTGCACTCATCAGCTGTGAGCTCGGTTTCTGGATGACCAGCACTCCCCCTGTGGGAGCACACTGACCACCAGGGGGCAGCTCCTGCGTTGAGTGGGATCGGGCAAAAACTGGCTCTCCAACATTCCCCAAGGTGTCCCGGATTGCGAGAGGGAACAAGCCAGGCCAAGGGACCCCACCAGTGCACAATTGGGGCTGGGGAGGGACGTGGGAGGGCTCCAGAGCATGTCCCGCTCAGTCCTGATTGGCCAGACCCCAGCAGCAAGCTAACCCAGTGATCGGAGTGTCTGCCCCCTGGTGGTCAGTGCACATCACAGTGAGCATTTGAGCAGCCTTAGCATATCACTAGCATATTACACTTTGATTGGTTGAACAGATGACTGGACGACCAGACACTTAGCATATTAGGCTTTTGTTATATAGGATCCTAAAAAATCAGAAACACCAATCAGAAAGAATATATGCATCCCTATGTTCATAGCAGCGCAACTTACAATAGCTAAGATTTGGAAATAGCTCAAGTGCCTATCAGCAGATGAGTGGATTAAAAAACTGTGGTACATCTACACAATAGAATACTAGGCAGTATAAAAAGAAAGAACACTTATCATTTGCAATAGCATGGGTGGACTTGGAGAGTGTTATGTTAAGTGAAATAAACCAGTCAGAGAAAGATAAGTACCACATGATCTCACTCATATGTGGAATATAATGAACAAAATAAACTGAAAAATAAAATAGAACCAGAGACATAGAAGCATAAACAGACTGACGAATTCCAGAGGGAAGGCAGGGTGGGAGGGTAGAAGGGGAGTGATTAACCAGGGAACTTATATGCATATATGCACAACCCATGGACAAAGACACTAGAGTGGTGAAGGCCTGAGAGGGGTGGGTCAATGCGAACAAATCCCACAAACAAACAAAGGGGACATCTGTAATACTTTCAACAACAAAGATAAATTTCAAAAAATTTTAAGAAACAAGGAAAGGCATAGATACTTTAGTAACTTTGATGTGGGATAATACTGTGAATCAAACCCCAAACCCTCAATTTAATGGTAGGGAGGGGCCTGCATAAAAGCAAAGAAGAATAAATAGATGTGGAGTGATTTACCACTTCTTGATATATTCCTTGGTATACCATCAAATTTTGAATAAGGTATAAATTTTATTTCTGCTTCAAC
Organism: Myotis brandtii; assembly: GCF_000412655.1. Classification (NCBI taxonomy): domain Eukaryota; kingdom Metazoa; phylum Chordata; class Mammalia; order Chiroptera; family Vespertilionidae; genus Myotis; species Myotis brandtii. The sequence goes on along the minus strand of NW_005371219.1, from coordinate 11,796,003 downwards.
TAAGGACATATACTTTTACAGTGATTTTTATAAGATAAAATATTGAGAAGAGACTGAAGCATAAAATATCAGTGATATAAGTCATCATCAATCAAGCACCAAAGAGAAATTACTGATTTTTGGAAGATATGACAGTGAACTCATAGCAGTAGACAATTCTGCTTAAAAGTGACTCCATGCTTAATAGTGTGACCTACTGCATAGCATAATGAGATGAGAGTATTTTTTTAAGTTGTTCATTGTTCCAAATTTCAATCATCCTTTTAAAGTATTGTTAACATATTCTTCCACATGTGTGATCATAGATATGGTTTAAATAAAGTTTGAGAAGCACTGTAGTTGAAAGTGCAAACAGGAATCTAGAGGATGCAGGGCTTTTAACAACTACAACAATGACAAAAATTACAAATGGTTTAACATATGTGATAGATTATTTTGATGGTCAAATTTACAACCTAGAATCTAGGTGTCAGAGGTGACACGCGAACCCATTTTTTTGGTTGATTTTTCTTTGTTAAATGGCATTTAAATATATAAAATAAATATCAAAAATATAAGTCTTTGTTTTACTATGGTTGCAAATATCAAAAAATTTCTATATGTGACACGGCACCAGAGTTAAGTTAGGGTTTTTCAAAATGCTGACACGCCGAGCTCAAAAGGTTCGCCATCACTGACCTAGATCGTGCTCATTCATTATGTTGGTCATTAGTGTCATTTGCTATTATTTCTAGCTCTGTAACTTCTGCCCACAAAGTACTATTGTGCTTCCTGGCTCTCTTGAGGTTGGATGAAATTATATAAGTAGTTATGGTCAATGACTTACAAAAACACTGATGTGTACCATTAGAAGTGGACATCTTTAATTGCCACCAGGAATATTTGTCCCTCTAGTATGGCCAACAATGCCATTAACACTGATGGATGCTCTGAGCTGACCAGCTAACTAACAATAGACATGTAGTGTTGGCAACAAGTAAATTTTGCTACTTTAAGCCACTGAAATTTGGAGTTTGTGTATCACTGCATTATTACCTAGTCTTTTTCTGATAGATACCCTAGTTAATATATAGATTTGCAGCAAAAAGATACTCTTGAACATAATATATCTCCGTAAAAGACCTGAGGCTGGAGCAACAAATGTTGTGACAATGAAGCTATTTCACTTCCTCTGAATGTCCTGAGAATGTCTTAACTAAAAATAGGTTGACACTGTGGGTGTGGAGGACAAAGTCTTCTGGCTCTATTAGACTATCTTACATATATTATTTTTATCAATAAGCTAAATAATACAAATTTATCTGAGATTCTTACAACCTAGACAATTTACTTTAAAAATTATTGTCCATATGGCATAGTTCAGTGGTTGAGCATTGACCTATGAATCAGGAGGTCATGGCTCCATTTCTGGTGGGGGCATATGCCAAGGTTGCTGGCTTGATCCCCAGTGTGGAGTGTGCAGGAGGCAACCGACCAATGATTCTCTCTCATCATTGATGTTTCCATCTCTCTCTCCCTCTCCCATCTTATATGAAATCAATAAAAATATTTTTAAAATGTTTTTTAAAAATAAAAATTCTTAAAGAGTTATTTTAAAAATAAACCAATTACTTTAAAAAGAAATGAAAATATCCTATCAATCCTTTTTTTAGGTGAAATTTATATAACATAAAAGTAAGTGTTATACAGTGTGCCATTATTCAGAGGGCCTTAGTATATTCACAATTTTGTGGCACTATCACCTCTATCAATTTTTTAAAAAAGTCATCACCCCCAAAGAAAACTCCATACCTATGAAGCAGTCATCCTGCAACTCTTCCTTTTGCCAGCTCCTGGACACCATCAATCTGCTTTCTGCTTCTATGGATTTACCTATTCTGCATACTTCACATAAATGGAGTCATATAATATGTTACCTTTTGGATCTGGCTCTTTCACTTAGCATTATGTATTCAAGGCTCATCTGCCTTGTAGCATATATCAATACTTCACTATTTTACGACTGAATAATATTCCATTTTATAGATATACCACATTTTGTTTATTCATCCATTGAGGGACATTTGACTTGTTTTCCACTTTTGGTTTCCTGTCAATCTTATGTCACAAATAATTATCATCATATATTTTTCCAGGGACTACATATTTTATAGAATAAAATTCTGGCAATATAGGAAATGAGGAGAACCCAGTATTAAGCCACATATTGAAACTAAAACTTGACTAAGTTATATAGTTGGATCATCACACTTATCTTAGACAAAAAAAACACAACAACTTTATCTATTGTACTAACACAACATTGGTTATGTTTAAACCATATAATTTATACAGAGAGAGAGAGATAGATATAATAACACAACATTGGTTATGTTTAAACCATATAATTTACAGAGAGAGAGAGAGAGAGAGAGAGACTAACACAATGTTGGTTATGTTTGTTTAAACCATATAATTTATACACACACTCTAGAGAGAGAGAGAGAGAGAGAGAGAGAACTTCTGAAAAAGTAAAAAATGTGGTCAGCCCAGAGAGAGAGAGAGAGAGAGAGAGAGAGAGAAACTTCTGAAAAAGTGAAAAATGTGGTCAGCCATCTAGAAGGTGCTGCTAGGAATTGAGGAGGATACCGGGTCTGAGGCATGGGAAAATAATCTTTGCTCACTTGAAAGGACTACCAGAGCCAGTGCTTACCAATAATAGCCAGGTCTGGCAGCTAGAGGAGAGCTCTGGGCGGTGCTCTCTCCAAAGCTCTCTGCTGACATTGATCTACTCAGCTACCCTGTGCTGAGCACATACTTCATCTCTTGGTGACCCTCAATCCATAAGCTACTGGTCCCGCTGGGTATGGAAGCGATTGCAGTAATTGTTCCAAACAGAGTCACCATCAGGTGGTTTCTTTAGTAGTAATGAACTTTATTTATGAGAGGCCCTTGAGTTAGAAGTACATTGGAAGGCTGTGCCTGCATGTGGAAAATCACTGAAATTTTCTGAAATACCTGGACTAGAAATGTAAGAAAAAGAAACGGGATCCTAAAGTACGCAGCGTAAGTCAAAGGAACAAAATTAAAGAATAACTTTGTACTGTTAATAGGAACTCACATATAACACAGCCTGCTGAGACTTGGGGGAATTTAGGTTATAGTGCTACACCACTATTTCATGAAAGTGTATAAATAATATTGTGGTGAATTAAAAAACAAATGTATTTAAACACATTATTGAATTCATAGTAACACCTTTTCTATTGTGGGGACTAAATCCATGAGGATCATCACATTTCTGTCATACTAACAAAGAGCCTTTCACACTGAAAAGGCTGAGCGCCAGTCACGCTCCACTCTCAGCCACATGAGGCGCATTTCTCTGGACTCCCTTGATATTCACACGTAAAGCTGAGTTTCCCTCCTGCTCTGGCCAACAATGTTAACTGTTCAAGGAGATTCCAGAGCTCTACCAGTTAGGTGCTTTACCAGATTCACCTAACTTTTAAGATATATGCTTTTTTTCTATATATATTCAACCCCTGCATTTTACATAGATGGCCTAATACCAACCCCTTCTTGGGAAATAATTTCACATTTACATTACTGAAAAATAGTAGCACTAAATATTTTTTCTCTAGAAGACAAACTTCAAACATCACCAGATGTCTTTCTAACTTCCCCCAAAGTGACCTGGGGAATCCTCCTAAAAAGGGGAATATCTGATTTTTCTATAAGCTGGAATGGCATTTAAATTTTATTCAAATTTGTCATCGGGCACTAGAGAGGAATATTAAAATCCCAAGTACTTTTTAAGAGAAATGTTGGTTATAGCTTTGCATTCAAGGTGCAGATATGTCCCTGAGAGATTCTATAAGGACGCAGGTCCTGAGAAATTACCATCAGTTCTTCTGAATGAGAATTTGAAAAAGAAAGTGGAAATAATTTTGAATCTTCCTGCCAGCTCAGCAAAAATATAGAATGCTATCTGCTAGACTCAGTTTTGAAAGAGAAAAGTGTAAGGCATTTCTCAGTAGAAAAATACACATTTCAACAAAACATGTTTCCAGCTACTGCTTTCAACCATTATTGAGTAATAAAAGATAGTTGCTATTGAAATCTAAAGCTTAAATGAGTCTGAGCTAAGAAAACAGCACACATTCAAGGCATCATTTATATAGGAGAAATTCTTCAGGAGAAACCCATAAAACTCGAAGATATTAAATAGATTTATTATCTCCTTTAAACCAAAAGGGAGACTATCAGCTCCACACTGTGCCCAGATGCTTTATAAAGAGCATCTGTGTTGCTTAGAAATCATCACTCAATCAACTCAAAATTCATGACCAGATTCCCTTTGTAGTTGTTTCTTATTAGGCCCTCCTCACTGAGAGAGAACTAGCACAGAGAATAGGGTCACTGGTGTATAAAACAGAGCAATTCTAGGAAGCTTTCCCCTGAATCACACTGACAGGATCCTAACAGCCACACAATGCTGGCAAGAACGTCATGTCATAAATTCATCATGAACTCCAGCTCTCCCAGAATAACTTAAGGTAATGGTGTTAATGATATCACTGAACTTGAACTCTAAAAGGCTTGGTGTTTTGATAAAGTGACCTATTTTCCTACATTCCTTTGGTTATTGACTTATGTTATGAGCTAAACATATCTGTCACCTAATATTTCCATAAATACTTAAGTAAAGTGGAGGGGGAAGTGTTAGGAGGAATCTGTTCTCACAAGATACTTCACATACTTTGCAGAGGGAATTCTTTCTTGGAGAAAACTCCTCTCACTCTTCTGTTAATTCTATGTTTCAGGTGACATGAAATTTAAATTTCAGTAAGGTAAATTCCCAAGATTGAAACAGGCAAAATTTCCTATTTTTGGAAGTAATTTCTCATCTTGATTCTAGATGTCAGCCTAAGTAACACTGCATCTCAGGGATGGAGAATGGGGGCTCCACACCTTACCCTGCAGCCTGTGAGAAAACACAATGAGACCCACAGGCAGCAGCCAATGCCCAGGAGGCTAACAGTTTTCTTGGTCACTTTCAGCTACAGATTTGAATCTCTAATGAACTATTATTTTTTCCCACTTGAGCCCTTTACAGGGCTCAACGTAAATACTGAAGAATGGAGTGCTTTATGAAGGCATTTTACTGGCAAATGGGGAACCTTAGGTGCACAGTAAGACCCTAGGGAATGGGTGTCCAGGCAGGAGAAATGTGGTCACTTTTTTAAAGACAAAAGACTGCCAGCTGTGTTTGCCCCATATTAGGAACGTCTCAGTCTATGTATGAGTGCGGAAGGGCGGATGATAATCCCAGTTGTAGTCACTTAAGCTTGGCGCTGGCTGGAGGTCATTTCCTGCCCAGTTTGGGGTCCATAACAGTTGCCTCTGCATTGTAAGTGATGTGCCTCCTTCAGGATTATGTCGCCCAGTTATATATGTACTGGAGACAGCCAACTAGGGAGTCAGGTGAGATTTACCAGCGTGTCCAAACAAAACACATGGCAATAAACAAAAGGAATAAAATCATACTTAAAATGTGTTGAGAGAGTTTACACAGAAGAAATTAAAATGTGAAATAGTTCTTAGCATCAGTACCTTCCAAATGGTTAAGTACCATCTCTTTTGAAAGGAGGAACTCATAACACGTTCTTATTCAACCCATCTGTGCCCTGAGAAGTAAAACAGGATATAATGCAATTTTACCTAGAAACTTGGAGGAAAAAAACACTGCCTAAAGAAGAAGCTGATAATATGAAGAAGCAGCTAAATAAACCTCAAAATGAATGTTTATTTAATTATGGGCCCTCTAACATTGCAAAATTTTAAAAATATTTTCAAATGATTTTAATAATTTCATCTCCAAAAAAATGTTCTACATTCCTTTTGACCAAATATAATACATAAAAATCTAAATGTACAGGTTTGTAGAGAGAAGTAAGTCATCCCTTTATCAACGAATTCAGTATTTTATAAAGATTTAGCATAAACACAACACACACACACACACACACACACACACACACACACACACACACAATATTGGACTTCCCTATTGGATTTTTCTATCTCCATTTATTCTACTTTCTGCAAACATAGAAACTGTCAGAACATAAGAATGCCCTCAGGCCATGCCCTTTGAATGCTTAGGAGGAAAGCCTTCTGTGGTCTATGATGATTGTTGCTGCTTTACATATACTATTAGAATAGAAAAAGAGCAGTTTTATGAATTTGGACTTAACTTAGCATCATCACTATGTACAAGATTTAGTGTTGTTGTTTTGTTTTGTTTTTTTGGGGGGTGTTATTCTATATCTTCTGAATGTATTTACAGGAAAACATACCTAAACTAGGATATTGATTATGGGATGGCATGTTCTGAAATCCTATCTTATTTTGAAAGCAAATCATGTAAAAAATGTAACACATCTATCTCAGTTGAAATCCTTTGGTAATAATTCCTTTAACAATGTGAGTTATAATATTACTAGTATACTGCATTTTAATAATAATGCCAATTATTTCATTCTCACTGTGTTATTAAAGCTTGCAAATCTGCATAAAAGGATAATGTACTGGAAAGAGATATGTCTGTATTGCCAATATTTAAGACAAGAAAACTTAATTTATATCTATTATCACCCTGTATTTTTTCCAGGAAGTTTAATATCAAATTCCCTTCTTCATTCTTATTCTACAGTTTCTGGTTTGTTTAAGCTCATGTGGATTTTTAGCTTATACATTTTCCTTATTTATTAACACACTTCTGTAAAATGTTTATGAGCACTAATGAAATTCAAAGACATAATCAAAATATTTCTCACAATAAAGGTATTTTGAAACTTTGGAAAATTTTATAGCCTCACCTTCCTCTATCTGGAATCAGTTATATAGTGTGGGTTGCATTTATACTTATTTGCTGACCATATCCAGGCTGGTACCATGGAAGATAAGCAACAGTAGATTAGTTTCAGCTACATTACTCTTTTATTCAATAATCCTACATAATAAAAGGCTAATATGCAAATTTTCCCCTCAACCGAGAGTTCGACCAGGAGTTCAACCAGGAGTTCAACCGGGATTTCAACCAGGGGGTGGGCCAGCCAGCCAACTTCCCATGGCCTCTCCAATTGGGGAAGGCCCGCCGGACCCCATCCGTGCACTGGGCCTCTAGTATTTATAAAGCAGGCATCATACTGTCCTATATATAACTAGAGGCTCAGTGCATGAATTCATGCATGTGTGGGATCCCTCGGCCTGGCTGCCAAATGAGGCGTATCAGGGGGCCGGCTGGCCAGAGGGAGGGACCGTGGGAGGTTGGCCCGCTGACCCCCCATTGGGGCCAATCAGGGGGTCAGTCAGGTGGGGGGAGGGGCCATGGGAGGTTGGCCAGCCGGCCCACCAATCGGGGCCGATGGGGGGGCCAGCCAGGGGGAAGGGCCATTGAAGGTTGGCTGTGGGAGCGCACTGACCACCAGGGGGCAGCTCCTGTGTTAAGCATCTGCCCCCTGGTGGTCAGTGTGCATCATTGCAACTGGTTGACCAGTTATTCCAGTTGTAATGATTGCTTAGGCTTTTATAAATATAGATATGCACTCTCTCCTTGGAGAAAACACTGGACATGATTTTCTATATGCTGTATTATATTCTGAGATTTGGTAAAAATAGTAATATGCATATAAACTCCAAATTGCTCTCAGACAACATTTCGGTAAGTGGACTATCCTAGGAGTAATCAAAGAATCCATTCTATTGCATTTATAGCATAATTATAGAAATCAAACTGCAGAAAGTTTTATCCACTTGTATGAAAAAATTTTAAATAGATTTATTTTATATTGCCTTTTCTTATAAGCTACTCAGTGAGCAACAAATATTTACTACCTTTGTAGATGAAGTGGAAGTGACCAGAATGGGATTTTAGCCATCTATACTAATAAAAGGGTAATATGCTAATTAGAAAGAATGTCTTCCAGACATCCTTCCGGACATCCTTCTGGACAAAGCCATGGTGGCGAGGGCCGAGGCAGAGGCAGTTAGGGGTGATCAGGCTGGCAGGGGAGAGCAGTTAGGGGCGATCAGGCAGGCAGGCAGGTGAGCGGTTAGGAGCCAGCAGTTCCGGATTGTGAGAGGGATCCCAGATTGGAGAGGGTGCAGGCCAGGCTGAGGGACCCCCCATGCACAAATTTTGTGCATCGGGCCTCTAGTCTATAACAATAAAAGCGTAATATGCTAATTAGACCAGAGGTCCTTCTGGACGACTTTCCAAACGAAGCTAGGGCTGCAAGGGAAGCCTGGGTCCCAGGTGCCTGCTGGCAGCCAGAAGGAAGCCCAGTTCCTGGGTGCGAGAGAGAAGCCCGGGTCCCAGGAACCAGAGGAAAGCCAGTGCCGGCAGCCGGGGGAAGGAAGGCCTACTCTTACACAAATTTCGTGCATTGAGTCTCTAGTTCATCTATAATGAATCATGGTGTCATTCTCAGCATAACATATCCCCATTGAAAAGAATGGGTCTATTAATTTCATCGAACCTTTATGGATATTCGGTTTAGAAAAAAATTTTTAATATGATATTTCCTACCTTTTGTTGTTGTTGTTTAAATCACTTAATGAAGGACTTTTTTCAATGAAATAATCATCCTGTGTTGGCATACAGCAGATTCTGTTTATTTGATTTAAGTTTTTTTTGTTATATTTATTGCTAAATTTGTAGTATAGAAATACTTAAAGATTCATATAGGATTCATACTATATAAACATTAAGAAATTATTCCAATTAATTTTACTCTATAATTAGATATATTTCAGTAGGGAAATGTTTGCTAAATATTAAAAACATCCTTGAAGTTAGGACAAACCAAGTGATATTATAGAAAAAAAGGTATTATTGTAATATTTTTTGTTTAGAAAATGATCCAAGCTACTTTTTTCACATATGTAAATTTTGCCATGTAGCACTAGCGGCTTGAAGCTGATCCAACATATACTCTTGATGCCATTGTAATAGCCTGGTTATTATTTAACAGGAAAGGAATGAAAGGGGAGACCAGATAATATAGGCATGCCATTTATACAGCTTTGCCAAACACTGTATTTAACACTCTCCACGTCTGTCCCTGATGATTAATGGGGGAAGAGACTGGACAAAGACAGTTTAGACTCATGCCCAGTAAGGTCTGAGCAACATGAGAAGGTGCTTGTCCCTCAATCACACCTGAAATCAAGTCAGTGGCCAAGAAGGGCATGCCCACTGCAAGTGCTTGAAACCTAAATATTTAAACCTCCGAACAGTGGAAGTTTTCTCTCTCTCTTCTCTCCCTTGGGACTCCTGTGGCAGGGGGATGCCTGTGCCTACGTGGCGCACGGCCATGTTGGACTCTACACAAGGACTAATGGACTTTAATTCGCTTGGATACTGAATCACACCCAGCTGCAACTTGGAACGGGAGCTCTGGACAATGGCTCCATTTCTGGCTCTGCTGGAACCCCAGCTGCACCTTGTCTAGGCCTGGCCTAAGGGGCAGGCCACTTTGGAATGTCGCCTGAGAAATGTAACTCCAGCCCTAGCCGGTTTGGCTCAGTGGATAGAGCGTCGGCCTGCAGACTGAAGGGTCCCAGGTTCGATTCCAGTTGGGGGCATGTACCTTGGTTGCGGGCACATCCCCAGTAGGGGGTATGCAGGAGGCAGCTGATCATTGTTTCTCTCTTATCTATGTTTCTATCTCTCTATCCCGCTCCCTTCCTCTCTGTAAAAAATCAATAAAATATATTTTAAAAAAAAGAAATGTAACTTCATACAAATAAAGCCTCTTCCAATCCCTTTCTCCCGTGGGGGCTTCTGAAAATGCTTGTTTCAGTGTTGCCCAAAGCACCTCCACCTCACTCCCACTTGTGTCTGGGAAATATGGCCCATTAATTAATATTGCATCACTTTCATCAGAAAGAAAACAACCAGAGAAAGTTCCACACAATGAGAAAAACATTTCCTCTAATGTTTACTCATGAACTGGGTGGCTATTCCATTGAAGGCATAAAAAAAATAGAGAGCCAAAATATGTGTTTCAAATTTTTCATGCACAAGGATACCTTAATCTTCAAATTTAGTTCAATTAATGCCCTAGAATCTGACCAATGAAATTAGCACAACTCCTTTGAGACAGTGTGTTAAAGTTTGTGTGTGTTTGTTGTTGTTTTCAAAAATGCCTTCAGCTACACTTTCCTTCATCTTTTCCAAGTTAGGTTTATCGCTGAATTAAAAATAAAATTATGTTGACACTAAATTTTACACTCTGCTTTTATATGGGTTCTAAGTATTTAAATAGAGTCATATGTGATTTCTACTTCCCAAAATGTAAAAGTATAGATTTTTCTCTGTATGGAATACAAAATATCTTTCCCAGATATAAAAATATTTTATAACTCAAAAAAATGAAAATATGCAGAATCAGATCAAATGGCTTTCTATAGAGTAGAATCAGAAAGAAATATTAGAGATAAAATATCTTTTTTCTCATTAAGCAGTATTAATTAATGGTGGGGAAAATGTAGTGCATGATAAGAAAATTTAATAATGTTTACTTCTAGTTCTTAGTAAACCTGGTAATATTTTAGAAACTTGCAATATGTACTTTGTGTATGTTCATAAATATATAGGTTTTCCAAAGAAATCCATACTCTGTGTGCAGTTTTTTACTTTGTAACCTACTAATCTATCATGAATAGTTTACAACATAGTATTTAAAATGCAAGTTCTCTACAAAAAAAAGAATATTGCACCAAGGTTTACAATATTAACATCAAAATATTACTTCTTGACTTTTCACTAAGAACAAGTGTAATAGGGAAAGAAAATAGAAAGGCATTTATTTTTAAAGAAAAATGTCATCACAAAGCCAAAATGTTTTCTCAACTGACTGAAAGCATATTTCTTTTTTATTATTTTATTTAATTTTTCTTTATTGATTCAGGTATTACATATGTGTCCTTATTCGCCCATTGTCCCCCTCTCCCCCTCCACTCATGCCCTCCCCCCCCACCCCCGGTGTCTGTGTCCATTGGTTAGGCTTATATGCATGCATACAAGTCCTTTGGTTGATCTCTCACCCTTATTCCCACCCTCCACTACCTTCCCTCTGAGGTTTGACAGTCTGATAGATGCTTCTCTCTCTCTGGATCTGTTTTTGTTCATCAGTTTATGTTGTTCATTATATTCCACAAATGAGTGAGATCATGTGATATTTATCTTTCTCTGACTGGCTTATTTCGCTTAGCATAATGCTCTCCAGTTCCATCCATGCTGTTGCAAATGGTAAGAATTCCTTCTTTTTTACAGAGGCGTAGTATTCCATTGTGTAGATGTACCACAGTTTTTTAATCAATTCATAAGCAATACTAATGGATCAAAATAATATCTATTTATATATGTTTTTCCAAAGAGTGATAGTGAGCACTGGGTACTTCTATGGGATAAGGCAATCTCAGTAACCTGGGATAGACTGTTATAAATAGTTCTCTTTTCCTCTAAAATAAACAATTTTAGTATAAATTGTGTACATTGTTGACTTATTTATATTTTATAATTCTAAGTTTATAACATTGGTATTGCACCTATTTTTAGTGTTAACATTCTATATAAGAGAGTGATACTAGCTAATTACATGGTTATGATATTGAAACAAAAACAGATTATTCTTATTTGCCTCAGCCATTATTAAAAATCAAAACACTAAAAATACCACTTAGCTATGCAGGAAAGTTACAGGAAAAAGAAATTTTAACAGTCAGAAACTTCAAAAAATAAAAACTGTTACTGTATTGAAAATAACATGGTATTTTTATGTACAATTAACACCTATCTTAAAAGGCCAACATTATACTGAACACTGAAACTATAGAGCTCTTCTCATCTAAATCAAGTACTTTCTAGAGCACACCTCATCACTAATATTAACTCTTCTGGGAGTTCTAAACATTAAAGCAAGTGACTAACAAATACATGACTTCTCTAGTGTAATAAATAGTAAGATTAAGCACACAGGAAAATGTTCTGTTTTCATGACCCTAATTTGCTAGAAATTTCAGAAAAATACATTTAAGTGAATAAATAAATAAATAAATGCATAATATTGCTACAAAACATAAGGACTAAAAATTGAGAAGGTAGGAGAAAGCTAAAATGTGTAGAAGAGGAATACTGTTCTATGAAAGCAGATATCAAAAATGCCAAAAAGATAAATATTCAATTTCACAAGTAATTAAATGCATCCAAAATAAAACACCACCATGGTACCATTTTCATGGCTAAATTTCAGAGTTTATATCAAGAAGTTATTCTGCTAGGTGTGTCTGTGGTGATGCATATTTCTCACATGTTGTGGGTTAGATAAAGTATAAATTGTCACAAATGAGATGGAAACTAATTTACCAATATGTGTCAAAAGTCTTCAAATTTTGTGGTGGGAATAAATATGTTTTGGGGCCATCAAGTTGGTGAAATGAATATTAAAAACTTTCAAAGTGTAAAACTTTTGAATGAGCAATTCTGCATTCACCAACTATAATTTATAATAAGAATGCAGTAAAGGATAAGCAAAGAGATTTAGTTTCAAGGATTTCATCACAAAATTGTTTATTGCAACAAAATGTTTGGAAAGAACCTACATGACCAGAACTAGGGGGCTGCTTAATTAAGTCATGCTTTATTACTTCTCTGATTACTGTTACCACTAACACCAAAAATTATAATAGTATTAGCTAGGCATTCATGTACGCCAGGCAATATTTTACGTCCCTTCCATGCATTATATAAATTTATCCTTAAGAAACTCTATGAAGTTGTGTTAGAATTTTTTTATTATTATATATACAAACAAAAAAAACCATAAAACACACACACAATTTTTTTACTCCAAAGTCAGTGTTTTTAACCACCGCTTACTCCACTGCACTTCTACCTGTCCTTCTGCCCTCTTGGCCTCTGCCCTCACTAGGATTGCCCTGGGGCCATGACTGTGTTTCTTTTTGGTGTATTTTAATGTCCAATACAATGTTTAGTACATTACCCACTCAATGAGTATTTGGGGAAGAAAATAGGAATAAAAGACAAAAGGAAGGAATGAGGGAGAAAGAGGACAAAGTCTTGCACCCGGGATGAGGCAAAGTTGAGGAGGGAGGGAGGAAAGCCATGGAGGGAAGTAGAAAAGTTAGCTTAGGGTGAGAGTGTATAAGTGAAGGAGTTAGAAATGGAGGGAGATCAAAACAAACAAACAAAAAACCCCTACAGATTGTGGAAATTTGTTTTAATAATCACAAAGAAGAAGGGAAGAGTTTTTTGCCCTTTTAATTTTAATCTACCAATACATAGAAGAAAATTTTGAGCAGCTCAAATATAACTTGGTACTACTTATGCAAACTCTCATAGTCTCAAGAAATAATTTGACACCACAAAATAGATTAATTTGAGGAAACAAATGGTCATACAGGTGCTTCGATTTATAGTTTAATCTTTTGAGAATCATGGAATTTTAAAGAAATACAGGATTTTATCAATTTATCTAGTCTAACTCCATTTTTAATGTTCACATAAATTATCTGCCCTTAGCCACATAGATGATGAATTAGAACACTAATCTGATTCCAATCTGCTATAGTTTCTAACACATTACTCTCCCCAAGGATTGTTCTCTAAATTAAAGGTATTAATGGCTATAGAAACAGTTGGGCAATCTACAGATCATCCTTACATACCATAAGCCTAAAATCAAAAGGAATATCTTCCTTCTTTTGAGTAATTACAAACTACAAATAAAACCTATATATTTTAAAACTCACTTGGAATGTTCCAAACCCATTCTTGTAATGGAAACTTAATGTTTGTTTACAAACATAAAATTTGAAATAAAATAATCATTTTCAACATAGTCTTCAGGAAAATACATTTCTATTTCACTAAAGTTCCAAGGATATATACTGCTACACATCATATTTTGACAGATAAAGAATGTTATTCTCCATTACATGTGATTGGCACAGTTATGTACTATAATAAATTCTGTCAGTTCGGCATTTTTTTATTTGACAGCCTTATAAAAAAAAAAGCATTGCCAAGGAAACCAATTAAAACTTGATTTCCACCGGGAGTTGACTCCTTCTGGTTCCTCTGTACCTCAGTTCTCTTACAGCAGCCTCCAGATGATCTAAACCTTGTTTGCATTGTCGACCTATGGACTGTAACTGTTTGAAATATTGTATTCCCATTTTTGTCTCTCCTGCTGTTCTAAAAAACTGTTGATTATAAAGATATTTGTATAAAGATCCTCATTGTTGTAAAAAATAAAAAACTTGATTCCCCTCCTCTATTTTCTCTTTATAATGTTTTAGTTAACAGTGCGATCCCTGTTAATCTTTTTCTAGCAGTAGTAAATTGACAGCACAAAGTCAATTCTTTCTATAAACCACTCCCTGCCTTCTACTAGCCAATGTCTGTGCTAATGTGACAGATATGTCACTGTGGGACTGACATTTCATGTCCACTGAATCAGCATTTCACTTAGTTGTAAGATCCCTTCTTTTAAGGATTCAATATGAGAAAAAAATGCCGTACTACTGGAAAAGTGTCATAATTCTTGACAATAAATATGAGAAGTCTTATATTGCCAATAGGCCAATGTTTAGAAATTCAGAAATTTAAGTTAAAAATTAAAACAGAAGGAGATGTTTGAGAATGAAAAGCAAAGAAAAGACCACCAATTACCTGTATTTTAAGAGAGCTTTTATGTTTAGATGGCACTAGAATCAATGTGATTTCCATGGTCATCTTTAGACAAATTATTTTGTGGCATAATATTTATGTTTCCTCCAAATATGTTGAAACATGACATTTTTGGTGAGACAGAATAAATTACTTCATTATTCAGGTAACACTGTATTTTCTCATGAAATCTAAATTTGGTTCAGAAGAGCAATTGATTAAGAAGGCTGTAAAATACCTAACAGTGCTTAAGTGCATGTATTTTGGTTTTTGTTTTTATTTTTTTCATTTAACTATCCTCACTCTACATGTGGCCTCTCAGCTATAAATAATAGGGTTCACCTATCTGGTCTCAGACTGCTACATAAATGTCTCTCATACAGACTCAATTATCTGATTCTCATATCACTAGAAAATTAACTCATATTGGAAAGTAAAGCAAATTTTTTTCTAAAAACTGGTATTTTAAGATTTGATTACACAACTAAACCAAAAATGTTATTATATAACACGCCACTTAGAAAATATTTTTCATTCATCAAAAAAATTCCTTGAGTAACCATCTGCGCAATGCACAGGACTCAAAGCAATGAGTGCAATGCTAACCAACACCATGCAGAGCTCAGTCTCCACATGAAACTGTCCCTGGCTTATCTTTCCGTTTTGATCAGGTATGTGCTGTTGCTTCCACTTGTGTGACCATGCTGAAGTGGACACACATTGCGAAAAATAATTAATCAACGAGGCAGCATTTAGATCAAACTATATTCTGCATATAATTTATCTACTAAGACAAAAATATGAATAATTAAAGAAAGCCTGGGATTTAAAGAAATGAGATTATTCAGGCTCTCTAGAAGGCGGGCCTTTTGAAAATTTGTTCAATAATTAGTTTTACAATCCAGTAAGAACTCTTTTGCAAAAGACACTATTACTTTCTCAGATGGATTAAATTAATGGTAATATCATATGGTGTAGGAAAACTAATTTTTTACAAAAATTTGTCTTAAAAATAAACTGCTTATTTTGATGATGTTGTTTGTTGTATAATGTTAACCATGAAGCTAAACTGTACAATGATTAGAAGTAAATAAATTAGTATTTATACCAAAATTTATCATTGAAAACCACCCAACTTCTTTTATAGTGAATGGATCATTGTTGTGCCAGAATGAAACAGAATAGACTTCCCAAATTCAAACAACTGATTGGTCCAAATTCCCTGTGTACATTACTAGTTTGAGATTTCATTTGAATATATTTTTAATACATTTTTGAACAAATACCTATTTAAGGCCTATTGTGTTCCCATCACTATTACAGAAACCGGGCATATGGCAGTGATCCAATACATTTACTTTTATCATGAAGCATTCATTTATGTGTTACAAGAGACAGAAAGCAAACATATGAAATAGATCAGATGGTGACATATCTAAAAAAAAATAAAGCAAGCAGGGATAGACAGGAGAGAAGTGATATTAGAAAAATTGAAGGACATGTTGTCACATGAAATTTCAACAAAACTTAAGTGAAATGAGAGATACGTCCATTAAAATATTTAGGGAGTGCATTATAGGCAAAGGAAGAGGAAGCCTCTTTATGCTGATAGCCCCCACTGCAAGAATTTTATTGGCTAAACGTTTTACAATTTGGTCAAGAGTTTTGAATTAAATATATGCAGAAGTAGATATAAAGTAAAGACTGTTTCTCTTTACCTATCAAAATATTTTTTGCAAAGGTAATTCACAAAATACTCTTTCATGTGTAATTTTAATATCATATGATATATATCAGAAGTGATGATATATCTTTTGTGCAATCACATTTGCACTAGAATATAAGCTCCATGAGGGCAATGATTCTGCTACCTATTTTGTTGACAAGGATTCTAGTGTCTCAAAAGCTGACTATTACATTATAGAGAATAGATAAATGTGTTTAAATGAAGAAATCATTGTGCGCTGAATTAATTTTTCACAAATTATTTGTTTCAGATAAATACTAAATGTGAATATAATCCTTCCTAATTTCTTTCACTAGCATTCATTCCATAATACACACAATTCAATTGTCTAGGCAACTTATTGATAGTGTAAATATATTCTCTGTATCAAACGATGCATTTCATTGATTCAAATGATGACATTTTAATGTCTGAAATTTTGAATTCCAGCTGAATTTTAGGGATAAAAAACTTCAATAATAATAAGTATTATTTTTAATGTATTTTTTTAAATTTGTAGAGGGGGTTGTTTGTTCAATAATAATAAGTATTATTTTTAATGTATTTTTTTTTTAATTTGTAGAGGGGGTTGTTTGTTTGTTTACTGATTTCAGAGAAAGAGGGAGGGAGAGGGAGAGAGAGAGAGAAACATCAATGTGAGAAACATTGATTGGTTGCCTCCCATAGGCACCCCAACTGGGGACTGAACCCATAACCTGGGCATGTGCCTTGATTGGAATTCGAACTGGCAACCTTTTAGTGTACAGGACTATACTCAACCAACTGAGCCACAGTGGCCAGGGCAAAACTTTAATAATTATTGATAATATGTGATTCTTTTGAAATTTCCTAAAAACTGTCAAATATAAAAATTTACTATCTAGATTTCTCACTCTCTGAGTCTTCAATATACCCAAATTGCAATGCAATTTGATACCTTTTTGAGGAAAAGATCTGGTATGAAGAGAAAAAAAGCAGAAGGCAGTGAAGATGATCATTAAGATTCACTTGTAATTGAAGACTTAAAAGAGGAAGAGTAAAATGATACAACATAATTATCCAAGATTATAATGAACCAAAGGGGAAATGCATCAGAAGTGGACTAGACAGATTCAGTTTCTACATATATAGGCCTAACAAATAGGAATTAGTCAGCAAAACACTGGTTTAAAATATGTTTTCTAAATATATATATATATATATATAGCTATCCTATCTAATAAAAGAGTAATATGCAAAGATTATCACTCACCATCGCAAATGCGGCGCCCACAGCCAATAAGGAGGGAATATGCTAATTGACTGCCACGCCCTCAAAGATGGTGGCGCCCACAGCCACAAGATGGCGGTGCCCAGTCTCCTCAGCTCCGCCAGGGCAGCAGGTGAGCGGCAAGGTCGGGCCAGCCCCCAGGCAAGCCCAGTCTTGCCACGTGCGTCTGCCTCCGGAGTCCCCCAGTCCCCTCAGCCCCCCAGCTGCCCAGGGCCGGCCCAAGGCACAGTCAAGCCTTGGATGGCGGCTGCCCAGCCGCTCAGGGCCCCCTGCAGGGGAGGGCAGTTGGAGGGAACCAGGCCTGCAGGAGAGGGCAGTTGGGGGGAACCAGGCCTGCAGGGGAGGGAAGTTGGGGGGGACCAGCCCTGCAGGGGAGGGCAGTTGGGGGGGACCCAGGCCTGCATGGGAGGGACGTTGGGGGGGACCAGCCCTGCAGGGGAGGGCAGATGGGGGGAATCAGGCCTGCAAGAAAGGGCAGTTAGGGGTGACCAGGCTGGCAGGGGAGGGCAGTTAGGGGCAATCTGGCCAGCAGGGGAGCAGTTAGGCATCAATCAGGCTGGCAGGGGAGTAATTAAGGGCAATCAGTCAGGCAGGCAGGCGAGCGGTTGGGAGCCGGCACTCCTGGATTGTGAGAGGGGTCCTAGACTGGAGAGGGTGCAGGCTGGGCTGAGGGACACACTCGCACCCCATGCACGAATTTCGTGCATCGGGCCTTTAGTATATTATAAATAAGGATGTGATTTATATATCAAAATATGATACATATGTCAAAGTGATTTACAAATATGTATATGCACTTGCTGCAGATTTTAAAAGTTTATTTTACATTTAATAATAACTTACTAAGTGTCAAACATTGTGTTAGGCACTTATAAATCATATTTAATTCTGACAGGAAAGTATTATCATACATATTTATAGATGAGTCAGATCACCAATCTTCCTCTCAGCTATACCTCTCAGCTATACCAGCTTGCCTATAAATACATACTTCTCAGCATAAAGCTGTTTATTTCCTCAAAGGACTCATAATAGCAATAGTAATTTCACATGAAGTTTTTGGTTTCTAGATTACAGACATGCCCATAACACAGGTGTGGATTACCAAGTACAAATATTAATAATGATAATTTTAGAGATCCTAATTGATGTTCCTTTTTAGAATGGAACTTTTTAAGTTCAAAAAAACCCCACACCAATCTATGTGTATCATAGGCAGACTGAAAAACTCAGCACCTGGAACGCAGTCACTTTCAGGATGGATTGGCATTCCAAAGAGATATTGAAAGGTCATTTTCCCATTCGAACACTATGTTGACAAAGTCAAGGGTGAATAAAGGAAGTAGATTACAAAGCAGCTGGAAATAGTAATAATAATTATAGAAATGCTTTTATGGAATAGATGATAGATAGAAAGATAGATAGATAGATAGATAGATAGATAGATAGATTTAAAAGAACACATTCTGTTTTAAGTGTATACATTTATTTAATCCTCACAACAACTCTACATGGTAGATGTTATTATTATTACTATTTTACCAAAGTTAAAAGTGAAACACAGAGAGATGAAGTAGCTTTCTCAGTGTGCCCAGAAAAAGGGATACATAATTTTTTAAAATGAAGATAAAGCACATTATCCAGAGATCAATGATAATGGGAAGTTCATAGATATAAGTAGTTCTCAGAGTAATACACAATATAATGCAACATGTCCAAAATATTTGAAAAATTTTAAATACAATTTTACTGGGGCTACATTGGTGAGAAAACATAAGGAGAGTTTCATTTCATTTAAAGGAAGTAAAAAATAAATAAATTACCAAACATATATTGAGTACCAACTAGATTCCAAGCAATATCTAAAACAATGGGCTTATGAATATTATGGCAACATTCACTGGAGTTTAAAATCCAATGGGAAAGAAGCATCTAAGAAAATAAGTACAACTCAACATAGCAATTGCTCTGATGGATGACTACAAAAAGCATGAGAGAAAAGAAAAATGATCTAATATGGCTTTCCCACAAAAAAAGAGACATTTAAAGCTAATGGTTTAAGCATAAATTTTGCATGTCAGTAATGGTGGAAAGTACTGGAAGCAGAAACAACCTTGTGTGGATGAGCAGTGGAGAGTGAGAAAGCCTATTAAAAGAATTAGATGTATTTCAGTCTCACTCAAGATTTTCCCTATAAAGTAGGAAAGTTTTAGAATATTCTGCTGGATAGATAATAAAATGCAAATCTACTTAAAAGTTACAGATGGATTTTAATAAATTCTGTACCTGATGGTCTGAAGGCAGAAAATAATGAACCCAGGCCGAGGGACCCCACCAGTGCACAAATCTGTGCACCGGGCCTCTAGTATGCATACAAGATCTTTGGTTAATCTCTTCCCGCCCTCTATCCCCCCCTCTTCCCTCTGAGATTCATCAGTCTGTTCCATGTTTCCATGCCTGTGCATTGAGCATCTGCCCCCTGGTGGTCAGTGCGTGTCATAGCTACCAGTTGAATGGTCATTTGGTCGCTTAGGCTTTTATACATAGAGATAAAAACTATAATCTCTACATTCTTTTATTCAACCTGATTAATCAAAAGATGGATCAAGCCAGAAAGAGATTCTAATTAGTGAACAAATTTTGGAGAGAATAAAAATTAATGACACAGATGTAAAGTGTAGCGAGGTCTCTGAAATATATAATGTTTTATAGCTTGGATTCCTACAGTGTTTGATTTGGAGGTGCTAGAATATTCATCCCAAATCAGATTGGAGTGAACATTTTAAAATCACATATGTGTTTTATAAAAAATACAATCATACATGTATACATGTATTTGTTATTTACTATGACTCAACTTACCAAAGCTTCCAAGTGAGAAGCACAGTGTACACAGTTTATGAGTGCATGACAAAAGTAATCAGCTAAATTGAGTCAATTAAAAAAATCACTTAACCTAATCATCGATACTTATATTTTATTCATTAAATCAGCAAATATTTATTGATCACATACAATGTTCAACAGAACATGACAAGTATTGAATACTAAGAAATATATGCCACCTATTATCATGTCACATCAGAAAATCATATAAAATCTGTATGTCGATAAAACACATGAATAACAAAAATGAAATGAAATGAAAATGTAAAAATTTTCAAACTATAATGACTGTCATAAAACCCAGTTTTCTGAAATTTATATACACAAGTGGTCACATCTGATTTGGCAAATAATTATTAGGGATGCTGGAAATTACTGAGAGATTTAGTATTTGACTAGGCATTCAAGCATTCAAGATAGATACAATTTGAGCAATTTCTGTGAACAGGATAAACATGTAAAGTCAAGCTGGACATTGATCAACTGAATTGATGTTAATGGTTAAATGTTAAGTTGAAATGGGCAATCTAAATTTAATGCCATTTAAAATAATATATTTTCATTTAAATGTAAACATTTGGTGTTGTGTTTTATTATTTTATTTTCTGGCATTGGGAATCTAATTTTTCACATTGTTATGTCCTCTTTTACTGTCTTCTATACCTATCATTTTTCTCAACCTCTTTGAATAACATCTTTATTAAATTTCTTCAATTCAATCATTTATGTCTGGTTAATGGTTTTATGTAGTGAGATCTATTCATTTTCCTTTGTGTTTTTTTATAATTTAGCCTTTATTTCTCAAGTGATTTTTAAAAAATTGTCTTCTATTTATTTCCTGAGTTCTGCATGGTTATGTTTACCATCCAATAATTTGACCATATTATCTCAGAATTTTAATATGTATGTTTTCTATTCTTCCTTCATAGAAGTAATTCTTTTAACCTTTTTTGTTTCTTTTTAAATTCATGTTGGAATGTCTCTACTTTGGGGCAACATCTTTCTAAGGAGTTTTGTTAACCTGTAAAGAGAAAAAAATGCATTGATATTTTTCTATTGTGTTATATAGTATTTTAGTATGAATGTTACATATTTTCATTTTTTGGGGGGGTCCTTTTTGAGTGGGAACATTTCCCTAAAGAATTCTTCATAAGCATTTTTTTCTGGATGGAATGAGTGGGCCAGGGTAGCTTTTCAGTCCTTTCTGCTCAAGAACTCTTGTGTTGCTAGGGTATAATGTAGATTATACCCATGACTTCTCCACCTTTCCTAAACTAACCTGGATCAAGAGGGTTTTTAATATCAGCTCTGAGTTTCAAGTTTCTTTACAAGCTATTTACTGGCTTGGGACACAGTCTGGACTTCACGGTTATTTACTTACTAAAGAATAGATATTTTGTTTTACTTCCTGAGCTTCCATTTCTGGGTCACTCTTATATCCCCATATCATGTCTCTTTGTCTTACCTGTAATTCAAGCTCTGTCCATTCTTAGCTTCGGTCCCAGCAGGCTAAGTGTAAGAGTTCCTCTTGGGGTTCTTCCTTAAGATAATGACTAATTCCTGGAAATTTCTGAGATCTAATAATATTCCCCCTTTGCCCAGAGCTTGTGCCTCTGGAAGTACTGATAAAATTGGGTTGTGGGTTTTCTCAGTCTCTCAATTTAACTGAAAACATATCTTTTGGTGCTTTTGTGGTTGTTGCTTAGTCACTCCATCTACCTACCTAAAAACAAACTTTAAGCATAAATTCCTCTTCTTACTGAAAAGAGTTTTAGGGGTTAAATAGGCAGGTTTAAGGTGTTTTAGATATAAAGAAAGCCATGGGGAAGAAGGCATAGAAGGGCTTGGAGCTGCCAAAGGCATACATTCACAGAGAGAGAAAAAAAGGTACCACAGGATAAGGGGAGAGGAAGACATCCATTTACAGGAGATAGGGAAAAGCACAGGGTATGGGGAGAAAGAGGAAACAAACTTTCACAGAGAGAGAAATGCTGACAAATGGGAGAAAGAGGAGAACAGATTTTCACAGGAGACAGAGAATTCTGAAGGGGGAGAAAAAGTGGGGAGCACCACGTGGGGTTTGAGCTTTAAGTTGATACAGTGACCAATTGGAAGGCAGTATGAAGAGACAAAGACTGCAGCCTTTATAAACCTTAGAAAAAGGAGCTTGATGGGTTACCCCCTTAAAACCCCTCCCTACGTGGGATTCTGTACTTGTTTCCAATAAATTTCCACCCTTTTTTTTGTCCGTGGCTTCATTCTTCAAATCCACCTGGACAAGAACCTGGGAAAGAAACCACCCTTGCATTCTGCTCACCTGGACAAGAACCTGGGAAAGAAACCACCCCTGCATTCTGCTCAGGAAAAAAAAACCCACACGACTCATTACCAATGGTTTTACCCTGTAATGGGTCCTCAGTTACTATACCTTATTCTATTCCTGTAAATACTTCCTATGCTTTTATCAAATGGATTACCTTTTCTCTCAAGGAAAAAAACCTACATCTTTGTATATGTTTTTCTCTATGTGTAGAATGGCCCCTTCCTCCAAACATTTGTAAAATTTATCTGTAAGCCATGTTAAATTACATTTCTTTATTCTACTCAATCAGTTGCAAACTCTTTTCTAAACTTGCATAACAGTTTGTTTTTAAGCTCTTTATGAATAATTTCTCCCAATCTCTATTTGGTCTGTGAGTGTGTGTGTGTGTGTGTGTGTATTTGTTGTATGCTTCTGTCTTATCCTCCTTATTGAATACATGTTCTTTGAGGGTATGTTTTAATTTATTTCACTAATATTTATGTCACCTGGAGAATGTTTGATGTATAATTATAAATCAACAAAGAAATATCAGTAAGTGCTTTTGACTTTGCTATTATATATGCAGCTGTACACAAGTAATGGGGGGGATACAAGAGATATAAAAATCACAAGGTAAGTCTTGAAGAACTAATAGTATATTTAAAGAAATAAGATTAAACTCACAGAATTGTTATGACTCTTAGTGAAGCTGGACTAAAAATGATAGATAATCTTATCTATCATCTATCTATTTGCATGGATTCTATGAAATAATGAGCAAATTTTAGCAATTCTATGCTTATTTTTATAAACAAAATACTAAACATTATAATATTTATCCTGATGAAATATTTCACTTGGGGATATCTGAAAACACTACTTGCTATATGTGGCTTCAACCTGTACTTACATATTTTCTTTTCCCTTTTTTTTAAAAAAAAATATGGCATAATGAGATTACTTTACAAAGAGACATTACCTAGAAATGCCACCACTGTATAGGGCTGCAGGATTAGACAGTATAACAGTCAGAATAGCAACATTTATATGTTATGATAAGTTTCTTACAATATTTCTGTATTATCGGACATTTCTGAAGCTCTGAGAGACTGACAGGGAAATTAATGTACTTGATACAATCCCTCTAAATGTTTGATAGAGAAATGTCACAAGAGAGTCAATCTTCAGTGCATCTCAAAGCTAGAAGTTATTCTGAAGCAAAAGATGTGGTGTCAGTGAGTGGTTAATTGGATGGCCATTGTCTTCATCAGATTCTTTATGATGGAAAGGAAAGAATACCACTGAATGCAATTTAGACAACTTCAAAAATAAAATAAAGCAAAATAAACAATTTAAAGCTTCAAACTCTTTTGATATTAAAGCTTAAATAAAACACAAGTTCTTCTTATCATTAACTAGTGTATGACTGTTCAATTAGAGATGTGAGAGAACTATGACTAGAAGATTCATCTCTGAAATGTGTGCAGTCTTTCAGGTGGAAGTGAACTAACTTGCAGATAGACATCATAGTCTCAGAATTTATTTCACATCAATCAGCTATTATCTTATTTCATCTATGAAATCTTTGAGATGATGTTGTTAAAAGAGTTTATCACATTTTATACTATATACTCTTATATTTTCTTTCATCACTACTCTATAAACTTAAATATACACTCAAATTTTGTTATCAAATAGAATGATAACTAGCTGGCTTAGAAAAAAATGAGTGATTAAGCAAAATTTTTATGGAATGTGTTGAATCTCATTTGGTGGGTCTGCTGATGACAGGTAACAACATAACTTGTTTCTCAAAATAATCTAGATGCAACAGATACATATGAATTTTAAAAATAAATATTCATAGTCCAAAGGTCTCTATTTTCTATTCATCTCTCTTCTGTCTCCCTTTCTTCCTTGCCTTTTTTGGAAATTGAAAGTCTACTTCATTTACCAGCTATGTTTAATCAAGTAGCAGATATAGGGTAAAATAGAAAGAACACAGAAATAAATGTTCTGGATTTAGTCCCCATGTTTATTACCAAGGTGACCCTAAATCTTAAAAGGAATACTGGAACACCTTCTATGCAATCCAGAGGAAAGAATGTCCTTCTTAAATAAAATACTATGAAGCCTTAATGTTATAAAAGAAACAATGTGCTATTTTTTAATCTACTAATTAAAATAAAAATTTGAAAAATAAAAAATTAGATATAAGACAGAAAACATCCCTAATCGGTTTGGCTTAGTGGGTAGAGCGTCGGCCTGCAGACTGAAGGGTCCCAGGTTTGATTCTGGTCAAGGGCATGTACCTCGGTTGTGGGCACATCCCCAGTGGGGGGTGTGCAGGAGGCAGCTGATAGATGTTTCTCTCTCATCGACGTTTCTAACTCTCTATTCACCTCCCATCCTCTCTGTAAAAAATCAATAAAATATATTTTTAAAAAGACACAAAACAATAAAAATGGTATTCAGAAGATAAAAATATGTTTGAGAGAAATATTTTACCATAGGATTCATTTTTTTTCAAAGGTACAATATGCTTTTACAAATTAATAATAAACAGCCTCACAAGAGAAAAACAGTGAGCAAAATATATGACTCAACAATTCACAGAAGAGCAAGTTCAGATGACCAACAGGCATATGAAATCATGTTTAAATTCAATAATAAAAAATGCAAAATTATTAAATTTAAAATGACGGATAACTTTTTACCGGATTAGAAATTCTTTAAGATACAATTTTTGAGGGATGCAGGAAAATGTATGGTACTTTCATATATTGTTTGTAGAACTAAAAGTTGTTACATTTTAAAACAAAATCTGCCAATATCTACAAAAACAAAAAAAATACATTATGTATAGAACCAGGAAATCCATTATGAAAACCTACCATATAAAACCATATATACTGATTTCTGCTCTGATGTATGGAGTAACAGAAACTGGATTTAGCTTTCTTTTCCTCATCATCAATCACACAAACAATCGGGGGAAAATAGTAGGAAAAAAATACATAAAGCAACAGTCTTGAAGGCATTGAACATGACACAATGAAGGACAATAATCCCTGAGGAAAAAAGAGAAGAAAGTAAGATAAGCCCCAATGATTTCCACAGCATACTGCCTTATAAAATACTCAGGCCACAGTGTGAGGAGCTGGAATCCAGTCACACCTCCATAGTGGACAAGATAGAGCTGAGTGGTCTCCATAGAGACCAGGGAAGCCAGAATTTCAAGACAGAGTACAAGGGAGAAGAAAGCTGCAAAGAAAATCCCAGTCTGTCTGGAGTGGCTCAGTTGGTTGACAGTCAACTGTACTGAAAGATTGCTGTTTCAATTATCGGTCAGAGCAGAAGGCAGTCTATTGATGTTTCTCTCTCACATTGATGTCTCTCTCTCTAAGTGTGTCCTTGGATGAGGATTAAAAGAAAAGAAAATCCAAGGTATTTGCAGAGAGTCCCTTTTAATTATTCAGCAAAATTTTGATCGGCGTAAGTATTAAGGAAACTGCCCAAGTCCAAGGAAAGAATCATTCACAGTATTAAAGAGAACAGTACTTGGCATTCATAGAAGGCATGGAATAGTGCTTGTTTAGTCAAACAAAACTGGACAAATTCCTAATTTGTAGAGTATGGGGTGCACTACTCAGAAGGGTTTTGCTTATCTAACAAAGGAGATGTTAAAAAACAGATGTTAAAATTTTAAAATTATGCAACTGTGTCCCAGAACACAGCTCAAGAATATCCAAAGGAACACACACACACACACACACACACACACACACACACACACACCAAAAACAGTTACCCAACAGTATAAAATCACAGTGTTTTGTATTCAATAAAAACAAATTACTAGGCATAGAAAGAAGCATGAAATATAACCCATAATAGAGAAAAATAAATTGATCAAAATTGATCAAGAACTGACACAGTTATTGGAATTAACAGAAAAGGATACTAAAACAGTAATTATAGCTATCTTCATATATTCAACAAATTTAACTGGAGAACTTAAAAATATAAAAAATATCAAATTAAACTTCTAGTGATAAAAGTTACAATGTCAGTAGAAAATATACTTAGTGAAGATTAATGGCAAATTAGATATTCGAAAAAAATAGATTGGTGGACTTAAATTCATAGCAACAGAAACTATACAGAATGAAACACAAAGAGGAAAATAATTGAATAAATAAAAAGAGTATCACTGAGTTATGACACAATTTCAACTCTTCAATATGCATTTAATTGGATTTTTCATTTTAGGTGATAGAGAGGCACAGAATATATATTTGAAAAAAAAATAATGCCTTAAAAATTCCTTATGTAATGAAAACTATAAGTTCACAGATCTAAAACATTCAAGGTTCCCCAAACACAAGTAACATGGAAAATAAAAGGCCCTACATATAGGTACATCAAAACAAATGATAATAAAAACATATTTAAAACAAACAGAAAAATATGCTACATCCAAGAGGAAAAGGAGTGAGAATGACAATGGGTCTCTCATCAGCAACAAAGTAAGTCAGAAGACAGTGAAGTACAATCTTTATAGAGTATTGCAAGAATAACTGTCAAATTAGAATTATATACCTACCAAAATATCTTTCAAAACAAAAAACTAAATAGCAACTTTTTCAGACATATAGGAGCTGAAAGTTTCCATCACCAACAGATGCAGCAGATGTAAATATATATTTACAAAAAGAAATGTAGAGAAAATGGAATTACATAGAATTATATAGCATTACAGAAAAATAGTACACACATGGATTAATACACCAGATTTTTTCCTTATTATATAAATTATTTTTTTAATTTAAATGTCTTCATTCAGCTTCTAAGTTTTCTTTCTAAAGCAATTTTTGAAATTTTCTTGCCTCCGTATCCTTTTGCTGCTTCTTCCTTTTCCTAGAATCTTGGGAAGTAGACTCTGTCACAAATATCCTAGTTTACTATTATTTTTCTTCTATCCCTAACAGTTTCATTAATATTTCCTAGAAGCTGCTTTCCATTGAGTTGTGGTAAGAAGAGGAAGGATTCAAAAATATAAAAGCTTAGAGCCTTTTTTAATTGTTATTAGAACTGCTTGGGTATAGTGGATGCAATAAATAACATAACTACAGATCTCTGTGACTTTAAAAAGTTACCCTCGTATCTCTAGGAAACTCGTTTTTTCTTGCTAATTAAAGTTAGATGCAAGGCACTTAAGGATATACGTTTAGGATTATAGAAATAATGATATTGAATGGACGGTAGCATTTCCTATGAGAAGTAAAAAACAGAATAAGTTTTCTTTACAATTCCTTGGTTAGAGTAAATTTTATCCTACACGAAGAAATACAGGAGTCCTTTTTCACAGATGAGCACTATCAAGTGTAGACTGCCCTTATAAATGCATATGTAAACATTAATATTATAAGAATTAGGGCAACTCTAATGAGGACACTGACAAAAGTATTTTATAAATCTTCAAAATTTCAGAAAAATTGGTCCAGAGAATAAGATAACACAAAAAGGAAAAATTCATTTGTGTGTTTAAGTTACAATGTTAATGGATAAACATATTTTTAAAATCCTGAAAATAAGCTTTACACTATTTTAAAAAATAGCTAAAAAAGGAAACTTATGTAATACTGTAAACAATATAGAATTTAAATTAAAAATAAAAATAATGAATGAATAAATAAATAAATAAATAAATAAATAAATAAGTAGGGATTTCTATACTTCTAATGATCAACATGATGAGGCCATGGAAAAAAAAACAGAAGCAAAATGCATTTTAGCTCAATACTCCAATTGATAAGTTATATTCATGGTGAAATTTAGCTTAATAATTTTTAAAACACAAATAATCACCTCAGAAAATTTAGAATGATGAAATGGTTCTTTTGCCTGAAATATAACTAATATGAAGATATCTTGATTTATACACTTAAATTGAATTTTGAGGGCATTAAAAGGTATGAAATTTTAATTTTTGTTGATACTAATTCCCTTTTTTCTTTATCTTCTTTATACCCCAAATTCCATAATTCTAACCAATAATGAGATTTTTTTTAATTGAATATAGTAAGTAGACTGTGTGGTCATCTTTGCATAAAGGCTCTGGCACATTTCCAATGTTTTTCACTCTCTTTGATCTCACTCACTTTTTGAAAATAATTATTGATTTTCAGAATAAACATATATTCATTGCAATCAACCCAGAATTATATTTTAAGAGTACATAATAATATCATGTTTCCTTTCACCCCACAAAAGAAAATCTTATGAAGAGAATAGGAAACAGCAAGAGAGTAAACTATCCAAGCAAGAAAAAGAGAAAAGCCATATGCTTTGCATAGAAATTAGAATTACACAAACATGGTAATCGATTTAATGTTTTAATCTCCCATGAATTGGCATTCTGTCTTTTTCAGTCCTATAACATGAAATAACAGTATGAATTTACACAAGAACTTAGATCTGCTGTTATCTGTTTTTTCCTTCTTATGAAATGATCATATTTACTTTCTTCAAAAAAGGGATTATATAGCTATAGCTTGGAGAATTGGTTCTAAGGCACAGTTAGTTGAAATAGCCAAGTATCTAAACATTTTTCTCAAAGTAAATGAGGCACTTAGCGCTTGGTGTACTGAGCTTCCACAAATGCCCGGGTGTAAAAAGCATGCATCCAAAGCAAGTAGAGCAACCTGTTTGCAATCATCAAAAAGACTCCTTCCTGACCATCCCCAACTATTTATTCTTATCTCTTCTCTCCCTGCATGCCTTACCTGTGGGCTACCCTCAAGGAAAGAGATTCTCAAGCCAGTACAGGATTTCTATTATAAAGCCATTCATTACATATGGGTGGTCTAATGAGTTAGGACACATAAATATTCCACAAGAATCCAGACTATACATCAATTTAGAACCTCAAATAGGTATTGACTTACAAAAATAGCTTAAAGAATGCATTCTGTGATGCTGCACAGCAAAAGTACACTTACATTCTCTCTCTATGCCCATCACATTCCTCATTGCCCCTAGGAGGCAGCTTTTACTCAACTGTACTTACTATCTTGTTACACTGAAAATTTGAATAAAGAACAGTCTACAACCTGTCTCATAATGAGAATTAATTATGAGAATATTGTTTGGAACTTTTTTCATTAAATTTTTTTTTTCAGAGCAGTTTTTGGTGCATAGCAAAATTGAGTAGAAAGTACAGAGTTCCCATTTATCCCCTGTCCCCACAACCACACACACAACCTCTATCCCTATCAACATGCTGCACCAAAATGGTACATTTGTTATAATTGATGAACCTACATGGATGCATTTAAAGAGTGTTTTCTCTAAAAGGTTGCACAAGATACATTTTTGTTGCTTCAGAACAAAGAATAAGTGTGTTTGGATGGATCTGACATACTATATCATTGACCATTTGTTTTTCTGTGTCTATTTTAACTAATAAAATGGTAAAGCCAACTTTTCCAACTCTCAAAAGTCTCTCAACATATGTTTTGTGAATTAATCTTAATCCTGCTACATCTTATTTTCCCCATCTTTATTTTTTCTTAACTCTGAGATATTAATTTACATACTCCTTCAATTATTGCATTTTTGGCATTTTGTAAGTCATTAACTTTTTGAAACAAGAAGGATAAAAATAAATTGCAGTCTTTTATATAAATTAATAAAACAATTTTATTTGAATGTATTTAGTAGCTTTTAAATTATCATTTTCATATGGGAAGTATGAAAGTGATACATTTTATATGGAATCACATTTCAGAAAAACCCCCAAACTAGCAGAACTTACAAGATTTGTAATGCTCATTATAAAATAAATCAATTTATATGGATGAAAATAATCAGTAAACATGAACACACATGTTGGGGACAACACATACACATATTTCTTTAAATTATGCACAGTGTTTACTGAATGAAGCTTTGTATAACAAGTACATGTGGGCCCTGTGATTATATGTTGACCTGTATAATTAAGAAAGTGATTTGCTTAACAAGTAATTTGTAATAAAATGCCTCACCAGAAATCATAAGCACAAGCCATATGTTTTTAAATATGACCAAAACATTTGCATAGTGTTTATGTACAATAAATTAAGGCAAAATGAAAAATCTGCTGACAAGAAATAAGTAGCAATAAGGGTAGAGCAATGTATTAAATCCTTCATTTTGGATCATTTAGGTAATGTTCCATTCATTTTAGATTCATGAGTAGAAGCCTTTACAGATTGGGCATGCATACCATAAATCTGGAGTTATCCATTATTAGGTGGCATTTTGCTGTTTGCAGTTGTACTTGTTTACTTTGTGCATAATTAACTGCATAATAGCTGTCTGTGTTTTGCACAGAATTTACACTCAGGCTCTCATCAAAACAAATGACTCCAGAAAGTAGGACACTTCCATTAAGTTCCCTGCAATCAGCATTTTCTAATGCAGGTTTACAGGAATGGTTTTGATTGTGACTGTTAGGATATTAATGTTTTCAGCAGCTAATGTGTATGTTGGAGTTTAATTTATTAAACCCCTAAGATGCATAAAGAATATGGATGGGTGGAGGCAGAAGGAAGTAGAGCATACCTAAGAATAGCCAAGAAAGAAATTTCCATGAAAATAGTAAGTGCAGAGCCAAGTTGGGCAGGCAATTGATCACTGTGCAGCATAACACAATGGATCAAGCACATATCCCTGCGGTATTTTGTGATGTACAATTGTGATGGCCGCATCAACAGCCTGAGAGAGAGCAGCGCCGCTGAAAATGGGCTGTCAGAAGAACTGAGATTTACTCCAGCCAAATTAATCTAACCAAAAGGAACTTGTGAAATTAAATATCAACCAATAAGAGAAGTAAAAGAAATGGAATATAAGAGAATAGTATGGCGATTGGAGTTTATTGGTTATGACTACCAGTTAAAGCAGAAGTTGATAAGTATTTTTAAGAAATGATAAATGAGTTGCGTATGCTCTATTTAAAGAAATATTATTGTATTCTTAATCAACAGTTGTATAAAACATTTCTTGAAAAAAAATTTACTTTCAAGAAATGGTCATGTTAGGAGAATGTAAAAAGGGAGAAATAAACTAGCTTAACCAGTTTTCAAAGCAAGAATAGTAAAATTGTATTCATAAAGTGAATATTATGCTTTTGATGACAAAGTATAATTTTTAAATTAGAGCTTGAAACAAAGATGTGTTAAATACAAATTAATTTTCTTCCTTTCAAAATGCAAAACATCATTTAATGAAATAGGTATAAATAATATTGTCGTATGTATAATGCATGACCCCAGAAATATTCATCATCAAAATTATAATTCCCTAGTGTATGCTTCCATTTCAAATATTTACTCAGTTTGATTAAATGTATTTTCTGCACATTCTTACTGATATTTTCTTGTTTTGTTAACTATTAGCCTGTCTCTAAGGATACAACCCTATGCATCAGGTATTTTTTGAAATGTTAAGCTTCATATAACATATCCAAGTAATTACTTTTCAAAAACCCACAGAGGCAATATTTTGGTTATAAAATTAAGTATTTTGAAGAATTGATTCAGGGTTTTTTTATTGAGCAGGATGCAAGGGTGATTTCTTTCCTGGGTTCTTGTCTGGATGGTTTCAAAGAATGAAACCATGGACAAAAGGTGATAGGTGAGAAGTACAGAAGCTTTATCGCAAGCAGAAGCAATTTTATTGCAAGCAGATGCTATCTTTAAAACCCTAATGCTAAATACCTAAGACTGTCTCTCCTGGCTAAGAAGGGTGGCCACTGCTTTCTTTGTCTTGAGGCATTATAAAGGATGTGTTTTTTGTTTTTGGGTTTTTTTTTCTGTTCATGACACTTTCTAATTGGACCCTTCCCTAATTTATGCAATGAGGACCCCTTGCTTTCCTCATTCGTTACTCTGCAAAGGCCAAAGCCCACGTGGTGCCCCCCTCTTTCTTTCCCCTTATTTTGCAACATTCCTCTATCCTCTATGAAAACACGTTTTTCTCCCCCCTCCCCCGATATTCTGTGTCTTCTCTTTGTCCTTCACATATCCATCTTATCTGTTCAAGTTGGAGTTGCTTTTGATCTACCTTATGGTACTTAGCAACCTTATCCTGCCAAGCCTTGAGAATGAAACCACTGGTTTCTCTGCTCAAAAGAGTAAAGTGGCCTCTTTCCTTTTTTTTTTTCTTTCTCTTTGCCAGAGATTTATTACCCCAGCTGCTCAGGCCAGAGATATCTCTGTCCTTGATTTATGGCTGTTTCAATTGTTCAGGCCAAGATGCCTCTATCCTCTCCAGACCCCTTCCCTTTCTGTCTTTAGCTAATTAACCCTTTTCAGAATAAGTTCAGATAAAAATCAAGAATTAATTCACTGGGATTCTGGGCAAAAATGGTAGGGTGATTCAGACAGAATTTCTATAACCACACCCTAGCATTGTTTCACTGGGAATGCATAGTGATTTTGTACTCCAATACATATGTCTATGTACCAGAAACAGATTTTTAAAAATACTTATACATTAAAATACACAAAGATATACACTGTGTTCATGGAGGATATGATTTGCTATCATAAGTATCCCAAACAATAATCTATATTTTTATGCTATTCTGATAAAATAAAATAATCAATGTGGTTTTTCATGGAAACTGGAGAAGTGATAATTAATATATATAAAAAGACAAAGTCAAAAATATAGAAGAGGCCTTGGCCAGTGTTTCTCAGTGGTTAGAGTGTTGGCCAATGAACCAAAGGGTTGCAGGTTCTATCCCTGGCCCTGGTGGGGATGTGTGGGAGGCAACCAATCAATGTGTCTCTTTCACATCAATGTTTCCCTCCCTCGCAAACTTCCTTCTTCTCTCTCTTTCTCTCTAAAAATCACTGGAAAAATATCCTCATGTGAGGATTAACAAAATTTATACATATATTTACAAGCTAATTTTTTAAAAAAAACATATGGTGAAAGATATTACAAAATTTATATACATATATATTAATTACTCACCTGGTCTCCAACACAATACCTTTTCCCCTTGCTAGCCCTGCCTGGCCCTCACAACTAAGGTGACAGCTGGTTGGCTAGTGCTGGGCCTCAGCCTGGTGAGTATTTAGTGGTTCTCTCTGGCTGAGGAGACCTCACCTCAGCTCTTGCTGTCATGTAGATATCTGAGACCTTGCTCATCCTAGGGAGTTCTTGCAGCCTCTGCTCAGACACCATTTCCTTAGTAATATTGAAAGATACACAGAGGGAACTGAAGCTCAGAGATAGCAAGTGATCTGGCACTCAATAAGCAGTAGAACTGAGAGGCAAATCGAGGTGTTGAACTTCAACTCTTGTTCTATTAAAACTAAAGGCCTGCACCCTCTCACAATCCAGGACCCCTTGGGAGATGTCAGAGGCCTGGTGGATGGATTCGGCCCAATCCCTGCAGGCCAGGCCGAGGGACCCCACAAGTGCATGAACCCATGCACCAGGCCTCTAGTATGCATATAAGATCTTTGGTTAATCTCTCCCACCATCCCCCCTCCCCCCCTTCCCTCTTAGATTCATCAGTCTGTTCCATGTTTCCATGCCTGTGCATAGAGCGTCTGCCCCTTGGTGGTCAGTGTGTGTCACAGCTACCAGTTGAACGGTTGAATGGTCACTTAGGCTTTTATATATATAGATGGAATTCTACAGAGGACTCAAGTCCCACTACTGTAATTTTTCCCATCTTATCACAGGCATTCTATGAATTTTAAAATAATGAAAGTTCTAAAAAAACAACAACAAACTTTTATAGTGTTTTCCATAATTGGTGGCTGTACCAATTTACATTTCCACCAACAGTGCAAGAGGTTTCCCTTTTCTCCGCACCTTCACCAGCACTTGTCTCTTGTTTTTTGATGATAGCTATTCCAACAGGAGTGAGGTGATTATCTCATTGTGGTTTTGATTTACATTTCCCTATTGATTAGTCATGTTGAGCACCTTTTCAAGTACCTGCTAGCCATTTTAATATCTTGTTTGGAAAAATATCAGAGTATTTGGTCTTTTGCTAGTGAGTTGAATGAGTTCATTATGTTAAAGAGAAAGTCACAGGCCAAAAAAGGCATCACTTGTGCCAAAATCCAAATACCAAACCTAGATTTTATACCAGATTTAACTGCAGTTTCAATCTCTCCCAAAAATATAATCTTAACCAACCAGTCTGGAATTTTCTAGGCAAAACCACTAAGGTGATGTCAAGAGGGCTCTCTCCATTCCCCAAAGGGAAAAGAGGCAATTGCCCCCAAGCCCCCAATAAAGATGTCCAGGTCTAAAAATAATCCTTTCTTTTCTTTTTCTAATAACTGCCTGGACACACCCTTCTTTCTATAAAAAAAACAAACAAACAAAAAAAACACCTTCTATTTTGTGCACCCTCCTCAGAGCCCCCTTCTACTTGCTGAATGAGATGGTGCCTGAATAATGAATCAATCAAGCCAATTAGATCTGCAAATTGACTGGGCTGAAATTTTCAACAATTATATATTTTGGATATTAACTCCTTTATTGATTTGGTTCTTGGCAATCATATTTTGAATATGATACTGAAAGCATAAGCTACAAAATAAAAAAATAAATAAACAAGTCAGACTGTTTGAAACTAAAAACCTCCTGCAAAGCAAAGGGAACCATCAACAGACCAGTCTGGAATTTTCTAGGCAAAACCACTAAGGTGATGTCAAGAGGGCTCTCTCCATTCCCCAAAGGGAAAAGAGGCAATTGCCCCCAAGCCCCCAATAAAGATGTCCAGGTCTAAAAATAATCCTTTCTTTTCTTTTTCTAATAACTGCCTGGACACACCCTTCTTTCTATA
This sequence comes from Myotis brandtii, assembly GCF_000412655.1. Taxonomy (NCBI): domain Eukaryota; kingdom Metazoa; phylum Chordata; class Mammalia; order Chiroptera; family Vespertilionidae; genus Myotis; species Myotis brandtii. The sequence goes on along the minus strand of NW_005371219.1, from coordinate 11,760,211 downwards.
AAAAAAACAAACAAACAAAAAAAACACCTTCTATTTTGTGCACCCTCCTCAGAGCCCCCTTCTACTTGCTGAATGAGATGGTGCCTGAATAATGAATCAATCAAGCCAATTAGATCTGCAAATTGACTGGGCTGAAATTTTCAACAATTATATATTTTGGATATTAACTCCTTTATTGATTTGGTTCTTGGCAATTATATTTTGAATATGATACTGAAAGCATAAGCTACAAAATAAAATAATAAATAAACAAGTCAGACTGTTTGAAACTAAAAACCTCCTGCAAAGCAAAGGGAACCATCAACAAAATGAAAAGGCAACCTACAAGATGGGAGAAAATATGTATTTTTAAAAATATTGATCTATAGAAAGAGATCAACTGCAAATAGGTGAGAAAATGCCTATCGACTGATATAAAAAATGACCTATTATTATGAGTTTAAAGTTATGTTTCCCTGTAAGAACCAAGATTACTGAAGTGTACGGCACTATGTTATCACTGATATTCTGTGATGAAAGCTGACAAGAGTCTGAGTGAAGACTAACTGTGATGTCTTACCAAGGATTCAGATCACCTTCCAGTGACCTGTTGCAGAGAGCATGGTTGGCTGACAGCCTCCAACTATCATGTGTTTGGCCAGGCCACACTTCCTCTCGGTTGCTCCCAACCAAGGACTGACCATGGAAGACATTTAGGTCAGACCATTCCTGCTCAATGTGGGTCTCTTTAAACAGTGAAGTTTTCTAAGAGCTTCTACTCAGCCTGACTGAGTCTTTCTGAGAATAGCACTGCTGTCTGAAGCACTTCCTGCACAGTCCCCCTTCCTTCATGCTTTCCTTTCAAAGGTTCAATCCTATACCATAGTCTGAAGGTGTTCCCTGCTTTCCCCTGTTCCCTCTCCCTTTATCCTTAATAAGGATTTATCCCAAATATATCTCCTGCATGTCTTACCCCGTTTTAGTGTCTTCTTTGAGAACCTGAGCTGATGCATTCACCAAGCTCTGAAGAATGGTGGATATCTCCCTCTTTTATGTATTTTCCTCTCCTTTTGACTTAATGACCATGGGTCATTGAAAAGAATGATAATGAACATAGGTGATTAATATGACTCCATCAAAACTACAAAAATACTGCAAAGTTATTGTATGTCATGATTGGTTCTGAATAAGCCTGTTCAATGTGGGTCTCTTTAAACAGTGAAGTTTTCTAAGAGCTTCTCCTCAGCCTGACTGAGTCTTTCTGAGAATAGCACTGCTGTCTGAAGCACTTCCTGCACAGTCCCCCTTCCTTATGCTTTCCTTTCAAAGATTCAATCCTATACCATAGTCTGAAGATGTTCCCTGCTTTCCCCTGCTCCCTCTCCCTTTATCCTTAATAAGGATTTATCCCAAATATATCTCCTGCATGTCTTACCCCGTTTTAGTGTCTTCTTTGAGAACCTGAGCTGATGCATTCACCAAGCTCTGAAGAATGGTGGATATCTCCCTCTTTTATGTATTTTCCTCTCCTTTTGACTTAATGACCATGGGTCATTGAAAAGAATGATAATGAACATAGGTGATTAATATGACTCTAATATAACTACAAAAATACTGCAAAGTTATTGTATGTCATGATTGGGTCTGAATAACCATTTTCCTATAGAAAAGTGCATTTCAACATATAATTCTTACACACTACCTTGCAATTTTGATAGACTGCGATCTGAAACAATTCTGGAAATTTAAAGCAAGTTTAAAAGTTTGAGCTTAGCTAATAATATTTCTTTTCCAAAGCCCATGATGCTAGTAATTGACCAGTATATAGCCTCAATTTATACAAATTCTCCAAGTATAGAAATTCATATTTTAAACGTTTATTTCTAATATGGACATTGATTTCTCAAAAACAGAAATGGGCAACACTGATGACATTAAAGAAGAAAGTACTGTTGTGTAAGGGGAAATTATTGATGAACTGGATGCACTGGTGTGAGGTGGGGTTTAAATTGTTGGTTGACTCCACTTACACATGTATGGAAGAGGCTGATGTTGCCAAGATCTTGGCTTGCCTCAAGTATGGATTTAAAAGCAGTGACAGTTTGGTTCAGTGGACAGAGTGTCTGCCTGAGGACTGAACGGTCCTGCATTCAATTCTGATCTAGGGTATGTACCTCGGTTGCAAGCTCCATTCCCGAACCTGATCCATAATCTTGGTTGGGGCCCTTATAGGAGGCAACCAATGTGTCTCTCACACTGATGTTTCTCTCTCTCTCTCTCTATCTCTCCCCCTTTCTTCCACTATCTCTAAAAATCAATGGGAAAATATCCTCAGGTGAGGATAAATAAATAAATAAATGCAGCAAGGCACAGTTTCTGCAGCTAGTTCTTTTCTATAGGAAGGACAACTTAATGTATAAGAATGTGAACAGTCCTTAACAATTCTAAAAGTAACTGACATAAAAAGTACCAAAACATAAATAATGAAGATTAAGGAAAAGATAATAACATTTTGAAGAAAGCATGTGATGACAGAAATGCAATTTACCCAATTTCCCCCATAGTTTCATGTTTAGCTGATGCTTATGTAAACCAGACCATAATAATCAGTAATTAGCACATGTTTACCTAATATGATCAACAATGTCTTAAGTGGTTTACATTCATTTTCCATTTAATTCTTATGGAACTTCCATAAGAAATACTATTTATCTAATTTGCAGATGAGGAATCATTATTTAAGAGGTAAGTATTTTCCTAAAGGCATACAACATTAATTGGTGGATCCTGGATTTAAACCTAGTTTTGAATGTCCCAACAGCACAAGCCTTTAGCTACAATACAGTACTTTCAACCGAATAGTCTGACCATATTTTTTGAATGTCTCAAAAAGATCCCATTATCCTCTTTCTCATCTTTTTTTTAAAATATGTTTTTATTGATTTTTTTAAAGAGAGAGGAAGGGCGAGGTAGAGAGGGATAGAAACATCGATAAGAGAGAAATATCAACATCCATCTGCTGCCTCATGCATGCCCCTTGTGGGGGTCAAACCCACAACCTGGCATGTGTCCTCACCAATAATTGAACTGGAGACCTTTTGGTGCATGGTCCTTTGCTCAACCACTGAACTATACTGGCTGGCCCTCTTTCTCATCTTGGAAATTCTTTGTTTGAAGATTACTATTCATTTAAAAAATAACTACCTATGAAGATATGTGGTGTGTGTGTGTGTGTGTGTGTGTGTGTATTTTAAGCTCTCCAACAAACAGTATGGGAACAATAAATACCTATATGTTTATTATCTCAAGATGTTTCAAATTGAAGAATTAAAATAAGTAACACATATGGTCTGTTTAATCTTTAGCCTTAAAGACAATTAAAATCAAGAGTAGAGGAATCAAGAATAAAGTTCTTGCCCTAGCTGATTTGGCTCAGTGGATAGTGTCAGCCTGCAGAGCCTGCGGACTGAAAGGTCTGGCATTTGATTCTGGTCAGGGGCACATGCCCAGGTTGCTGGCTCAATCCCCAGTAGGGGGCGTGCAGGGGGCGGCCAATCAATGATTCTCTCTCATCACTGATGTTTCTATCTCTCCCTCTCTCTTCCTCTCTGAAATCAATAAAAATATGTTTAAAAAAAGACAATAAAGTTCTTGAAAAATAATATGCTTTTTTTTATAACACATACACACACTAAATTCCCAAAATTATTGTATAAAGCTAGAGGACTCTATGGGCTAATTCTATAAGTTACATCAATCATTGTTAGCAAATTTTATGATCTTTGAGTATAGAGGGGTTTAAATTACCTCTATCCTCAGAGCAAGTAATAAGTATTTATTGATATAAATTTTAAATAATTGTCCCTTTTATAGGATTCAAAGAAACATCAAGAGTATATTTTTTTTCAAGCAAAAAGACTCTGACTGTTTAGCCAATTATTATATCTGCTCTCAAGATAATTTTGCCTTTGTTTAATTTGTAGCCATGATACTTATTTCACCAATTTACAAATCAGCTTGAAATACCTAATAAGAGTTAAATAAATTTCATATATTCTATTTAAATAGGTATAATAACCAAATACTATATTTGTCTTATGTCTCATAATTCCAAAGCTTTACTTCCTTTGACTTCAATATTAAGATGGCTTAATTCCATTCTTAAAACTGCTCCTTGATTTATTTCTGCTTTGTGTTTCTAAAAGTTGTTCAGTAGCCTAATTAGATATTCATTTTGACATTCTGGTCCCAGAAGAAATAACATTAACTTCATACTTATCCATCTGGCTATCAGTTACAGCTTTGTGAATTGCTGCTTATAATTTTCCAGGGACATGTGGACGCCCTTCCAGTTAGGCATTTAAAATCCCTTACACTCTAACAACATGCTAATTAATATCCTCTCACGTTTGTGAATGCACAGCCAAAATACTACCATGTAGAGGAAATTTTGCTTCTTTAATGTTAAAATGCAGAAATTTTAGATTAAAAGTTAAACCAGCAATCTTTATATAACTACATATATCTGAGGAACCAAAACCTTTTATCTTCATTTTATGAAAATGTTTAATTCACACATCATCTTAAAATTTAATATACATAATTCTAGAAAATCTATGCTGTGGAGAAGAAATATCTTTTCACCCACATTCAGGAAAGGGGGTTTCCTAGCAACCCTATACAACCAGAATCAATCCTTGGCTGAATTATGACTCAAAGTGCTGTTAGAAGAAATAATTTGCATGAGAAAGAGACCAATGTCTGTTCTGATTAGGAACAACAGCTCTTTCCTAATATTGGTCAGCCACAGTCCAAAATTAAGCAGCTGTTTAAAAATGCCTTTGTTTTCATGAATTTTGCCTGAGGAAGGCAAGCATCACATCCCCCTAGAATAGATAGAGCACACAGGCCACTAAAACTTCAGAAATCAATCCAAACAAATACAGTCTCACTTCCCTGCTGCATTAAAATGTGTTCGTTTCCTTATTTTGTTTAATTTCTTAACTCATTTTTCTTTCACCTTGCAAGTATTCACTATTGTGTATTATAAGGATTAAACATTAGGTAATGATTTTGCAGAAAACAGATATCACTTTATTTCACTCAGATCCTTTCTATAAACATTTAGTGCACATTACTTTTTTCTTAAAAAGTGACTACTGCTGTCCTTACATATAGATTTCACAGCAGTTTGTTGCAAATTAATTCAGCCTTAATAAAAATTTTCACATAGTAACACTATCAAATCAAAATGCTTTGATTATTCTTTCAGAATAAGAAGAAATACAAAACTTTAGGAGATTAACTTCCCAGTGATTTTTTTCTTTTACTCTGGAAATTAGCTACAGTTGATTTCTGGAGGGAGGGCAGGAGGGCAGATCATTGGCCTTAGAGATACACATCACTAAGAAGAAAACAGAACTGCTCTCAAATTGGTCATATAAGTACATTTAGGACTATCTAAAAACACAAAAATTATCAGAATCAAGTGATGAATGCTACAATTGAGGCCTCAAAAACCACAGGCTAGGAATAACAGCCTGACAGTCTCTGCACCCCAAATTCAGAAACCATATCTATTCATGTATCTAAGTTACAGCATTTACTGTACAGAACTTTTTAATAATAAATTTATCCCAGGAAAATACAAACAAGGTAAGAAAGCAGACAATAAATAACAAAAGAATAGACTATTCTGAAAACATTTCTTGGAATTTATTGGATAATAAATTACCTAATACACAAGTGAAATATTGAGGGTGCCAAAGTGAAATAAACAAGCTGGTAGGTAATTGGAAAATTTATTAAAGTATAAACACAGTTCTTTTTCTACAAGAATATACAATGATTAGGACAAACAAAAAATATATACATTACATTAACATCATTTAATTTTGAAAAGGATTAAAGAAAGATTTTTAAACAAAATTATTTTGGTAAATTGACAAGAATGTATTGATTCTGAAATATTTAGATGCCTTTCTTTTTATTTTGTTAATAAAAGCCATACAATCAATATTTAATGAAGTTCTAAAACTCTAGAAATATAATATGTCATATAGGTTTAAGAAAATATAAATTAAAAACAAAATCTCCTTCCACCCAGGAAACTCTCCACAAGTTTAGAAGAAAAACAATTTTATTATTCAATAATTATTAAAACAACTAGAAGCCCGGTGCAAAAATTTGTGTGCACTCGGGGGGGGAGGGGGGTCCCTCAGCCCGGCCTGTGCCCTCTCG
>NW_005371219.1:11748862-11752843 GCF_000412655.1 Myotis brandtii | reverse complement strand
AGCAAGCAAGCCTCCCTGTTCGCATCAGCTGCCTGGCTGCCGGCCGCCATCTTGGCTGACAGTTAATTTGCATATACTCACTGATTAGCCAATGAAAAGGGTAGCGGTTGTATGCTAATTACCATGTTTCTCTTTTATTAGTGTAGATGTGATGTGCATCATAGGTAATCTGCTAAGAAATTTGCAAAGACAAAAGAGAAAAAAAACAACCCTTACTCTTTTATAGAGCTAAACAAATACAACGCATTACACTTACATTTTCAAAATAAACAGTAACTAGTCACAAGTAAGAAGACATGAGGAGGCACCATTTGTCACACACAGTTCATCCTAAACTTACTTAGTAGTTGGGATGACCATCTTTATTAGATAATCACTATCCAAAGAAGAAATACACATATATCTCTGTGACAGGGGGTCTTATAGTAAGGTGAGCAAAGCATCCACTGAAGTTAGGCTTCTACTCTTATAGAAACTGGGAGACAGGTGGGCTATCTTCCTAGATGTTTACATTTCAAAGAGATGGTTCTCAGGTCCTTAAGAAAGACATTCCTGGACCTTAAACCTTCCAAGAGGTTTATTTAACATTTAAAAAAGCTTTACATACATTTCAAAGAGACAGAGAAAGAATTTACAATTACAAGTATTCTAAATTAAGTATCTATGGAAGACAAGGCAAGGTAGAGGGAGGAAAAATTTCTCCTCTATCCTTCTAGGTTCTTCTTGCTAGTCTAAAAATTAAGTTGACTTGAGACAGATTAACAGAAAAAAATCAAATTTATTTTTGTACGTACTGGGGCTCCATAAGAATATGAGGTCCACAGACATTTAATTGGGGCTTATATGTCACTCTGAACTAAGGAGAAGAGGTGGAAGTCTTGGACTTCAGAAGAGAAGAATGCAATTCACTTGGAGATGAAGGAATAAATGTTTGGTAAACAAAGGTTTGCCATGCCTTACAGAGACAAAGGAACACAGAGAGGGCTTCAAACAGGCAGGCTATGCTAAGTCCTCCCACCTCAATACATTCTTTGCATCTCTGGTGATGCTTCTTCTTCCTGGAAAAGGCTCTCTATCTAAATTATTTTAGGCCATTTAGAGGGAGGTAAAAGCCCTTCCTGAGTGTGTGTGTGTGTTTTTTAAATAATCAGCCTAAAATGATCATGCCAAATGACATGTTTTGGGGAGGCAAATTCCTGGTCCAAAACAGTCTCTTTCCTTAGTTTCAACAGAGAGAGGTCTCTTATTTTTAATTTGTTTTTGCCATGGTAATATACAATTGCACCCTAAAAGTAGCAAATCCTTAAAATTTTAGCAACTCTTAATTTACTTTAACATCCCAGACTGTATATATTCCCAATTTTCTATAACTGATAATTTTACTGGCACATACTTTCTATGAATTTTAGTCCTCAACTTCCAGATGGTTTCTTATGGTATGTTTTGAATAAGATTACAAAAAAATAGAGGTGAAAATTCCACTCCTTGTTTAAGGAATGTAGAATAAATCTTACTAGATGTATAGTTATACATCAATAAGCTAACATCTAATATGTCTATTAATAATATTATTTTTATGGTTTTGTTTTCTAATTTTTTTCAATAAAATAGCTTATTTTTCTGGTTTTATAAACAATACATACACATTTTAAAATTGCAAATAGTAAAAACAAACATAAGGGGGAAAGTATGATTCATCTGATATCTCATACTGGCACTAAGCTAAATACCATTATTTTATGACCCATATTTTATAAATTACAACTGATTGGTATGCTCTGGATATTTTTCTTTTAGGAGACAAGTGAAGCATGAAGAACACATGGCAAATATATATGCAGTATTTAATGTTCTGAGAATGATTCAGTGTGCAATTGTTATGGGTGGAAGTGGGGAGTCCTCTACCCCACTGGGTGCTGGGGGTTGGGTCCTTATGATATCTTGAGAAAACATTTTCTGAGACTCGTACAGGAGGATAAGTGATTTTTATTTGCATGTAATTACATCCCTGGATTTCCAAAGACCTATTTCCCTCAATCCAGCCCTGGAAAAAGTGCAGCTAGGGATTAAGTTGAGCTAAGGCAAAGCTTGTGCCCAGTTTTCATTCCATGTTGGAATTGGGTCTGGTTTAGCATTAGGCTCGCTGCAATCTATAAGTCCATTGTGTGGGGTCCATATGGCGGTGAGCCATGTGAGAGCACACCCCCTACAACTAGAGTCCCAAGAAAAACAAGAGGGAACTCCTTTGTTTAGGAGATTAAATATCTCAGATCTTCCCCTGCTTGCAGTGGCCACACCTACTCTGGCCAATGACCTGTTCCCAGGTGTGACTGACAAACACCTTCCCTATGTCACCCAGACTTTACTGAGCATGTGTCTATTCTCTCTGTTCAGTCTCTTCCCTTAGTGATCTGGGGGAACAGACTGGTGGCTCCGTGGGGAGTGCGAAGTTGCAGCTTCCTGGTAAAGTTGCCCAAATGACCTGCCTATATGTCTGGCTTCCCCCTTTGCTCCTTTCCTATTATTCATAACTAAATAATTAAAATGGTATCAGAACGAGCTCGGAATGTTTCTTAATTTTTGGCTATCCTTGTTTCTACTTTGTTAATCAATTATCATCTGCCTCATTCTATTACTATTTTCTTATTATTTCTTAACCCTTCTGTCTGTTTATTTTGAATCTTTACTTTTCTATATATCATTTGGGATTTTTTTTTTTTTTTCAGTAAAGGCCATGATTCACTGATTGTTTCTGAGGTCTCAGTCTCTGTATAGCTTCTAATTCTCAAGGCAAAAAAGTACCAAATAAAACAGTAAGAACAACAAAAACTGGTTTGGAATGTAACTGAAGAATATTTTTGACAAGTTCCCAAAACAAATATAAATCCTACTTTTTTTTTTTTCAAAAAAATGATCTATTGTATAATTTTAATACTCGGGTTATGACTCATTTTCTCTAAAGCTTTTCTCCTCATTGCTTTTCTGAGAGGTGGAGCTTACCATACAGAGCTTTCCTCTTCATCCAAATGCTTATTCCAAATAAGTTTTCTCTAGAAACAAAAAGGGAAATGCACTTTCCCTTTGTTTCACAAAATGTGTTTTTCTCCAAAGCATTTGTTTTCCTTGAGCACTCAGGCACACATCATACCAGTGCCCAGCAAATACTTATCTACAAAGATCCTATTACACTTTTCCTGTCTTTTCTTCTATTTTAGATTCTCCAAAGTTGTGCCACCAGCACAGCCTGAGGACCCATGACTTAGTGACTTCACATGACTCTTCTTGCAACTGCTCCAAGAATCTCTCTCCTGGTGGAATCTCTCATTCCTTAATGGAACTGCAAAATGTTATCAAACATTCATTTCTCTCTTCTAATTCAAGCACATTCACTGTTACTGAACTAAAAGGGTTCGCTTACCTGTGCATATCAAAGCCCAATAAGATATGAACAGGAGTTTGCAACAAAGAAAGTAAGGGTTTATTTAAGGAAATGGCTCCAAACAGGGATACACAGGTGAACTAAAACCTGGCTCTTCAATGGCTTCTAGGGGATGGGTTATATAGTGGATTAGGGTCATGGTTAGGTCCAAGGTCTCTATTGATTAGTGGATGCTAGGGTTAGGGGATATTGGATGATTGCATTTGGTCCTAAATTTTAGCCATGGCATACATTGTTCTGTCTGGTTTTGCAAGGGTGTGGTCAGTGGGGTCATTCCACTTTTATGGGCCAGAAGCTGAAACACAACTGAGGCCTAGATGTTATCTTTAGTTTGGCTAAAACTCTGTCTCTGTGGTCAACAGACTTAAAGCTTTCTTCCTAAGATTATTTGATGTTGACCAGAACCTCACTGCCCTAAGGGCTTAATAATTAAGGGAGTGAATGTGCAAAAGAGAGGGAGATGGGTCAGTAAGGGTACTGAATACCAGTTTAAATCAAAAGGAAAGGAAAGGAAAGGAAAGGGGAAGAGAGGAGAAGAGAGG
>NW_005371219.1:11739699-11748823 GCF_000412655.1 Myotis brandtii | reverse complement strand
GGGGAGGGGAAGGAAGAAAAAAGGTCATATTAAAGAAATAGTTACAATAGACTTTGACCACATTAAAGCTGGTCTGTAAGCATCTAGCAAAAAAAAAAAAAAACCAACAAAACAAAACAAAACAAAAACTTAGCTCATGTGCAGGTACCTTTATGTAAAACTAAATAGTTTATTAGGGAGAGATAAAGGGGCAGAAGTTTAATATTATTCCTACTATCTGTGGAGAAGAGAGGATTTGTAAATGACTCTCATAATCAGTGAATCTGTGAAACCTTGCCTGGGCTTAAACTAACATAGATATACACACACTCTACTAGGAATAGACTGAAAATTCAAATATATATTCAAATATATGGAGATCAAAATAACAGCTTTATTACTTATAAATTTTAGTTGGAGAACAGTTTGAAACTGGCTCCAAAATAGACTTACTTATATGCTCTCTATAAATCTAGACCCTAGGACATCATATTCAAGAGTTTTCAAAAGACACATCAAACACATTTATAAAGTTGTTCACTGCTTCATAACCACTAGCCCTGATTCTCTGACCTTGTTACTAAGTGTTGACTATGGTTTGGCAGCATGGGCATCACCTGGGAGCTTGCAGGACCTGCAGAATTTCAGGCCCCAGCCAAGACCTACTGAATCAGAGGCTGCATTGTAGCAAGATCCCTAGGGGATAGGCATACACATTAAAGATTGAGAAGTGCTGTCTAGACTGTGAGAGATGGGCTGCTAGTGTTTCCCGTATTTCTCCAGGACTCTCCATTGAAGATTCTGAGGCAGCAGGATGGATCTTGAAAAATATACATTAAAAAATGACCCCATCTAATTCTTACTATTTTGGAAGTCTAGGGATAATAAAGCAGCACTTCTGAAATATTAATGGTATATAAACAAACTAAGCATTTACTAAAAGGTAGTTTTTGATTCAGTGGGTCTCAGGTGAGGCCCAAGATTCTGATTTCTAAGAAGCTGATTTCTAATGCTGCTGCTAGCCCACAAACCCTATGTTGCATGTCAAGGCTCTAGAAATTGTGCTTTCTCCTTAGCATCAGACACCTGGCCAATCTTCTATAAACTGTGGGCAGGAAGAACTCAAGTGAGCTGGGACAAGGTAGAGCCACACACGCTTAGCAAAAAAAGTGCCTATCAAATAAGGTCCTCACTCTGCTTTGTGGATGAGTGGATCAGGAGAGTTTGGAAGATGACAGAAGGCATCTAGAGTACTGGAGCAGCCATTTCATTTTGGAACTCTGAGATCTAGGAGAACAAGCTACTCTCAAACCATGTGCCCAAGAGTCCATGGGTGCTGGTCTCTCAGGGGAGGAGGCCAACAGTGAGTAAGGCAGTGCTGCTGCCACCCGAGGCTGCCGACCTAGAACTAACCACGGCTTTTTTATGTATCCCAAACTGTGGAGCATTGGCTTGTGCCTCAATATGGCTCTGGAATGGAGCATAACAATGCTTGAATTAAATCAATCCAACTATGCCTGGGGGTGGGAACCTACTCCTTAAGCTATTTCTCATCTTAAACTATATCCAATGAATTTTCAAACAGAAGCTCACCCAAGATAATGTATTGAGTCCATATATCACCATAAAGATACTGTGATAATATTTTTGATATAACAATAAGAACAATACCAAAATGTCCCAAATTTCAACAACAGTAACACCCCTACACTTTAATTTTTAGGAGGATTGAAATCCAAACATTATCTTACCTTCCTCTCATAAACTCAAGTTAGAATTACAAAGATATGTTAAAACAAAAATTACTTCCCCCCCAAATTCTTAAGCCCCATTCTAGACCAACTAAATGAGAATCTCTGGAAACAGAGACATAAATTTACATTTTGAATAAGTTATAAGGTGATGTTGCTGGTCTTGGTCTGAAAACCAAACTCTGGGAAATACTGCACTAGAAGTAGTCAACATGGTCTCACCTAGCAAAATCAAAGAGCCTTTTATTTTCTTTTACATACAGAAGCCGTGCCTCTATTGAGCCAAGTCTTTACAGGAACTAAGAGCTTTTACTTTGCTGGTGATCTGATTCCTTTCTCAGCTGTGTTCCTGAGGTCAAAGTTAACAGCAAAGCCTTATTCCTGGCACTCAAGTCTATTCCAACTGAAAAATAAATCCGTAACCAGTGAACAACGATGGCTTCAACTTCTGTAACTGGAAAAAGTTGACATAAATCTAATAACTTAAACCTATTAGTTTGATTGCAAACAATGAATGTTTGGGTCTATTTCTGAAGGTTTTCTAGATCATGCACTTTATTTTGGGGGTTTATTGATATTATTCAGATAATTATTTAAGATCAAAGGGGAAAAACAGTCTTAGTATTGACAAAGTTGAAACAGAAAATAGGATTTCTACATATATACACTTCTTCCCAAATCTACTCAAGGGAAAATCTAATTAACATCATTGAACTTCCAGTTCAGGGGCAAAAAAACACACCACAGTCCCACCCTGTCTCTTAGATGGCCCTGGACCACTGCCCTAAGGATACTGCTTAGAAGACAGATGCAAGAGAAGAAGGCCACTGCCCTGTGCACACATAGACACAGGGAGAGCCTTCTTCTCTTCCAATGTCATCAATCAAGTTAGCAAGTTACCTCTTTGTTATAGAGAAGACTAAGTGAAGGAGTCGGATTAACTTCCACATACATAGTTCCTCTCCTATGGAGTATAGTAAATATTTCCTTAAGGAAATGGGTGGAAGAGAGTAGAAGAGCCCTAACACTTCTTACCGACCAAGAGGGGAATGGAGGAATGTGCATTTTTAACCAAAGCAACAGTTAGTCCCATGGGTTTGACTCAATGTTAGTGACACATATTTTGTTTATTGCTTTAACACTAAAGTATGGCAGGTAATTTATTTATCTAAGTTTTAAAAAATAAATACTTAATATCATAATACTAAAGAAACAATCTTTGTCCATATCCCCCAAAACTCAGTTGGTAGCAGCAGTCTCTCTATCCAGCAATTTCACCTGTTAGAGTGGGAGCAGCCATCCCGGAACCAAAAGTGACCCATTCTTCTTTTCTGGACATAATTGGTCCAGGGGTTGACATCTTCTTCAAGCTGGGCCAAGTTAGCTCCCCATAAGAATCTGAAATTAAGACTTAATGATGGCAACCTTAATCTGGCTATTAATATGTTGAAGAAGAGGTGCTAGTCAGAGAAACCTGACCTGCAGTAGAGAGAATAATAATGTAGACACACAAATATGAGGTGACAGAAGCAGAAGGCATTTCAGATCCTTTCTAATCTTTTCTGAGACCAGGGTGGATCCTTGCTCTTAGTTTCCATGAGACACTTGTGTTATCTAGACAAACAGATACAATCACAAAGAGGAGAGGAGAACAACATTTTGCTTTGGGAATTTGAGGAAGACATCACAGAGGAGGTTAAATTTAACTGGGGCTTGAAGGGGAGATAATTGTGTAAATACAATTACAAATCATGAATGTGCATATTCATTAAAGAAATACTAGCGGTACTTAATGCTAAAGAGTTGGACTGAGGCAACTTGTTAAGGTCTCTGCTAAGATGATGGTTCTTCAGCTCTGAGGCAAAGATGAGACTTCAAAGTTTTTTAAAAAAGAGGAATAATACCAATTGGCCTATATTTTAGAAAAATAGCTCCCAGAGGAAAGTGAAATGTGATTATGTAGGTGTGCTATTCAACGCAGTGAATTTATTTTAAAATTTTAAAGTCTATTGCAGTCATCTTGTTTAGAGGGATGAACGTAGATAACGGGATCAAGAAATGTTTCAGAGGTAGAATTCGAGATTTAATTATAAGACTTTCTGACCTAAAAGACATTGGCATCTAGAGAAAGAGAGGACTCAAAAATATACATTAGTTTCATCAGAACAAACAAGATCCCATTCCCCATGTGAAGGCATAACATTAGTAGACCTTCCATTCTTAGCAGGAAAGATGAACAGATATAGGTGTAGATTTGGATGGAGATATACTTACAGAGATAGAGGACTATATATTTACCAATATAAATATAAGTTCAGACATAAAGAGAGATATATCTGCTAGTGCATAATCCTTCTTATAAAGCACCAAACTCTTCTGAAAATGGATTAGCAACCAACATTTTTCACCAACCTCAGAAACTTCCATCTAAACATAAGTTATTCTCTCCTATAGCCACATTTATATGTACCTGCTTGGAAGCTAAGCTATAAATTAAGGTGGTAAATAAAATAAGAAAAAAATTATATACATCTTATCAACAATCTAATGGAAGTATGAGCTTTTACTAGTCAAAGTTATTTTACCTGTGACACTTGGATCTCACAAAATACTACTGCAAAATTAAGAGCAAAGAGACCTTGACTTCCCTAGTGAGCAGTTTAACAGGCACACATATATTTCTTCTACACACCTGTGATTACTGAAATATTACTTCTAAAATTTCCATGAAAAAAAGTCATATATTTCTTCAGTATATTTAAGGTTAGTAGAAAAATATAGACAAATATATGGAAAATGTGTCATACAATAAATATACGGTTCATCAGAGCAAGTTTACAGAACATTGTTGTCTGTGCAATTTATGCTGATTTCTATTTCATTAAAATCAGTGGAGCACAGTCTGGTCATTAGCAGATAGAAGGAGAGTGGGGGAAATAGAAGAGGGTAGCGGGGATACATGTTGACAACAGGAGACTTGACTTGGGGTGGTGAACACAGGTGATGTGTTATGGAATTGTACACTTGAAACCTGTATAATTTTATTGACCAATGTCAACACAATAAAGTCAATAAAAAATTTTAAGGAATAAATATAATAAAATTAATGAAACAAACAGCTCCATGTAAAAAAACAAACACAAAATAAGTCATATTTTCTACCTGGAAAGTACCAGTCACTTTTGGTAAGTCTCTTGGGAGTATGGAAGGACAGGCCTCATACTGTTTGCTGGTCAGAAGTAATTGAGCAGGTGCTTTCCTCAAAGTAACACACAAAAGAAAAGTTGCAATTTCATCCTTCTTTGCATACAGGGATAAGAAGGCAAAAAAATCTTGTTCTTGGGGTATTTTTTAAATGATGGAAAAATCTAATTTGTAATCATTATAGTTATAATATAAAGTATTATGAAACCTTAGGTGCATTGCACTTTGGTGTTCAAAAGAACTGAAGATAGAAAACTGTGTATTTTAGATGGTTTTTAAAAATGTCTATGTGTCTCAGCTATAACTCCAAGATTATAATGCTTTCTAAGAGTTGTTTTGAGGATTAAATAAAAGGAGAATGTGAAAGTCCTTTTTACACCATAAAGCACGTTTTACTGCAAATCAGAGGCTATTAGTCCTATAGAAAATAAATGGGGAATTCTTCTAGGATGTATTGACCACCCAGAACTGCTAACCTCCAGATAATTGCATATGCAACCTTCAAGTGAAGAAAATCCTTGACATTAAGCATGAGAATACAAAGAATATCTGGGTCCCCTGCCTTCATGTCACCATATTTAAAGCTTCCAATTCTATAACACTAAACAAAGAACAAAAAACAAACACGTTAGTCATGTGATTTTCTTTTTATTTTAATTTATCTTTATTGTTGAAATTATTACAGATGTCCCCCTTTTCCTCCCATTGAAACCCTCCTTCCCACTACCTCTGTCTCGCCAGGCCCTCACCGCACTACTATCTGCAAAAGTATTTTTCATATAATCAAATATATCAAAGCTGTCAGTACACCCAAGGAGTAAAGGTATTAGGAAGAAGGAAAGATTCTCTTGCTTTAGAATTTGAGATCATGCTCACATCTCAGTGTTTTATTCTATATGTTACATAGGTAGATAAAATAATTAAAAGAACAATTTCTCAATGGCTTAACCTAAATATATCTTAGATTGCTGTATAGTACTAGTAAAGGACATATTTAAATTTTTTTTTAAAGCCTAATTTTTTCTTTTTCCTTTTCAGGAGAAAAAATCTAAATGATAAATACAAATGAATAGACTGAATAAAAGGATATCAAGACCATAAAAGTCAATGCTATCTACATTTATAAAGATTAAATATAATAATTAGAAATAAACCTAAATTATCAAATATTACATATTAAAGAAAATCTGGAACTTCTGCTAGAAAGGAACAAAGAGCAAAAATGACCATAGTCTATAAATTATAGTTAAAATGACTTTACCTATAGCTTTGCTTCTTGATATGTAACTGCAACATAATATTGACTTTCTCAAATAGCATACGAGTCAGAAAGTAATCTTATTTCTTCATGGAAGCAAGTAATTTGTGTTAAGTGTTGGATGTAAAAAGTCATATTTTTGTAGCGTAGTGTACATCATGTCACAAAAATATATGAATAAATTTTTATCTGATCAACGAATACGTATCTTAACAATATACACTGTGATAGGCACTGTTCTAGAAACTGGCTGTGGGTGAGGGTTGTGAATGGCGGTAAACTTCTAATTGGCACAACTCTAAAGGCAATTCCAGATGAGATAATCAACATATCTATGTATTAAATTCAGACAAAAACCAACATTTCACAGAGTATGTGCATTGTTCTTAGTGAAGTAGGAAGCTAAGCAAAGCAGATGTACAAAATTTAAAATAATTAAAGCAAAATTTCAAGTGCTGCACCCAGCATGACCCTGGGCATGCAACAGTGGTTCTCTACATTTTATTGAACATTGTGCCAATCAAGATGTATCAAAGTTAGGAAAATTGCCAACCTAACTTTAGAAGGTCATGGTTATTTGTTGTATAATTAGAGCTGTACCATTAATCTTAACAGCTTCTGTTACTTTCCCCCCTATTCAGAATATTCAAGAAATCAGGCTGATAGGAATAAATGAGGAGCTTGACTTTCTCAGAGAAGTCTAGTCACACAAGGGAAACCAGTGCAATACCTTTGTATTCTCAACCCCCTCGTGGGAAATTGAAAAACACTTTACTTAAGCAAGTGGTTTACTCAAGGCAGTATCCAGGCCATGATGATTCGATTATCATAACGCCCTGTTGGCAGACTTGTTCCTTAGGCTTTACATAAACCCAGTGGCTGAAGGACAAAGCTGCAGGTTCCCTCAGAAAATAAATCAAAATGTATTTCTCCCAATCTGAAATCCCTATATTTGCTATTGGTTAAAAAATAAAGACGTGTCCTGACTTTTAAATTGCTCTTTTAATTCAGGAGGTAATATCTGGCCTAAGTCCAATGTGCTTTTTACAATCTCTTAGCAATTTATGTTTCCTGGCCAGCTTCTGAACTCTACTGAGACAAATCTGCTTCGTGGCTCAAGACCATTTCAGGGCTTTATGACAAAAGGGTATTTCTATAACCTTACCATGTAGAATTCTCTTCTGATTACAATGCATTAGCTTAGAAATATATTAACTTAAGTAAAACTTTGTACCAGTATTCCTCAGGATAATATAGAATTATGTAACTATATTTCTCATTACTCAAAGGCAGTTAGACATTTCCTTTACAGTTTGGGACTTAGAGCTGAAGTTAAGGACTTGGGATGTATAAATTAGGTATTTTTTTAAAGAGGTATCAGCTAGCGTGCATGCACATGTACACACATATATCCACAAATTGTTCGCATTGCTAAGTTCTAAGTGAGACACAGACTTATATACAATGACTTTTGCAATAGAGTATGCTCCCTTGTTAAGTCACCAAATCAGTCTTACTTTATTGACTGAAAGAAAAACAAAATAAAAATGGCATCAGTAGTTTGGGTATGCAACTGATACAACCAAGTGTATGGTGTTTATTAATAAAAAATTCAGGTTTAAACACTCAAAACATGGAAAAGTAAGTGAAAAGTTTGCTTTATATGTACTGAGAGTTCTAGTAAAGTTCAAAGGATACGCTAGAACTAGAGACCTGCTGAGACCCCACAACAGTATAGTTTCAGTCCGAAATCCTCTTCAGGAGGGCATTACTCCAGATAAACTTTTCCTAATAGTGATTTCTTCACATCACAATGTCAGTGGATCCAACAACACTTTCTGCCTGGGATGTATGAAATAAAATAAATGAGTATTGACTTTCTTGGCATCAACATATGGCCAAAGATAAGGATCCACCATCTGTTGAACACCTATTTTTTTGTCTGATATTCTGCTGAGCACTTTACATACATTATTTTATTTATGTTTTATAATGAATTTATAAGGTACATATTATTCTGCTACTTTCTTTCCTTCTTTACTAAATCAAATACTACAAATATTTATATAGTAAATATAAATAATATAGTTGTTTATGTTTATGTATGGGAAAATTAGCAAGATTAAATATTTCCGGTCACATGAAAAATTTATCATCTATTTCTAATATTGTTGACTATGATATATCAATCTTGAACAAAGCAGGTAGATTTTGGAAACAACTCAAAACTTGAAGGAAGCAACCAGCAAAATGTACATTTTTCACTCTGTACCTTTGCTCTTAGGACAACAATAGCTGCAGGGTGATGCAGGGCAGCTAAAACCTCAATAGGAAGACAGTCATCTTTCTGAGTCTACAAACCTAGGGAAGAAGTCTGCAGTACAGAGGCCTGAGAGGGCCACAGGGGAGGGCAGTAGGGTCAGGGTGGGGGTAATCTCAGAAAGGAATGAGCTAGTAAAAGGAAACACCAAATTCCACACATAAAACTTGATTTTTCTACCACAGCTTTTTTATCCACTCATCAATGGGCACTTTGTACCAGTATGTTCCCAGATCTAGGCTACTGCAAATCAGGCTGCTATGAACACAGGGGTGCATTTATTCTTTCTTATTGGTGTTTCAGGATTCTTAGGATATATTCCCAGAATTGGGATCATTGGTTCAAATGGCAATTATACAATGGAATACTATGCAGCTGTAAAAATAAAGAAAGCTCTCTTACTCTTTAAGACAGCGTGGATGAACCTGGAGACTATTATGCTAAGCAGAATAAGCCAGTTAGAGAAAGATAAATATCACATGATTGCTCTTTTAAGTGGAATCTAAAGAACCAAATAAACTGATGAGCAAAATAGGTCCAGAGGCATGGAACAGAATAACAGACCTTAGTCAGGGTGAGGAGGTGGGGAGGGAGGGGACAAGAAGAGATTAA
>NW_005371219.1:11722821-11739641 GCF_000412655.1 Myotis brandtii | reverse complement strand
TAATACTGTCAAAAATAAAATAAAATAAAATAAAAAAATAAACTAATAAAATAAATAAAATAAAAACTTGTCTTTGACTGACTCTTCAACCATACATTCAAAGATCAGAGTAAGTGAGACTTTCATTGCCATCCATCCTAAATTGAGAAAAGGTTTATAATTTGTGTCTAACCAAGTTAATTGCCTGCTAAACCAAAATTATAAATATTCCTCAGAGTACTATAATAAAATCCAGAGTTCCCTAATATTCACAGTGTACAAAAGAAAATCCAAAATTATTCAACATACTAAGAATTAGGAAAATTGACCTGTTCTCAAAAGAAAATCAATAAGGCTATAGTAATCCCAGAAGACAGTAGATATTGAAGGTTTCAGAGAAAAACTTTAGGCTATTATAATCATGCTAATTAAGCAGAGAAAACTAAACTATTAATGCATGAAAACTGAGTAAATTTCAGCAGAGAAATTGAAAATATTAAATATTAAAAAGAACCAAATGTAAATTTAGAGCTGAAAAATACATTCTCCCTAACTAAACAAAACACTGGATGGGCTTAACAGCAGAATAATGGATGGTAATGGCAGAGAAGAGTCAAATAACTTGACCAGTGAAATTCATGTTCCTGAAAAAGATAGGTAGTAAATAGAGAGAGCCCAGCTGGCGTGGCTCAGTGGTTGAGCATTGACCTATGGACCAGGAGGTCATGGTTCAATTCCCAGCCAGGGCACCCTCTCCAATCCGAGACCCCTGGCCCCTAAACGCTCACTTGCCTGCCTGCCTGATTGTCCCTAACCCCTCTGCCTGCCTGCCTGATCGCCCCTAACTGCCTCTGCCTGCTGGCCTGATCGACCCTAACTGCCCTCCCCTGCCAGCCTAATTGCCCCTAACTGCCCTCCCCTGCCAGCCTGATTGCCCCTAACTGCCTCTTCTTTGGCCCCTGCCACTGTGGCTTTGTCAGGAAGGAGGACCAGATGACCGGAAGATGTCCAGGTCAGCCCGGGCTAATTAGCATATTACCCTTTTATTAGTATAGAAGATTGTCAAAACTCAGAAGCTCTAAGTTGTCAGTAGGTGAATGGATAAACTATGGTACATCTAGTGGGATATTTATCATTCAAGTCATGAAAAGACATAGGGGAATCTTACTAGTAAATACATATTTCTAAGTAAAAGCAGCCAATCTGTAAAGCTTATATACTGTATGATTCCAACTATATGACATTCTGGAAAAGTAAAAACTACAGAGAGAATAACATATCAATTTCACTTAATTAATGAAGGCAGAGGAAATTTTGACATCTTATCTTGAAGATATATATAGAAAAATGATCACTGTAATAAGTCTAGTTAACATCCATCACTACACATAATCACACATTTTTTTCTTGTAATGAGAATTTTTAACATTTACTCTCTTAGCCATTTTAAAAATACAGTAGAGAGCATTGAATTTGAATAGATATTGTCCCAAAGACATCCAGATGGCTATAAGGTATATGAAAAGGTGCTCAACATCACTAATCATCAGGGAAATGCAAATTAAAACCACAATGAGATCTCACATCTGTTAGAACAGCTATTATAAAAAAAAAATAAGCGATAACACATGTTGGCAAAGATGTGAAGAAAAGGGAACTCTTGTGCACTGCTGGTAGGAATGTAAATTGTGCAGCCACTATGGAAAAAAGTATGGAACCCAAATTCGGCTGCCTGCCCCCACAAAATCCAAACTCATGAGACAGATGCTGGTGAAAAAGAAAAGTAGTTTATTCAAGTGCTGATTAGGTGAGGAGATGAAGGACTCTGGTCGCAGAGCCCATCTTTACATCTCAGTGAAAGCAAAGATTTTTTAAAGGAAGGAAAGCGAAAGCAGAATAAAGAAATTACGAAGAGTGGAAAAGTTATCTATGTGCAGGCCAGCACAGTCCATTCCAATAAGGACCTGGAAACTGGTCAAGTGATGGTCTGACCTGCATTACCTTGGTCTTTGTCATCCTGGTTCTATGTTTTCCTGGTTTTAAGGTTGACAGTCAGCAAACCTCCCAGAACTAGGATGACTGAAGGTTGGAATCTGTATCTTCTGAATTAGTTCTTAGGATTCTTATACAAACATGCTGTTTATCTACAAGCTACATATTAGTCAGAGTCAGCATTTGCAGAAACAATCTCAAAAGAATGGTGGAGTGGGTTACAATTGTCCATTGTTATACCACCTAGTCCCATTCTAACATTTTTAGTGGGAGGGGACCTCTGATATGTGTTGAGGGAAGTATATAATCATAAGAGGAATAAATGACAACCTGCTAGGTCAAGAGTGGGTATTGAGACTTTGATAGAAAGAGAGAAGAGATAAATCTCTCTTTTAGTTGGTAAAGAATGCATTTATTTAACAAATATTTACTGAGTACTTACTATGTACTGTTTTAGTGCTGCAGGTACAGCAGCAAATGAGACAATACATAAGATTTCTAGATGGTCTTCATCCTTGAGGAAAAACATAGAAGTATCTGGAGTGTAAAACCTAACTAGAGCTAAAAAAAAAAGTGCTTATTTAGCTAAAATATGACCTGTCACATATATTAGAAATCTGCCATTAATAATATGATAATTTTATTTGACCAAGGAGAATGAGAAAAGAGATGGAGATTAGCTACTATGAAAAGAAATACTCCTGAACACTAATTATATGGGCTGAGCTCTATGCCTTTGAATAAATCATTTCATTTTGCTGAACTACTTTTTCATGTATACTGTGGGAAAAATAAAATTAATTCATTTACCTTTCAATTAATAGCATCTGAGACTTATTACACAGTTCTTGATTCAGTGGAATAATATCAAAGTGATGATTGGAAAGGTTATGTGACACAGAGGCCAGAGTTATAAGCAGTTGTATTTAGCCCAAGTTTTATAATTTTATTTTTCCCAAATATAAAATTTAAGATCTCATGCCTTATCTATATATATAAAAGGCTAATATGCTGAGTGTCTGTCCAACCAGTAGCTATGACATGCACTAACCACCTGGGGGCAGACGCTCAATGCAGGAGCTGCTGAGCTGCAGTGACTTGGCTGCGGCAGTTCTTGGGTGACGCGCCTTGAAACCAAAGAGAAGGGAGCCCAATTCCTTGCTGAGCCGTG
Source organism: Myotis brandtii (assembly GCF_000412655.1). NCBI lineage: Eukaryota > Metazoa > Chordata > Mammalia > Chiroptera > Vespertilionidae > Myotis > Myotis brandtii. Next base: position 11,736,499 of record NW_005371219.1, on the reverse strand, counting down.
TGATTCTACCTTCAGCCATGGATTATGTTGTTACTGGGGCACTGTCAGCCCTGAATCTGGTTAACTGCACACTTGCATTTGCATTCCACACCCTGTACAACAGCCACTTTGCAGATTGTCCTCTTGCACTCCGGGACCCCTCGGAGGATGTTGGAGAGCCAGTTTCGGCCCAATCCCCACAGGCCAGGCTGAGGGATCCCACCTGCTGGAGGGACCTCGCTCACTCCGCAGATGCTGGGGAGGGACTATGGGAGGTTGGCTCTAGGGCGTCAGTCCCGCCCCGCCGGCCACCTTCTAATTAATTTCCTTTCAATGTGCACAAATCCATGCACTGGGTAACTAGTTGTAACAATAATTGGTAACCTGTGTAACAAAAAGTTATTTTGGAAAGGAGAACTGCTATTATTTATGTCTAGAAATTATTTTAAATGTATTTCTAAGAAAATTTTTGATGTTTTTAAAGATCTATGTTATTTTATAGTCAAAATGAAATGTAATTGTAAATAATTAAGCAGTGAACTTAATCATTATGTGTTTGCTTAAAAATATTACTTTCCTCAAGAGGCCAGTGAAACTATCTAAAGATTTAGTTAAGGAGATATATTGTGCTAGTTATTCAACTTGACTAATCTCATTCCACTGAGATCTTCTTTTTGTTTTGTGTTCTTTGTCATTAAACACAAGTATAAAATATTAGATATTTACTTAATGTTGCCTTTAAATTATTCTCTAGAATCACTTCATTTAACAAATATGTCTTGAGCACTGTCTCACGAGGTTGTTAGCAAGATCAAATGAGAAAAAAAATACCATATAAACATTACGTGCATTTGGAAAGGTAGTCATTAAATTATTATCACTTCCAAGACTTCTGCTAGGTGCTTGGGCAAAAGTTTCAAGGTGCTCTAGCAACATATATATATATATATATATATATACATACACACACACATACATATATATATATATACTATATTTTCATATAGGTTGTAAATGAACTATTCTTCTACCTACCTCCTCATGCTCAATAAAATGTGCATGACAAGTGTTGTCAGAAAATATATACTAAAAGGATTGATAAATATTTTATAACCCATTATTAAATCATAATTTACATTTGTGTTCTCTTCTATAGAGCACTACAGATTTGAAACATTTTAGTCATCAATAGCATTAAAAGAGCTTTCTAGCACTTTAAGTTAATTTAGATACAGAATCTCATTTTATCAATAAGTTTCACTTACTAATAAATGAAGTGGTTAATGATGCAGCTTTACTTAAAGACTGTATTCTTGAGTCTCATGATCTAAATTTCTTAGAGGTAGAATATGAATTAAACAGAAACCATAATTTGAAATAAAAAATAAATTACTAGAAATTTGTATAGTAGTTTTAACTATATATATAAAAGACTAAGCGACCATGGTAGGTATGACATGCACTGACCACCAGGGGACAGACGCTAAACGCAGGAGCTACTGAGCTGCAGTGACTTGGCTGCAGCAGTTATTGGGTGACTCACCCCAAAACCAGAGAGGAGGGAGCCCAATTCCTTGTGGGACCGCGCGATTCCACCTTTGGCTGTGGGTTATGTTGCTGGTGCACTGTCGGCCTGGAATCTGGTTTACTGCACACTTGCATTTACATTCCACACCCTGTATGACAGCAACTTTACAGAGTGCCCTCTCATACTCTGAAACTCCTTGGGAGATGTTGGAGAGCCAGTTTTGGCCCAATCCCCACAGGCCAGGCCAAGGGACCCCACCTGCCAGAGGGACACTGCTCATTCTGAAGATGCCCTTCCAGCAGCAGCACTGCCCCAGGTGCAGCCAGTGGGGAGAGACCACGGGAGGTTGGCTCCAGGGTGTGTCCAGCCAGTCTTGCCCAATCCCGCCCCACCGACCACCTTCTAATTCATTTCCTTTCAATGTACAAGAATCCGTGCACTGGGCCACTAGTCTATAAATAAAAGTTAATCATCTAGTAAAACCACCATTATTTAACTGGGGAGAAATAATCTATGGTAAATGTTTATAATAGGACTTTGAATGTTTTAATTACTAGTAAGGTACAAATCTTATTTTAATGACTAATGGTAAAATGCCTATACATGAAGTTTATTATTAATATTATTACACATTGTACAAATTGAAATATAAATATATATGTGCATGTGTATCATTTATGATATGATAAAGAACATATGAATGCCAGCCCCAAATGTTTCCTTAGTCTGGCCTCCTTTCAGTTTCATTTAAAATAGAAATATGAAGAATAACTTGATTATGTGTTTGTGCTTGGTATGTGTGAGAGAATGTGTATATAAACCTTAAAGTAGATTTTTCCCTTCTCAACTAATATAGATATTTATAACCATACATATTTGTAGTTGTAAATTGGAGAAACATATTAACTACCATTTTGATGTTCTCTGTATCTTATCACTTACTAGTTTATTTTTTATCTGTCAAGAGGAGAAAATTTTCTAACACTTTGTCTACCAAATTATTTAAATATGACAAATATGACTAGTAAGATGAACTACTACTGCTCCTTAAAGGTAGAGTTCACATTATATAATTTACTTTAAAAATTAGCAGGCATACTGGAAAGGCCATTCAGGTGATTATTTAGAAAAAGTAATAACGCCCCTTGGGATTCTATGTAAGACAAAGTAAAAGAGTTTTCACTCAGGATAAAAATGCAACTCTAAACTTCTTCTTATTGGACAGTAGCCATTGATAGAAAACAGAATATGGGAAATTAACACTTGATGAGTGGAAAACAAAGCATATATAGGTTATTATATATACAGGGTATGGAAAAAAGTAGGTTTACAATTGCTTATATGGAAAATAGTACAATAGTTAATAAATAATAATACAAGAATACACTCTGTGTTTCATGTACTCATATATGTAAACCTAGTTTTGCCCCACCCTGTGTGTTTGTGTGTGTGTGTGTGTGTGTGTGTAGTAAGTTTCAAATACTAAGTTAATCATGGGTCATGACAGCTGATTCACGGGTTATGACAAGAGAAATGAGGAAATGATAATTAAGAAAGGTATATATACTTTATCTTCTCTAATTAAGAAAGGTATATACACTTTCTCTTATCTAGTACCAAGTAAACTTCACTTCAATGACTATGTTCCCATGGATTGTGATATAATCATTAAAAGTCACAGGATTAGGTTTTCTTAAAACCCGTTTGCTTTTAAAGCAAAAAAAAATTTTTTTTTTTACTATTTTTTCTTTTTGACTGGGAAACATGACTCTAGATTTTAGAAGAATGCTGTCCTTCACACAATACATCTTACATTTCATTTACCATTGAACTTTATAGTGTTGCTCTCAGAGGCAGTTTCTATAACAAAAGAAACAGAATAAAAATACAATTTCAGCCTATAAAATGTATGAAGAATGGCAATGCTATCATATTTCAACTTATAGAGGATAAAAATTTATAAAAATTAGAAATTAAATACATTAGAGTGTTATCCTTTAAAAACCACTTTATTTTCCACTGTACCAGGGATGAGTAAAGCATGGCCTATGGCACACTTCCATTTTTATAAAAGTGAGTTTTTGTAACATAGCCCAGCAGCTCTTCACTTCTGTAGGGACTATGTGGCTGCTCTTGCACTACAACAGCAGAGTAAACAGGGGCAGGAACCAAATGGCCCACAGAGCCTGGAGTATTTACTATTGGGCCCTTTACAAGAAAAAAAACTTACTGCCTCCTGTTTTAGACACTTATCACTTGAATTTTATGTTGTTGAAATCAAAGTAAATACAAAGGAATGTTGCAGGAACTTTTTCTAACAACTTTGGATTTATATTTAGCTGGTCTTCTGAAATTTTCTTTGTTTTTTCTATTATTTTCCAATAAATTCAAAATATTGATTCTATTAAACTCAAAATTATTTGTGATACACACACACACACGTGTGTGTGCATAGTTCACCCCCTCTCTGTGCTATATGCTTTTAATATTAATAAAAAAGGATAGTTAATTCTTCAATATTTAAACTAGTTAGGTCCTTCCAATGACAGGTATTGATTAGTAAAACTCCCTTTCTTTTTGTAATATAACTATGCTTTATTGATATTTAGATCATAATCTAAAGCTTATCATCTGGTTTGATATTTCCCTAATGACAAGAGTTTTCAATTTATCTCTACAGGATTTTACCTCCAGGATTAAGTTATAGTCCTGAATCGTGTGTGTGTGTGTGTGTGTGTGTGTGTGTGTGTGTGTGTGTGTGTGTATGTGTCTGTGTGTGTGTTCTTTAGGCCATAACCGCCATCTTCCGGTAATTCATCAAAAGGAAAGACTAACATAAAAGGAAAGAGAAGAGGCACCCCCTATATAATCTCTAGGCCTTTTAGAAAACATGGAGTTGTTCCTTTGGCCACATACATGTGAATCTACCAGAAAGGTGATATTGTGGCCATCAAGGGAATGAGCGCTGTCAAATAGGAAGGCCCCACAAATGTTATCATGGCATTTTGGAAGAGTCTACAGTGTCACCCAGCATTCAGGAGGCATTGTTGTGAACAAGCAAATTAAGGGCAAGATTCTTGCCAAGAGAATGAATGTATGTATCAAGCATATAAGCACTCTAAAGCCGAGAGAGCTTCCTGAAACATGTGAAGGGAAATGATCAGAAAAAGGAGGAGGCCAAAGAGAAAGGTACCTGCGTTCAGCTGAAGTGCCAGCCTGCTCCACCCAGAGAAGCACACTTTGTCGAAGCAATGGGAAGGAGCCTGAGCTGCTGGAACCCATTCCCTATGAACTCATGGTATGATCAGTGAGAAAAAAAAAAGATTTCTGTGCTGATAAAAATGTTTCTCTTAAATGAGTAGAAGTCTGGCGTCCCTTCCCCCCAAAAAATAATTAAAGAAAACTTTGTGTCCTAAATTTAAAAATATTAAATATTTTAAATATTTATGTATAATATTCAGTTATTTATATACATTTATGTCAATGTGTTTATAAATATATCAATGTAAAAATTTTAAAGAAATACAATAAAATTAGAAGGAATTTTTTCATTTTTAAAGTCCACTTTTTGGGATGGCCTATGATTCCTACACCATCAACAAGATTTGAAAATTTTCTTGCAAATTTATGAAAAGCAAAGGGATGAAAGAAAGGTACATATCAGCTTCTGAGAATGTTCTTCTATGATGATCTAATTAGGGCAAATATTTAGACTCTTTCCCTTAAGCACTTAGGATCTTTAGATAGATATGAAAATACACCTAAGAGAATATGGCTTTAAAAAAAAAGCATTTATTACCCAAAGCACCATGCAAGAACCACCTAAATATATTATTACATAAGTTCACCTAATTTTCAGCATGTTAATAAATGAAACTAGAGTGGTAACATAGAATAATTTTCATGACTTTCAGAGCTAACAGTCATATATTGAAGTCATTCAGTCACATTTCTCATGTGTCTACCATCAGTTACACCCCCAGGAAGGAGTAACAAGCAGTAGTCCTTCCACCCAGGGCTTTGCCTCCTAGTTAAGGAGAATAAACTAAATGAGCATATGCACAAAACCCAAGCATTAGAGAGAGGTTTTTAAAGTTGCTTTTTTAGAAAAATACTGTATACCATGGCAATGGTTTTCAAATATGTCTTACTATAATCTACAGTAAGAAATAGGCTTTATTTTACAAGCAAGTATACATCCACAGACACACAAATAGCTCAAATAAAACAGAAACAAAATGTCAGGAAATAATTCATACCCTTAGCTCTAGTAATATATTCTGATCTATTCTGTTCCATTTGATGAAATTGTTGATGTAATTGTCAAACATTTAATTGATAATATGAGTCACTAATAGGTCATAACCTGAAGTTTGAAGACTATTTCACTTAAGACATATTATTAAGGACTTATAGATTTTAAGATAAAGGACTGCAAAATGGGGTATAAAAGAAAGACAACTGCATGTGAAATCAAATTATCTTGATTAATATTGCAGTTCTTGTGTACTCAAGTTTATGAGTTACTCTAAGTAAAACTCAGAGCTTTATTTTTTCATCCATAAAACATAAAGTAAAATTTTGGCTATTCCACAAAATATGGCATTTATTAAAACAAACAGTGAGGATGGATATGGAGGCATTTCCTAAATTGTTACATAACAAAAATTACTATTTATTTGAAAGTTTAAGTCACTAGAAATAGACCACTGTGCTAAATTTTTAGACTTCTATGCATTGTTACAGAAATTTTAATTTGTCAATTTTATCTTTACAATAAAAAAATGTTCTGCAAAAACGAGGGGGAAAAGAGTGGTTCTTTAAGTCAATGCATGTGATTGTGTAGATATCGGGATCAGAAGCCAAAGGCCATGCTGTCCTTAGGAGCTGCAGTATATTTTTCTCATTTATATTAGTCTGCCAGGGCTGCCATAACGAAGTGCCACAGACAGATTGGATACCTTAAACAGCAGAAATTTAATATTTTTATAGTTCTAGAGCCTAGAAGTTGAGAATCAGTTTCAACAGAGTTGGCTTTCTTCTGAGGCTTCTCTCCTTGGCTTGTAGATAGTTTTCTTCCTGTGTCTCCACATGGTCTTGTGTGTATGTCTAATCTCTTCTTATAAGGACACCAGTAGTACTGGATTAGGACCAACCCTAATGACCTTATTTTACATTAATTACCTCTACAGACCTTAATTCCAAATATAATCAAATTCTGAGTTACTGGGTGGGGTTAGAACTTCAATAGATGAATACAATTCAGCCCATACACCATCTAATTTCTTTTTTTTTTTTGTTATCAGTTATAATTTTTTACTCAATGCTAAGGAAAACAATGCTATTTATTTCTGCATAATGTTTTGTATATTACCAAAAAATCTCATTAATTTTTAAATGACTCAAAATTGAATTATTTCTATATTACCAAAATGTCCATATCTCATTGATAATTTATCAAATTTTGCTAATGTTTAATAAGATCAATTATTATTTAATAAAAATCATTCTTTACTTTCTCAACAAATTTTTTTAAAAGCATAGCAACTTAGTTTCCAACTTGAATATGGAATTAGTATTTGTTTCTGTGAAGACAGACATTTTTAAACAAAAATTTACATATTCAAAAAGTAAAATGAGGATGCTGAGATGAAATATTAATATATTCACATATTTAGAAGTATATGAAAGCTTTTGATTGCTACTAAATTTTGTTTAAAATTGCCTAGGTCTCCACCAAAATTTGTAGTCTTTTGCTTTTTTCGCAGCAGCCTAATACTAATAAAAATTCATTTTAATTAGCAAGAAACATTACCACATTTTCAGCTTCAGACACAAATGCATTCCTACAGGTCGAGGCTGTATAAAAAAATTATATTCTTATTTAGATTTTGCATAGTTTACAAAACTTTTGTATTCACAGTGAACATCATCACTACATTCCTTTAATATGATTGAGCAGATGGAATTTCTATCAACCTTTCTGGAAACAGCAAAAAAGTCATCTCCTTTTATATTTAAAAAGAAACGTATTGCAAAAAATAGTAGTAAATGCCTAGATAAGGGTAGTGTAGATACTGGGGATTTCTAAAAGATTCTCAGCAGGAAAATAGGTCCCATTTTATTGAAGGATGGCCAAGATTAAACTAGGCTCATTTAAAGAACATTGTCATCTCCCGGCCGCTGTTGCCCAGTGGTTGAGTGTCAGCCTATGAACCAGGAGATCACAGTTCGATTCCTGGTCAGGGCACATGCCAGGTTGGCTGCTTGATCCCCAGTAGGGGTGTGCAGGAGGCAGCCAATCAATGATTCTTTTTCATCATTGATTTTTCTATTACTCTCTCACTCTTCCTTCCTCTCTCTGAAATCAATAAAAACATTATATATATTAAAGAAAGAATACTGTCATCTGACTATTCAAGTAGGTCTTAGTATATAGATTCCAAATGCCTTTGACCAGAAAGCCATGGAGGGAGATGGAGGAGAAGTCATTAAATTTCTAGACGCCACTCTTACCAGACCAATCAGTTCAGGAGCCTTCATCCATTACTCCATTATTCTGTGGAGAATGAAGGAAAATGGACTTTTGCCCCACCCTGTGTATATGGCATATAACATATCTGGAGTGGAACAGGACAGACTTGACTCTGTCCCCATACAGTTCTCGTTCTACTAGGGAGAGGCATATTGTAAATAATATAATTAAATTTTTAAAATTCTAGTGTTTCACATGACCACATTTACATAGAATGGTCAGAGATGTCTTTTATGAATAGAGTGATTAGTAATTTATCATCCAGGCCATGTCACATTTGAAAGTGCCAGGGACAGATCAATGCCTGGGACAACAGATATAAATCAGGTTTGTTGCAGGTAAGCAAGAATGTCACCCTATCACTGAGCCTGGTTTCATTTAAGCTGAGATCAAAAGAAAGAAAAGAAGTAAAAAATGCAGAAAAGCAAGGACAAGAATATTCTAAGTGGTAAACGGCAGCACCTGATGTGGGGAAGAGCATTCCTTGTTTGGGGAAGCACCTGAAGTGGGGATGAGTACTCCCTGACTTAGTGCAAAGTTGACAAGCTATGGCCTTCAGGCCAAATCTCATTTATGCTTTCATAAATAGTTTTATTATATCACAGCCACACCCACTTGTTTACTACTGTCTAGGTCTCTGTGATGCTGCAAAGCAGAGTAAAACAACTGGTAGAAAAGCCTACTAGGCCTGCATCTGTCTATAGACCTGAGCTGTTGCTACTATTGCTACTATCATCATTCAACATATCTGACTTAGAGACTGCCACCTTTAGTGACCTGGGTCCACCCAGGAGGCATCTGAACTGGCCATATTCCCTGTCCAGTGATTCAGACGGTTCACTACCCCTCCAAATGGGGCCAGACTTTCATCTTCAGTGGAACCCATTCCCTCCTCGCTCCCAGACACCTTTTCTACCCAGATAGCTGTCAGGCCCCAAGGGTGTACAGCAGCCAAATCAAGCCATTTTCTTCTTTGAATAAGTTAGTTTTGCCCAGATTCCAGAGCTCTTCTGAAATTGTAGCATTTTCTCAGTTAGGCACCTGTTTGTCAACAAAATAACTCCTGCACTCTGCCAAACTCACTACTACCTGAACAGTAATCTATTTATTTATTTCCATAGATGTCAGACAATGTTAAAAAGACTAGTTGACTAGTTACAACAGAGACCATATGACCCACAAAACCTAAAATATTAGCTATGTGGCCATTTACAGAAAACTTTGCTATTGCCTGATCTAGGGAGAGATTAGCATGAAATGCAATTGGAAAGGTAGGTGCCCTGCTATTAAAAGAGAATATCTCAGAATGCTCAAGCAATCATTATTTCAGTATCCCATTTTGGATATCCATAATTAGAATGATAGAAGCAGAAGGTACCTCAAGAGACAAATCTGCCATCATTATATAAATGGATTATGCAGATTGATAGGACATTTTCCACATCATTCACCATTTGCTTTTTCCTTTATTAATATCTTTGGGTGAAATAGAACTCTTCTTTTCAAATAGAGCTGTGGTTATTATAGCTAAATGATAAGGTACATTTTGATAGCTTATAATGCCCTCAGTTGTGGGATATATAAAAGAAATGCAATGCATGAATGATTTCCACCCATTATTTTCTGTCTGTAGAGTGGGAATAAGAAAAAGTGATACATGAAAAGAAAAAGAAATGAAATACAAAGATATCATATAATCATGTGCCAATACAAAGAATAAAACATAATTTATAAATAATGACTCCAAACTACCAAAGTCATAGGGGTGTTTAATGGTGTTACACAGGCAGTGACATAATGCAACACAATTAGAAATCACTATTACCTTTAAGGTTTTGTGTTTTTTTTTTTCATTAATATATCTCCCTTTACCACAGAAAAGAAAGGGCAGGCAATTTAACACAAAGGAAGAGAATACATATGGTAAACAGAGAGACAGATGGCTTTACCCGAAACCATTCCTATTTTGGAGAGCATAGAGAGGGAAGGTAAGATCAGATACTCAATTCTGGAAGTGACGTTTGAAAATTTTTATCTGCAAACACTGAACACTTTCTGCAAGTACCAATTAGGGAACTAATCACTACAGGAGACTGCCGTTGTGGTAGTTCAGTGTGAAACAAGAACCACAGAGAACCCACCGGTGAGAATGCATGCAGCACAAGGAGAAATTCTAGGCCAGAAGGAGCAATCTTCCTTTGAGCCCTACTAAGCAAAGGCTCTGATGAAGTGAAGTTTTAACCAAAATATGTGCCTTAGATGAAAAACGATTAGAGAGTCCTATCCATGCCAAGGGTACACCATCAAGTTAATGTATCATAAAAATAACATAGTTATTGCAAAGCTTGAGTTCGGTGATTTATAACCAACGGTTTCCTCATTTCATAAAGTCCAGAATTATAGATAGATATCTTGAGAAGGTGGACAATTCTGTTGCCCAGGTTCAGGTAGCACTTTTACACAATAATGCCCCTTTCCCTCTGGGCTTCTATGAATTAAATTGCCTGGCACATTCCCTTACTCCCTAGCTCCCAATAGAATTTGTTCTCTGAGAATTTGTTCTCTATTCAAAGGAATTTGTTCTTCACTTATAAATATTTAGATCAATTTTGTACATAAATTTAAATATATTTAACATCAATGATGAGAGAAAATCATTGATTGGCTGCCTCCTGCATGACTCCTACTGGGGATCGAGCCTGCAACCCATACATGTACAACTCTAACCAAGGTACATGCCGTTGACCAGAATCAAACCTGGAACCCTTGAGTCCACAGGCTGACGCTCTATCCACTAAGCCAAATAGGTTAGGGCTAAAATTTTTGTGTTACTACAAAATTCTTCTCCAGGATGAAAATCATAGCAGATGTTAATGACTCCCGTAACCTAAAAGTGATTTCAAGTCTCTATCTCATCTCTTAGGATGGTGGTCTTTACTAAACAGCCCAAATAGTCTGTACCAATGATTACCTTTTTCTTAGATTTTTCTAGTACACTTCTAGGTGTGTTAAATGACTCTGGAGAGATTAAATTACTTCATAATTTTGCTACCTCACCATCCATTTTGTGTGGCATTGCAGGAGTCCGGAATTGACACTAGCCCTCACTCCTACTCCCCATCCCACCCCATGAGCACAGGCCCTAAATAACAGCCTCTAAGGTCACAAGTAAATGTAAGTTCCTGATATGACACTCCCAAGGACCCATGTGATAAGCATCCTCCCCTGTTTCCCAGGGCCTTGCTGTCTGTGCGCCCCTTAGATAAGACCCCCATGAATCTTACCAAAACCCTGCTCTTTTTGGTTTGAATCCTGCACTAGCCTGGGAACCCCAAAGCACTCCACCTTGATAAAGTCATGTGTCCCAGGTCCTGGCTCAGTGCTCTCTGCCTGCACCCTGCCTTGTCCTCCCAATATGGCCCCTCCAGGCACGCTGAGCACCTCATCCAAACCTGTGAGTAATAAACTACTTCACTTTCCCTTCACGTTCAATCTTTGTTAAATATGGCTCACCATCCAATACACCAGGGCTCTATCTAAGAAATGTTAATTTAACAAAAAAATCACAATAACTATTTTCAGAAGGAAAAAAATCACCATCAATATATATTTTATGTTTTTAAAAAATACTTGTTTTCATATTTTTGTTTTGTCTTCAGAGGGACCATAATTTGATGCTGCTTTGATTATTTGTATATATATTTTGTATGCTGGAAAGATGGGAAATAAACTAAAAACAATTGTTCACAGAGTATAGGGTAGACTTGAGTCTTTTCTGTTTCTTTGAACAGGAAAAATTACCTAAAGGCTATGTGTACTTATGCTATTTATTTTGCTTACCAATTTTATCCCCCTACTATATTGCACAGGATCTGAGATAAATCAATAGGAATGGGGCAATTTTGGATATTTGTGGAAAGATTTAGAGTGTGAAGTAAAGTCCATATCCTGAACTGGTAAAATGAACTCCACTGAAACCCTTACATATATTTTAGTCTCATTGCATTAAAACAGCCTACAAAGAGAGAAAAATGCACCCTTCATTACTAGGAGTCCATTAATAAAAACTATGAGATTATTTAGTTGTAGTTTTGCTGGAGTCATTACAATGAGGTAGAATTCTTCTCACCTTTTCTAAATGCTTTATAGTGCTGAGCTTTAATTCAGAATAAAACAGGGCTTTCCTTTTTTAAAGAAATATAATTTGACTAAAGGTTACAGTGTAGTTTAATATGTTTGGTGTTTCATTAAGAAAAGTGATGAATAATAAAACAAACACATGCTATATTTTATTGGTGGATATCATATTTAAAAATGCTAAAAATATATAAGAATGAGTGAAATTTCTGTCTAAAGAACAAATAAAGATTTTATTTTACATGTTAGGCTTGTGTAAATCTATCTTACCACATTTTTTTCTAACATTCATATATTTGTATATTTAACCAATTAATCACTATCTATAAAGAGCACACTAAGTAGTAAGATATGAGAAGAAAAAAAAAAGAAATGCCCTCAAAAAGCTTACAATCTCTTTGAGGAAATAAACAATTAAAATTATCCAACTAACACAAGGCCATAAATAATAAGTTTCAAGTAAGTTGGAAGAAGTTCATAAAAAATTTGGAACCAAATTAAAGTACAGTAGGTCCTCGTGTTATGTTGGAGATCCATTCCTACAGTGCAACATAACTCGATTTTCCTCGTGAGTCAGAACCCACCTACATAAGCACCTACATCACTCACATGGAGCTCATACACAGCAGTAATGAAGTGAAACAGTAACAAAAATTTAAAAGAAAGATAACAGAGAGAGAACCAAGATGGTGGCATAGGTAAACACCTGCACTTGCTGCCTCTCACAACCACATCAAAACTACAACTAAAAGACAAAACATCAATCATCCAAAACCATGGGAAAGCTGGCTGAGTGGAAGTTCTACAACTAGAAGGAAAGAAAAAAGTGCATTGAGACTGGTAGGAAGTATGGAGGTGCCGAGGAGTGTGCGAAACGGGCTGGCAACTGGGTGCGCTGTTGTTTTTTTCAGTTGGGAGGGAGATACAAGCTCCTTATTGCTCTGAACTCCAGTTCCGGGTGAGACTCTGGGGACCCAGACTCATATGGGGAGAAACTGGACTGTCTGGCATTGGGCCAGACATGAGGGCGGCTTTCTCTCAGAGGTGCTCACAGCGATCATTGTTCCTGGGCAGGGGCATGGATCACAGAGATGTGAGGACCTCTTAGATGCAGGGTTGACCAGCAGCCATTGCTGTTTGCTCCACCCTGGTGATTCCCTGAGACCCCACCCCACTCAATTTACAACCCCACCCAAGCTGTGATCAGCAGCTTTTGCATATGAATGGCCTGTCCTTTTGCAGCATAAAACCTAACAAACTGCAGCTTGGTCAGAGAACTCAAAAGCTTTCAAAAGAAGGCCCAAGGCTCAGCAGCAGCAGCTGGCCTTGCTTCACAGCTGGGCCTCATCTGGGCACTTCCAAACCCCAAACAAAGAGGAGGAATCTGCAGATCTCTCTGTAGCTCCTGCTGAGTGGCTGACTTTGCACCTCCTTGGAGATCCAAGAACCAGTGTACCCAGTGGTCAGTGTGAGACCACACCAGATTACAACTCTTCACA
>NW_005371219.1:11719123-11721688 GCF_000412655.1 Myotis brandtii | reverse complement strand
AATCAAGTCAATAAAAAAATCTGATGAACAGAATAAACTGGTGAATATAATAGAATCAGGGACATAGAAAGGGAGGTGACTGATAATTCTCGGGGGGGAAGAGGGTGTGGGGAGTGCGGGAAGAGACTGGACAAAGAGCTTACACCTATGGAGGAGGAGGACAGTGGGGAGGGTAAGGGCATGGGGTGGGGTGGGAACCAGGTGGAGGGGAGCTATGGGGGCAAAAAAGAGGAACATCTGTAATAATCTGAACAATAAAGACTTATTTTAAAAAAAGAAAGATAACAATTCCTGACCTTTACTTGTGGTAAATAAATAATAAAAAACATAAAGCACATATGTACATACGTTAAAATGACAGAACTTTTTTTTATAAATAAATGGGAGATGGCGACATAACCACAAAACGACGTACATCAAGTCCAACATAACCCGAGGACTGCCTGTAGTTCCTTAAGACATAGTATCATTTGAATATTTATTGTAAAGCCCATGTACTCCTGGTTTTTGGTGATTACACTGGCTAGGCTGTTTATCTATATAAGGAGAAAAACTTCATTAAACTTCTAAGAAAACCTACCAAGTCCACTCTGCTGGGAGTTGAATACAATGGACCCGATGGATGTGAACAAGGCCTGTGTAGTAGCACTGCCACTTTACCTGGCCTGACTTTGTTTAATTCCCAGGAAGCTGTGGGTACTTCATTAATGGATACACTTTGTAAATAGAATTTTCAAAAGAATCCTCACAGTTGGGCCTCCTGTTGTTTTCTATTGGTTTGAAAGGGGCATTCACAGCTGCAGAAAGCAGTTCGCAATTAATCAAATTAGCTTTTCTACAATGTAAGATGATACTAACACATGTAATTTCTGGCACTTTCACAATAACCATAAGCCAATCATTTGCGTTTTCACATTAGGTGTGAACATTTCCCCTCTGGGTCTAATTGACCTTATATAAGTTATAGAAAAGAAAATTTGAAGAGTTAGAGAAAAATCCAATTTCAAAATCAAACTACTGAACCTGAACCAGTTTAAGGGCATCTAATAAACTGCCTGATGGGTAGGTTTGTTTCTCCCTGCACAGCGGTTTCCACTTTTCAAATATCACTCTATCAGAAATATCAAAGGAACTGGAATGCTGCCAGATCCAGATATACTAAGACAAATACACTTGAGTAAATCTAGATAAGAGATAGAGGATTTTATATGCTCTAATAGTGAAATTACACCCAAATACTACCACATAAAAACATCATGATAGCATCATGGCAGTGAATATAAAATGACTATAGTAGCTGAGCATTTATTTTCAAATGTCTCAGTATTTAAATGTCATTATATTGATAGTTTTTTTTAAATTAGCAAAAGAAAAACAGTGCAAAAGACTAATCTCATAGTTTATATTGTCACAAGTAATGAGACACAGTATTGGGGCTCAAATTGAGTCTTAATCACAATACACAAACCACCACTTTGGGAATGAATATGAAAGCTGATCAAAATCTATTAACAGCATAGCAAAGTAGATGTTCATATTTTAATTACAATTAATAGAGTGTGTCAAATGGGTAGTTCTTAGAGTTTATGAAGATGGGTTCCTTGTAGAGAAAGATGGCTTATAGCTTGATAAGAAGACTTTCTTGTACACCTGAAACCTATCTATTATTAATAAACAATGTCACCCCAATAAATTTAATAAAAAAATTTGGTAGAGAACCTAAATAGACCTTCTTTCAAGAAGACATGCAAATGGTCAACAGGTATATGAAAAGGTACTCAACTACACTAGCTCTTAGAGAAATGCAAATCAATATTATAATGGGATACCACCTCACACCTGTTAGAATGGCTATTATCAACAAGACAAGTAATAAGTGTTGGAGAGGTTGGAGAGTAAAAGGAACCCTCATTCATTGCTGGTGGGAATGTAAACTCGTACAGACACTGTGGGAAACAGTATGGAAGCTCCTCAAAAAAAATTTAAAAATACCCTTAAGTTACCATATGACCCAGCAATCCCTCTTCTGGATAGATACTAACAAAATTTGAAAATATTTATTTGCAGAGATATATGCACCCCTATGTTCACTGCAACATTAATCATGGTGGCTAACACATGGTGACAACCACAGTGTCCCTCGATAGAGGACTGGATAAAGAAGGTGTGGTACATATGTATGATAGAATACTATTCAGCCATAAGAAAAGATGAAACACTGCCATTTGCAACAACATGGGTGGCTTCTGAGAATATTGTGCTAAGGGAAATAAGCCAGACAAGAAAGGTTAAGAACAATATGATTCACTCACGTGGGATGTAAAACTGAAAACAACAAATGAACAAACAAGAAAAACAAACAAGCCCTGGCCAGCTTGGCTCAGTGGATAGAGTGTCGGTCTGCGGACTGAGGGGTCCCAGGTTCGATTCCGGCCGAGGGCACATGCCTGGGTTGTGGGCTCATTCCCCAGTTCGGGGTATGCAGGAGGCAGCCGATCAATGATTCTCTCTCATCATGTTTCTATCTCTCTCTCCTTCTCCCTTCCTCTCTGAAGTCAATAAAGA
>NW_005371219.1:11649278-11718282 GCF_000412655.1 Myotis brandtii | reverse complement strand
TTTAGAAGCTCATAATACACCACACCTTCCTGATCCCACCAAATGCAGAGCATTGTCTTCTTTTCGAAGCGATTTGGCCTTGCAGTTGATGATGATGGTGGACCTGGATCAACCCACAATTTTGAGCGTTTGGGATTCTCAAAATAAATTCATTTTTCATCACCAGTCACAATTCGATGCAAAAGAGACTTTCTTTCGTGCTGTTGAAGCAACATTTTTACTGATGACTGTTCGGTTTCCCATTTGTCTTTCGTTCAGTTGATGTGGCACCCATTTTCCTTCCTTTAAAATCTTTCCCATTGCTTGTAAATTATCAAAAATTGTTTGCTGAGTGTTGTTTAATCTTTCTGCAAGTTGCTTTTAAGTTTTACACACATCTTCATCCAATAATGCTTGTAATTGTTGGTCTTCAAACTTTGGTTATCCACCTGGACATTCTTTGTCTTTCACATCAAAATCATTACTTTTAAAGCTTTTAAACCAGTGTTCACAAGTATCTTGAGATGGAGCATGTTCACCATAAACTTCCCAAAGTATTCAGCAGCACTTTTCTTCAAAATAAATTAATGAATTATAACTTCCCGCAAATGCTCTTTTTTTGGCACAAAATTCAACATTTTTAAGCATGAAAATATCTATGATGTTAACACCTTCAGCAAATTTGACATATGAAGTTCTGAAGCTTGTTGTCAATACAACAAAATAGCATACATATCAAATCCCATACATATCAACATATGTGTAACTCCATCAATTGAAAAAATCTACATTATTAACCGGTATACCTGGTACAGACACCAGTATGGTGGTTACCAGAGATCAGGTGGTTGGGGTAGTAGTAAAGGTTAAAGGGGGTTAAATATATGGTGACGGAAGAAGATTTGACTTTGGGTGGTAAACACACAATGCAGTATACAGATGATGTATCATAGAATTGTACACTTGCAACCTATATAATGTTATTAATAAATGCCACCCTAATAAATTTAACTTAAAAAAGGGACTATTTCTACTGGGCACACATCATTAACTTGATTTTATCTCTGTGTAAAATATTTATTAAACTACAACTGAATGTATTTATTAATTCCAATTAAAGCATGCATTTTGGTAATTTTCAAAATGCAAAATGAAAAAGAAAAAGCTGGCATTTATCTTATAAGTTGTTAATTCTTACGCTAGGGCCCATTTTTAAACATTAATTACTTGTAGCTTAAAAGCCAATAATGATTATGCACTGCCATCACTTATGGTACAGTAAGTCTTTGTCCTTTATAGATTTAATGTTTACTATTTCAATAATATGCTATTTATGGTGATTATTCATGACAGATTAATCTATCATTTTTTACTTTATTTTTATTTATTGATTTGTGTGTGAGAGAGAGAGAGAGAGAGAGAGAGAGGGAAACATTTTTTGTTCCACTTTTTTGTGCATTCATTGGTTGATTTTTATATGTGCCCTGACTGGAGATCAAAACTACAACCTTGGCGTACTGGGATAATGCTCTAACCAGCTGAACTACAGGCTAGGGCCTCTATCATTTTTCAAGTGCAAATTTAAATCATGTGTGCTATAAAGCTGAATATTTGTGGAAGTCACTCAACTAGGACATTTACTCACTCCCCACACATTTACATATAGCATTCTACACACAGTAACTTTATTGTAGTAAAAAAAAATAACTTTTAGGTTAAATAGTCATTGAGTTAACTTAAATAAAATACATAAATTTCAACCTAAATATCATGAAAAAGAAACCATTTGACTATATGTGTCTATTTTAACGAATTTGACTACCCAGAAGATATTCAGACATATCATGAGTCTATTACATATTCTAAATAGAACACAATAAATGTTTAACATTTGTTAATAATACTACCTGTGGTCTTTGCAAATGATTAAAAGTATGCATGTCACTAGAGCACATAATTTCCAGCATTACAAAAAACCCACCCCACCCCTGTAAGTGCCATAAATTACATATGTGAAAAACAGCAGAGAACTGGTTGAGATGCAAATATTGAGAGATTTAACTAGGTTTACACACTAGCTACAATTAGGCTAGGTTCACTACATAAGTCCAATAATTTTAACACTAATATTCCAACTGAAAATTACTGAGTGTGTTTTGCAATGGATCACATACACTTGGTACCCTAAATTCTAATGTATGAATTCCAAGACATGATTTTAGTAAAGGTAATACTGAACATAAGCTATACTCCAGTAAAGGTTCTGATTCAACTTATGATGGATAAATCCACAACAGAACATCACTTCTACCCTAACAGCAACAACAAAATGCCAAAAAATTACAAAATCATAACATTCAAGCCCATCTGAGAACTGAGGAGATGGGTAAAGTAAATTCCAAAGGATTAAAAGCCTTCTAAAGAAAGAAGGGACACATGGACTGAGCACAAGAGTAAGCGGCCAGCATAAAAAGAAAGTAAAAGAAACCAATGTAAACATTACTTTGTTCTTAAAGACCAAGAGATGACAAAGGTGAAAGTTTAGAAAACCTGGGACAATTTTACTCTGCGATCACCCTATAGTTCTGCATCGAGAGCCTTCACCATGTGCTCATGAGAAGACTGGGGGCAGATGAGAGACCAAATAGAGTTCCCTCTTCATGGTTCACAGGCACAAATCCATACTCACCTCTTGAACTTTTTCTTATGTGAATTGAAAGTTGTAAGCCACTGGATAAGAAGCAGGCAAACCTACCTTCTACTGCCAGCAAAGGTAAATGGTAGAAGCAAAAACTGATCCTTCTATCACAAGTCTTGCCTCAAATAACAAGCAACAGAACTCTGCTGAAACAAGGGGGTAAATTATCTGCCACCAGTTCCAGGTGAAGGCACATAGCTTATAACTTCTGATGGAAGTACGGAAGCAAACTTGTCTGCCCTGTGAAACAGCTCAGCTTCTGTTGCTGTAGGGGCAGGGAATTTGCTCCTTGGGCTTTTTGTAATGCTGGAAATTACGTGGCTACCTCTGATTTCATGTGGAGCCTAAGAAGTCAGTGAGATTTCTTTACATTCCTGTTCCATGAGGCATGTGTTAGGAACAAGAGCTGTTTCTTAGATTTTATCATCCAGCTTGAGTTTTAGGCAGGTCCTCTCTACCTGGGTCATAATGATGGGTCTTTCTCAACATCTCTGTTCTCCACCATGACATTCACATTGGTGAATTTGAACCTTGTGATTCATTAAAGGTAACGACCACCACAGCAAAAAAACAAATTTGGCTCAACTACTCTCTGGTTTGACTCAACTCTCCATAGTAATAGACTGACAATAGAAGAGACATGAACTTTTCTAGGCATAGGAACTATCTGTCTCAGTCTCTACATTTCAGAATTCAATAAAAAATGACCATATACACATACGTATATACAAAAATAGCAAGACAATAAAATGAATCTTTGTCAAATGATAAAGCAGACAAGAGAACCAGACACAGAGATGAATTAGATATTGGAACTGATTATCAAAGACTTTTATCATTAATATGTTAAAGGACCCACTGGAAAAGAAGGACATGTATGAATTGTCACCAGAATTTCAGCAGGAATATAGAAACTATAAAAGGTGGCAAAATTGAATACTTAGATTTAAAAAAATACATATCAGAGATGAAGAATTCTTTGTCAGTAGATAGAACACAATAGAGGACAGAATCAGTAAATTTAAAAATAGATCAATAGATATTCTCTACATTGAAATAGAGGAAACAATGAATGGAAAACAAAAACAAAATAGAAGCAAGTATCCAAGAATTGTGGGACAATGTCAAAGGATCTAAACCCTGGGTCCAGTATCTCTTCTTCCCGTCTAACATAATTGAGGAAATTATATTGAGACATTTGGATACTGTACTTGGATAAAGACTGAATTACCAGGCTTCAGTAATCAAGTAGCCAAATTAGGGTCAGTGGGATTTGAGAAGGTCCTGTACGTGTGATTTTTAGGACATTTTCTAAATTTAAATGAAAAACCTTTTTTGTTTTCCCTTTTCTTTACACTTCTTACTGGCTGAAGGTGGGTGTCCTACTGAAGACCTTAGAGCAACACTTTTATAAAAACCTGAGTCCTTGGCACCATGGATTTATCATCTCAATTCTGAACTAATTATGCATGGCCTATTATCTGAGATATAAATAAACATATTTTTCTACAGTAAAATCTTGGATCTTATGCACCGTTCAAAGAAAGATCAGCAACTAATTTCCTAGCAGAAATATATTGGCCCCTCAGAACACATAATTAAGTTAGGGGAAAGGTTGCTTTTAAAAATGTTACACATCCTAAACGTAGAATTTGAGTATTATGATAAATGTCATGATTAGATACAGAAAAATTATGCATCTTTAAAACACTAGACACAAATAGCTAGAGAAGTGAATAATATATCCAAATATGTAGGCAGCATATAAATACCATCAAAAAGTTTATTCTCTGAAGTAATGAATAACTAAATAATTTCAGTCTGTGCAAATACACACTAAAATTATACAAAGCCACTATGAAACACAAACGCTATCAAATGATCCAAATATCATCCCTTGTAATATCCTTACATTTATTCTCAATATAGATTTAAACCAGCGGTTCTCAACCTGTGGGTCACGACTCTTTGGGGGTCGAACGACCCTTTCACAGGGGTCGCCTAAGACCATTGGGAAACACATATATAATTACATATTGTTTTTCTGATTAATCACTATGCTTTAATTATGTTCAATTTGTAACAATGAAAATACATCCTGCATATCAGATATTTACATTACAATTCATAACGGTAGCAAAATTACAGTTATGAAGTAGCAATGAAAATAATTTTATGGTTGGGGGTCACCACAACATGAGGAACTGTATTAAAGGGTCATGGCATTAGGAAGGTTGAGAACCACTGATTTAAACTGTTGTATCAAATTGCCAATAAAATTAATAATTGAGCCTGGCTGTCATGGCTCATTGGTTGAGCACCACCCCATGAATCAGATGGTCATGGTTCAATTCCCCATCAGGGCACTTACCCAGATTTCCAGCTTGATTCCCAGAGGAAGGCATGATGGAGGCAGCCAATCAATGATTCTCTCTCAACATTGATGTTTCTATCTCTCCCTCTCCCTTCTTCTCTAAACTCAATAAAAATATATTTTTTAAAAATTCACTAATAATTGAATTTATAATTTTAATTCTATTTTCTTTATTCAGCCATCCATTGACTCAAAAAAACTGTTGGCTGTTTAGAATATGCAGAACTATACATTGTGCAATACACACATATTTCAAATGTTCTCACGGAGTTGATTGGATTAATTTAAATGTAAATATAGTACACATTAAAGTAACTATGTAATAGAAATTAAAATAAAAACTGTTTTACACTAGTAAAGAAATCAGTAACATTTCTTTTCTGGCTAGATTCCATGAGCAAAGGTATCATCACTGGGCAAAATTGCGTTTTCATAGAATCTAAGAATTGAGGAGGATATTGGAATGGAAAGGTCAAACCAAGAAGTTTGGGAATATAATAATGCTTTTGTAAAAGAAACAGCTACATTATAAGACACAGAAAGAGCACTTATTTGGGTATTGGGAAACCTGACTTCTATTTATTGGTTTTCCAATACTTCTTTCTAATCTTAGAAAACTTATTGTGCCTTAGATTTCTCATTTATGAAAGGAAGGTAAGTTCTAATGGTCTGTGAGTTTTCTTCTCCTTCTTTTATACCATAAATTTATGTTATGCATGGATATGCATCACATGCATGAGCTTAAACCCCTTCTCTAGACCACTGATTCTGAGGGTCCCTATCCTCCCTATATTTTCACCAGATAAATTGTGTCTATCATTCAGCTGCTCTTTTCAATGTTTTGCCATTGGGGGTATTTAAAACCTGATCCATTGAACACTAATAATAAGGATCCAAGAGGCAGGTGGCCAAGAGCAAGGTATGGGGGGGAAGGGGGGAGAGGGATAAATGCTGATGGGGAAAAATAAAATAAGAAAAATAAAAACACTACATAGAGTAAACCTGGTGGAACTACAGTCTTCACTACTGCCATGCCCTGATAAACTGGCTTAACCAGACCCGGAGAGCCCACAAGCTGGTCCTCACACGGATGCTGTAGTAACTTTAAAGAGTCGTAGTTGCAGAAAGTCACAATCACATGTCTGTTGATTTAATCATGACCATCTTAACTTTTATTGGTGCATTCTCAGAATGCTTATGGATGCCACTCAAGTTAGTAAACTGAGGAGGCAAACAATATGAAGTGGGAATAGCAACCCATGCTGCTGTTTTAGATACAAAGAATTTTATTTCAAAATTCAAGTCTTTTATATATAAAGGCACACTCCTCAGAGAAAGGAGTTAGCATATTTTATTACTCCATTTTCAGACACAGCAACACAAGTACAAAGAGATTTCACAACCTGTCAAAATAGGCCAGCATTAGAGTTGGGAATAAAAACAATCCAAATTCTATTAACCTAGAGATGTTGTGTTATTAAAAAATAATGTTGCACAAACAAATGCCAATCTGATTGTAAAATCCCAATGTGAAGAGACTTGTTTTTGAAAAAACCTGAAAAAGGTTGACTAATTCCTTGGTGAAATCCATCCTTTTTTGCAAAGTACAAGAACAACATTGGTGTCTTGAATATTTTAAAAGAGATATTTATCTCTTTATTTATTTACATATGAATTTATAACCTAGTTCATCCCATAAAGGATTTGAGACATCACACATAACTAAAATCACACAATAAAAAGGGATGAGATCAGAGAAAAGCACAAATAAACTAAAAGGAAAATGGTAGTCAAACAGTAAAATAGAGTAGAAGTTAGTACACGATTTTGTGTGGTACAATGCCCCATAATAGTTATGACAGTTCCCTACAAGCCATAACAGCAGGACTCACTTTAGAAATTATTACAAGCCCTGCAGTGGGACAGTGTAAGGGCTGCGATGGGAAATGATTGTACTGCATGAACAATGTCCTCTAAATACATACCTCTAAAGCGCTGTATTTTAGTTTCATGCAAAAAATTTTCTCTATCTAGAATAGAGGTTCTTATTTTGAGGCCCCAAGATGGGCTTCACAGGTGGGTACAGGAATTCTAAAACTGAACACATATTTGGATGTTTGCACATTTTTTGGAGAGAGAATTCATAACTTCTATTATATCCTCAAGGATCTTCAACCTCAAAAGCTCAGTTGCTACTGATATAGAAAAAGTGTTGGTGAACTATTATTTATCTTGCAGTTCTTCATTAGTATTATTTTTAAACTTATTTTTTAACTCAGGTTATGATGTATTAGGGAAAGCAAATTAGTGGCTGGTGTCATTTATATTGGCAGAAGCCTGAAGTACAGGTGTCTTGTTGCCAATTATATACATAATTATACACTTTTAAAACCTTCTGGAGAATGAAAAAATTTATTTCCACAAATTTATGTTTTGCATAGATATGCATCACATGCATGAGCTTAAACCCCTTCTCTTGACCATTGATTCTGA
Source organism: Myotis brandtii (assembly GCF_000412655.1). NCBI lineage: Eukaryota > Metazoa > Chordata > Mammalia > Chiroptera > Vespertilionidae > Myotis > Myotis brandtii. Next base: position 11,710,738 of record NW_005371219.1, on the reverse strand, counting down.
GGGTCCATATCCTCCCTATATTTTCACCAGGTAAATTGTGTCTATCATTCAGCTGCTCTTTCAATGTTTATGCATTGGGGGTATTTAAAACCTGATCCATTGAACAGTAATGATAAGGATCCAAGAAGCATGTGGACAAGAGCAAGGTATAGGGGGGATAAATGTTGATGGGGGAAATAAAATAAGGAAAATAAGAACACTACATAGAGTAAACCTGGTGGGACTACAGTCTGCACTACTGCCATGCCTTTGAGTAGAAGATTGAAAGACATGAAGAAGGATAGTTAGGAAAACTAAGAGAACTAACTCACTATTGACATAGACCCAAGTTATTACATTATTTACATGCAAGAATAGAATTGCATGGGGAAAATAATATACCTATCCCATGGACTGTTTTGAGAATTAAATATCTATTATACATAAAGTGTTATATGTGTGTTTACTATTATTATTACTGTTACTATTCTTAGGATTACTACTATGGATTCTGAATCTATGTAAAAAAGACACTGAATAAACATAGACAAGTGAGATAGTCCCTTTAAATAGCTTTATTTACCTTTCCATAAATGAATAAAATAATTCTACATCATGTAGCATAACTGGTATATAGTTGGCCTAGCATATGATTTGTTTTGGGAGTTTTTCTCACACTAAATAGATCCAACTTTAGTGGTTTAAAACTATAGTCATTTATTATTGCCACCAAGTCTACAATTTGGACAGGTGATTCTTCCAACCTGGCCAGGTTTGGCTGATGGGAAACAAAGCAAGGCCATTGGAGGCACAGGGAGCCTGCGGCACCTATAGCTATAGAAACCACTAGCACAAAGCTCAACTTCTGGCTCAGCATAAATCCTCACAGAGGCCTGTGTATCTCTAGTGTATCCTCTCATGTCCAGCTTCCAACAAAAATGTCTGAAATCATCAAAGGCAAGAACAGCAATCTGCAAAGACAAAGTAATGATTAGAACCTGACTCAGATAGATATAGATGTTAGAATTAACAGGGAATTTAAAATAATTAAGACTAATACGTTAAAGTCTCTAATGAAAAACCTGGACAACCTGCAAAGACAGATGGCTATGTAGGCAGAGAGTTGGAAATTCTAAGAAAGAATCAAAATGAAATTCTATAAATAAAATACACTGTAACATAAAGAACATCTTTGGCTCATTAGCAGGCTCAACAAATGTGCAGAAAGAATCAGTGAGTTCAAATATGAGTTAATAGAAACTTTTCAAACTGAAAGTCAGAGAGAGAAAAAATATAGAAACATAATCCTATATGTGTAAGAATTTTTTAAGGTGTAATATATGGTTAATTGGAATATTAAAAGGAGAATAAAGAGAGTAAAAGAAATATTTGAAGTAAAATATCTGAAGACTCATCAAAATGAATGACAGTAAAATTATTCTAAAGTGAAGGTAAAATGAAGACTTTCTCATCAGGCAAAAACCCAGGGTATTTACCATCAGAAGACCTGTACTGTAAGATTTTTTTTCAGGCAGAAGAAACTGAGACATGCCAGAAACTTGTAACAAGATAAGGAACGGAATGGTATCAGAGAAGAAAAAAATAAAGGTTAAATTTTTAAATTTTTTTCTTACTCTTAATTGACCCAAAAGCAATCTGTTTATTTAAAGTAATAACAATAACAATGAATCTGGTGACTATAGTATGTACATAATTGAAATGAATGAGAACAGTGTCACAAGGGATACAGGGAAGAATTAAAATATGCATGTAGTAGCCTGATCAGTGTGGCTTAGTGGTTGAACATTGACTTATGAACCAGGAGGTCACAGTTACATTCCCAGTCAGGGCACATGCTCGGGTTGTGGGCTCAATCCCCAGTGTAGGGTGTGCAGGAGGCAGCCAATCAATGAGTCTCTCTCATCAGTGATGTTTCTATATCTCTATCCCTCTCCCTTCTTCTCTGAAATCAATAAAAATATACTTTTTTTTAAAAAGTGCTTGTAGTATGCATGAAGCAGAATAGTGCCATTTGACACTATGCTTGGATTAGTTTAAAATGGATATTAAATTAAAATATATATTTAGAAAACCAAAACAATTTTAAAAATAATATAATTTATGCACTAAGAGAGGAGATAAAATGGAGTCAAATAAAATAGAAAACTAAGCACTGGTAACAAAAAACAGTTACAAACATCGTAGATATTAATCTAAATATATCAATTAATTCCTTTAAATGTGAACAGTCTAAATATACAACTAAAAGACAGAGATTGTCAGAGTGGATAAAACAAAAAAAAGACTTAACTATAAGTTAGCTACAAGAAACTTACTTTAAACATAAAGATTCAGATACGTTCAAAGTAAGGGGTTGAGAATGATAAACCACATAACACTAATCAAAAGAAATATGTAATTTCTATATTAATTTTAGAAAAGGAAGAAGTGCAAAGAAAATTATCAGGTATAAAGATAGGCACAGTGTCATAATGAATGAGTCAGTTCTCTAATGTGACATAATGATCTTAAACTTGTATGCACCTAAAAGCAGAGTGTCAAAATATGTGGGGCAAAAACTGATAGAACAGAAAGGAGAAATAGACAAATGCACTATTATAATTGAAGAATCCAATGCCTCTCTATTAGTAATTAAAGATCAAGCAGACAGAAAATCAATAAAGACATAGTTCATAAAAAGAGTGCTATCAATCAGCTTGATCTGATGGCCATTTCTAGATTATTCTACCCAACAGCAGCATAATATGCACTCTTCTCAAACTTCCATTGAACTTTCACCATGGTAATTCATATTCTGATTCATAAATCATACCTTAACAAATTTAACACAAAGCTTGTTCTGAGACACATGGAATTTAACTAGAAACAATTAATTTTAATTAAACTAGAAACTAGTGGAACAACTCCTAAAATTTTACTTTGAACAAAAAACAACATACGTCTAAATATCATATTGGGCAAATAAAAATCTCAAGAAATTAAAATATATTTTAAAAAATGAAAGTAAGCCCTAGGGGGTTTGGCTCAGCGGATAGAGCATCGGCCTGCAAACTGAAAGGTCTCAGATTCGATTCCGGTCAAGGGCACATGCCCAGGTTGTGGGCTCAGTCCCCAGTGGGGGACTTATAGGAGACAGCTGATCCATGATTCTCTCTTATCATGGATGTTTCTATCTCTCTCTCCCTCTTCCTTCCTCTCTGAAATCAATAAAAATATATTCTAAAAAAATGAAAGTAAAATTAGAATTAACATTCTAATTAACATTAGAATTTGTGGGGTGCTTCAATTTTAAGTGGTGCTTAAAGGCACATTCATAGTATTAGGTGCACATATAAGAAAAGTGATCTAAAATCAATAACCTAAACTTTCACTTAAAATTATATCAAAAAGTAACTTAAGCCCAAAAGAATCAGAATAAAAGACATAATACAAATTAAGCAGAAATCAATGAAATTAGAAATGGAAAATATTAAAGAAAATCACCAAAAAAAATTTGTGGTTTTTTAAAGATCTATAAAATTGAGAGACTTCTAAACATAAAAAAGAAAAAAAACTAGAGAAGACACAAATTATAAATATGAGAAATGAGAAAGAGGTCATCACTACTAAACACATGTGCATTAGACAGACAATAGAAGACTACTATAAATAACATATTACTACCATTTTAATAATCTAATGAAATGGACCAATTTCTTGAAAGATGCAAAGCACTTAAACCCACAGAAAGAGAATTAGATAACCTGATAACCTAAACAGCCTTATATCTATTAAAGATATTGAATCAATAATTAATAAGTTTCCAAAATAAAGAAATCATTAGATCCAAATGATTTTACCTTTGAATTCTATAGATTTTAAAGAAGAAATTTAAAAAGACAAAAATTAATGAACTAGTAAGTCACCAAAAGACATGGATAAATCCTAAATGCATAATACGAAGTGAAAGAAGTGGTCTGAAAAGGATACATGATATATTATTCCAATCACATGACACTATAGAAAAGGCAAAACTATAGAGATAGTAAAGAAGATCAGTAATTGACAGGGGGCTAAGAGTGGAAGAAAGGTTAAATATGTGAAGCAGAGATGATTGTTTTAGAGTAGTGAAACTATTTGGGATGATATTGTCAGATATTGCATTGAATTTTTCAAAAGCCATTGAACTTTACAGCACAAAAAGTAAAACTTAATGTACACAAATCTTTTTTTTAATTCTTTATTTACTGATTTTAGAGAAAGAAAAAAATGAGATAGATTTGTTGTTCTACTTATTTATGCATTCACTGACTGTATCTTGTATGTGCCCTGACCAGGGATTGAGTCCATGGCCTTGGCAAATTAGGATGACACTCCAAGCAACTGAGCTACCCAGCGAGGGATTAACGTACACAAATTTTGAGAAATCATGTAAGAGGTCAGGGAAATCTCAGGATGAAATGCAGGATATGACAAAACAATGACTGTATTACAAATATGATAGAAATTCATTGAACCCCTTCAATAATGGTAGTGGAAGAGGATTACAGATCTATGTAACTGCAAGAGGGTAGAGTCTGTAACATTAAAGACAAAAGAAATGTACATAAGAACTCTACTCTAGTTGATAAAATTGATTCCCACTAGGGTATAGGTTAACAATTCTGACACTATTATACATGTATATTGGAATTAAAAATTAAAGTGTTTGTTGGATGGTGGGAATTAGGTTAGAATGGGAGTTTACAAATAAGCAAGGAGGGGAGGCTAGAATGGTCCATGTGATACTGCAATAGAGTTGAACACATTAATATGACTTATGTTTAGCTTAACATAGATAGGAATGGTTACATGTATATGTGTATACTAACATACACAAGTTAGTATACACATATACATTTCCTGCCTATTGGCTGACAGGGCCTAAAAGCATTAAGACTCAGTAACATTTTTCCCATTGATCCCACTTCTAGGAATATATCCCAAGAAACTAGAAACATCAATCAGAAAAGATATATGCACCCCTATGTTCATAGCAGCACAATTAACCATAGCTAAGATTTGGAAACAGCCTAAGTGCCCATCAGCAGATGAGTGGATTACAAAACTGTGGTACATCTACATAATGGAATACTACGCTGCTATAAAAAAGAAGGAATTCTTACCATTTGCAACAGCATGGATGGAACTGGAGAGCATTATGCTAAGCGAAATAAGCCAGTCAGAGAAAGATAAATATCACATGATCTCATTCATTTGTGGAATATAATGAACAACATAAACTGATGAACAAAAACAGATCCAGAGAAAGAGGAGCATCGATCAGACCGTCAAACCTCAGAGGGAAGGTAGGGGAAGGTGAAGGTAAGGGGGAAAGATCAACCAAAGGATGTGTATGCATGCATATAAGCCTAACCAATGGACACAGACACCAGGGGGGTGAGGGCATGAGTGATGGAAAGGGGGGGCAATGGGGGGATAAGGACACATATGTAATACCTTAATCAATTAAGAAAAGAAAAGACTCTAACAATGAGCACACCTAGCATCCTAATCTTGGTTTCTAATACCATTCTCCAACAAAAGGAACCAGAGCTCCTTGGAAAAATAGATAATTCTAGGAGTGGGTTTGTCATATTTCCCCAAAGCAGGAAATACACAAGATGAGCCCGGAGCATTTAGTAGTACCAGAAAGTAAGGAAGTGTTCAACACACACACACACACACACACACACACACACACACACACACTCTAAAAGGGAGGGGGGATGATAAGGAGCTGTTCAAGGACATAGAAGACAAATAAAAGGGCTTTTAATGGCCACACCTGAGGTAATTTGAGCAATAAAATAAAGTAGTATTGGATGATAACTCAAAATATAAAATAAATATTCATGGGTCTATTTTGATATAAATTATTGAATTTTTAAATAAATTGGGGAAAGTAGACAAACATTTGATGCATAATAATTCCAAATAAATTTATCTAAATACCCCCCACTATATTAGGGAAATATAAATCTCCATTCCTCAAATATGGGCTTGCATAGTGACTTCCTTCTAAATAGTATACTATGAAAAGGGATAAAAGGGGACATCTGTAATACTTTCAACAATAAAGATTTGTAAAATAGGAATGTAAGGAACAGATTAATTGAACTAGAAAAATATAGCATAATGGCCAGGCCTCATACTGATCATGAATCTTAAATGAAATCAATCGGCATGTATCTGTGTGCATGTGTTGTTTATATTTTTCTTCAGCCATGTTTCTTTGCACGGGCACATGCACAGGGTAGGAGAAGAATTTATTTTAACTAAGGTTGGTTAGTGAAGAGAAGACACAAAGTAAGGTTATCATAATAACTGTAAGTCATGGAGTTTATGCTGAATAAATAAGAAAAGGGGAGGACTGACTTTGGAGGCTACTAATGGTAATGAACTAGAAAGATAGAACTGGGTGCTCAGAGAATGGGATACTTGCAATGGGATTATAGGAGGTATAATTATCCTATATAATAAAAGGCCAGCCACCATAAGTGTAATGACGGGAACAACCAGAGACCAGAACCACCATGGCCCCTCGCCAGCGTTCATTGGGGGTCGAACGACCCTTTCGCAGGGGTCGCCTAAGACCATCGGAAAACACATATATAATTACATATTGTTTTTGTGATTAATCACTATGCTTTAATTATGTTCAATTTGTAACAATGAAAATACATCCTGCATATCAGATATTTACATTATGATTCATAACAGTAGCAAAATTACAGTTATGAACTAGCAACGAAAATAAGTTTATGGTTGGGGGTCACCACAACATGAGGAACTGTATTAAAGGGTCATGGCATTAGGAAGGTTGAGAACCACTGCCTAGGTAGTGCTAATGAAAGCATCAATGAGTCATGACACAAAATCTTTAAAAAATGAAGAGTGACTAAAAACTGAGGACAGGGAGAGATAAAAGTAAATACATGACTTGTAACAAGGCAGGACAGTAGTAAAGTTTGACAACAGGAGCTTTATGCAAATGACTAGGGATAAAGTGGTGGTGTTGGGTGGGGGTGCGATCATTGGAAGTGTTGCAAAGAGGAGCTAGGAAAAAACCTTCCCACCTCCAAGCACAGAGGTACAAGTGTGGCAGAGGAAAATATCCACCACTTAAGAGTGATGTAGGAAAGCTGTGTCCTCAGAGAAGAGACAGGTTTCATGAGAGTGGAGCAACAAGATGAGGGAATTTCGTAGAAGAGAATGATACAGGAATGACTCCCAAAGGCACAGTGAGTGTCTCAAGGCATTGCACAGAGCTCTGCAAGGACTGGAGTCTGCTGGACAGGACATAACATGGTGGCCTACATGATAAAACGGGTCTGAACATCATATAGCAGAGTGCTGGGAAGGTGCATGCCTGGGGGAGTTGGCATCTCATAGGTGCTGAGTATTGAAGCTCCCTATTCTTTATTAATCCTCTAGACAATATAAAGAATATTACTGGAGTCTAAGATGTACAGAATTAAGCCCAGATTGTTTCAGGATTACAATCTGGAAAACTTACCCTCCTATAATGAGGATCTGGACTTCTGTGATCTCCTTCCACAGAGCCCTGCCACAGACTATAACATTCTAGAATCTGCTTTTGAAAATAAATTGTACTTTTAGTGCTATCACCTCTAAGTTTAAAAAGGTTGGAATCAAAAAGAGGAAAAATATTTATTTTCAGATCAGGCACCTGCTGCTTTCAATTTAGATTTTGAGTAAACCATTAGATGTGAAAACAGCAGAGTGAAATGCACTGTGTTCTAACCTCCCTAATTAACAGCAGTCGGTTCAGAGCAACCTTAGGCAGGGTCTCCTTTTCTTCACTGAGAGGACCAGGGGAGACCTTGAAGGCAAAATGTGTGAGCCCTGTTAAAGAAAACCTCAAACAACAGATAAGCACTGGCGTCTTTGAAGAAATTGTGAACACCCTCTGGGGAGAAAATTAGACTTGTGAACTTAAAAAAAATGGCACACAAACATTTTAACACAGAACTGAGGACAGAAGTCAACAGGGATATTTCCACCTGAAGATTGCCTGTTGAGGAAGAAATTAGTTTTGAACATCAAAAATAAAGGAACAAAGGGAGCAGACAACAACATTAAATTAGTGTTCTTTCCTCAAGAAAAAAAATCCCCTTGACCTTCCCACACACAAACACAGTAATCAAGCTCTGCTAATGAAAAAGGAAACCTCTTTCCAAATAAGAAAATCTAACTCTAAGAAACCAACCATAAAACGAGTTGTCTTTATAAGACCTCTATATTTTCACTCCTTCAATAAAGTGGCTGGTTTTTTTTAATGATCTCTTGTTATTAAATAGATTATTGGCTTTATTCCTCTATTTATCAACAATTTATTATCTGACACTATTCATTTATTACCATTAACTAAAAAGGTGCAAGGCTTCAGACTACAGACAATTGATGCCATTTTCCCCTCAGAATTGTGTTGGGAAGGAAGAATTTTCTTCTACCCTATAAAGATTCTTTCAACTGGTCTGATAATCAACTTGACGTGAGAAAGTATGACAGGAGAAAAACAAATTTAATTTTGTACATACCTGCATGAGAGGTTAGACAACAGAAAGGGAATATGAGCCATATATGCCATCTTGAGCTAAGCCTGGGGCTTCAGAGGAGAGGAGGGTAAGTTACAGGACAAAAAGAAGATCAGATGTTTGATAATCAGATGTTTGCTCTTCTATACAGATAAATCATAACATTTTATTTTTGGTCATAACTCTTATTATGGGCAAGGCCCCAATTTAAATGCTTTAAGGGAGAGGTACAAGTTTCTCTTAAGTCTGAAGGGTCTCAATTGCCTTTAACTCAAAATAATCCTCACACCAAAGTGGCACATCTTGGGAGGCCTGTTCTGAATTCAGGTTTAGAGGCTGCTGCAGTCAGACCTCCACGCGATGTATGCAGAGGGGATATTTAAACCAGTGTTCCCTTATAATTATGATTTGGCTCACAGCAAACCTCATGCAGGTTTCTTCTGTGTTGGTTGCTGTATAATTCAGAAAAATAATCTTTAACTAAATGTAGTGATGGTCTCCAAATATTCTTGCTTGAGGAGCCTGTTAACTAAGTTCTAAAAATGTGTACTCTCTCTCTCCTCACATTTTTAAGTTGTCATCTAAGGTTTGGCTCATTAAGTTTAAAAGTTGTACTTCCTAGTCTACATTAAATACTAACATTTTATATTTATAAAATATGTATATAAATTGTCAATATAACTCAAACATATCCAATGAAATATGTCATTGTATTATCATTTTTTGAAATGAAAATATCATTCATTTCAAAAAATACCTGAACAACCTCTCCTTTAAAAGAAACGTTTCATTGCTCCTTTTTCTTCCAGACACTATACTCATATTCTACTTCTCTCAAAGAAATCTCATTAAGGGAACATTTCAAAGAATAGCCATTTAATGAGTTAAAGCAACTTGTACTAAAGGAGTCTCCTCTGGTTCCAGTACTTAATGTTTTTTTTAATCCTCACACCAGGATATTCCTCCATTGATTTTTAGAGAGAGTGGAAGACAGAGAGAAATATTAATGTGAGAGAAACATATCGATTGGTTGCCTCCCACATGCACCCTAGGAGGAGCCTGCAATCAAGGTTCATGCCTTTGACTGGAATTGAACCCGGGACCCTTCATTCCACAGGCCAACTCTGTATCCACTGAACCAAACTGGCTAGGGCCAGTTCTTAAAATTTTTCTTTGTTTACCATTCCGAAAATTTCAGGTTGGGAGAAAGGTATACCATTTTTTTTGCAAAATGGAAGAAAGTGGGAGGGGGTGGAGAAATAGAATCAGCATGATGCCTCCACCCCAGGTATTTTATAAGGCAGCTGGCTTTTAGGAAAGAGAACATGTGGACACTGAGCTGCAAATTGACATCTTTGAATCCATCTGTGCCCAGTCACCCAGTGGAAAGTTTCATGTGCCACCAAGAGTGTACTTATTCACATGCAGACCATATTAGCAGAGGCCATAAATGACTGCTTCTCTCGATGCCTTTTTGTGTGGAATCCATTCTGGTGTTGCCTGACTTCTCTGGAGCAAGCTTGGGACAATGGAGAGCATGGCTCACAGATGGGGGAGGATTATTCACATCTGGCTCTTTCAGTCTGGGCTGCTTCAAATGAGAGAGAGGCAAAATCAGCACAGTGAAATAACTCAGAGGAGACGAGAGAGTGGGGACAGGCCCAACACAAAGGCAGAGAAGAAGACATTTACAATTTTCTCCTGGTGCCTCCAATTCGTGGGGTTGGCTTCTTTGTGTTTGTCCCCTCTCCCTGGGAGCATGAGGGACAGAACAAGTACAGGAAAGCTGAAGTTGCCCCTACAGTCTGGAGTTTCCACTAGCAAACTAGTATCCTGCTCAATCAAACCAGCTCTGGGTTTGTCACCTAGATCAAGAAACAAGCTGTGTCACCCTAGATCAACTTACTGATCATCTCAATCAGAATAATGTAGACAATGCAGTACATATGTCAATATTTCTTGGTGAGGCTTAAAATAATTAAAATCTGTGCATGCTCTGCACAATGCCCGGCCCACTGCAGGTGCTCAGTCAATCCCAGTAATCATTACAGTGTTCAGATTTAGCTATTGAAATGCAACTTATGTTTTAAGCCCCATCAAAGGATAGCATTTTTTTAGAGTTATTTCTCTAGGTCTGAGCTAATCAACTCAAACTATGTAAAAGAACACTTTACTTATAGCTTTGTTGAAGCAGTGATTCCCAAGCCTTGCTACACCTCATAACAGCCAGGCAAGTGGAATGTAAAATGCAGATTTTAATTTTAGACATATATATTTTTATTCAGTAAAGTCTTAGAATTTTTAAAATTCTTAACAGCTGTTCTGATGATAAAACACATTTGGAAGACCCTGACAAGAGAACCTTCAATATCCCATTCCTGTCTAAATCATATAAAATTAGTTTTCTGGTATTTTAAAATATATGTTTTTATTTATTATATTGATTTCATAGAGGAAGGGAGAGAGAGAAATATAAATAATGAGAGAGAATCATTCATCAGTTGCCTCCTGCATGCCTCCCACTGCATATGCCCTGACCGGAAATGGAACCGTGACCTCCTGGTTCATAGGTCAATGCTCAGCAGTTCTCTGGTATTTTAAATGTTTCTTTTTGTTCCTAGTTTACTTTTGTGTATGGGAGGCAAGGTGGGAAGAGTGAATAGGTGGGGGCCATATGAAAGGAGTTTTAGTTCGAGGGAGTTTTTGTGTGTGGGTGACAGGGAGGAATGAGTTTTAATTTGCATACTTTATTATCTTTATTTAAAATCTGAATTTATTCATTTACTGACTGAAAGTTACAGAGATACTGCAGCTCATCTTTAAAAAGGCAAAACCATACTTTCCTTTTTTTTTTTTGCACATGGACAACCTTTCATTAATATAAAATGATATAACCTTCCTAAGTGATATTTATTTAGGGGGTTCAGTTCACCTGAACTGAAAAATTCAACAAAAATATTTTTGAAAATACTTTTTCATTCTCCTTACATACTGAATAGAGACAGGGAGAGAAAGGAAAATTAGATGGGAATAAAAGAACAGAAGGAAATACATAATTTTTTAGACTGCCTGATAATATTTGTCAGATCTGTATTTTTGATTATTTTTTTCAATGAGATAAATATTATACCCTTCTGGGAATTTACTTAGAGCAAGCATGTCAAACTCAAAAGCTAACATGGGCCAAATAAACGAGGCATGCAGCCCGCGGGCCACGAGTTTGACATGCTTGATTTAGAGCATGAGATTCTTCAATGACTACCATGATATTGATAACAAGAACACTTAGGAATTCAAAGTAAATATTGCCTAGAAACAATGTAGACAACTTCATTTCACAAGTGATGTTAAATTTAATAAAATAAGGCAAAAAGGAGCTGGCAGCATTTTGTCATAGATTAATTATGTTCCCCGATGCTCTTTTTAGGTCATGGAGATACCCTGAGTAAATGCAATTATAGAAAACAAAAATAAGACTCCAAAGGGCAATGTAAAGCCAAATATTTTCTACATTCTTTTTATTAATTTCTCTTGCTGTTATCTAGTTTAGGCCTTGGGCTAATTAAAAAATGATATAAACTTTGGAAAATATAGAAATGTCACTTAAAAGAAAAGGACTCCATATGGACCTAAGAGGTATATAGCATATGGCCATGTTTATGGTTATTCAAAAATGTGCTATCTGGCCTTTTTTTGCTGAGGTTATTTAATGAGAAATTGTACCTGGGGCAAGTACTAGAAATTAAGATGCTAGGACTTTTCTCTCCTGCTTGAGGGTTATTTTATAACTAAACATGGATTTAAATTCAAATATGATAAACAAATTTTCTCTAAGAGAAAGCCAAAGATAATTTTCAATGTTGATCCTCTTCCTCATTTTTATTTTGATGACCAATGTCCTGAAATTATTTTTGATTATATGTTGCTTTCTACATCATATTTCAAGAAGTTTCTTTTTATGACCTCCTGAAATACTGCAGGGCAGAGGCAAACATGTCCCAAACAGGTACTGAAATTTAATGCATTTTTATGGGAACCAGTCTCAGTCCCTTCAACACGACATTTATTTGTCCAGAAGGATGTCAGTGGAATGTTGTCCTATTTATAACTCAGTAAGCAAAGCATTCTCTACCCCAAGTATGTAGAATTATTTGCATTTTTAATCCATTAGTTTATATAAGTCATATAAGTATTGCACAATGTATGTATGTCATGCATCTGAAAAAGTCCATCATACTAGCTAATCTATAACAACACAATGATGTCCAACCAGACTCTTTCAATTAATATGAGTCTTTTCTGGAGTTCAAAACTGTTTTGTAATTGTCACTTTTGTTAATGTCTGTCTTGACACAGATCAAAAAAATATTCTTGCCACCAGTCCTATCATCAGAATCCCACTGCTTAGAACAGCACATAGCTTAAAGTGTACAATAAATTATATGTTGAATCAATCTATCACAACTATTTTGTTCTCTTTGTGAAGGGTAGTTACAATAAGTTCTAGCACTACCTTGTTATTTAGGTATAGAAACAGTCATTAATTTTCAATATGTGCAAAGTGAAATGAAGAAGCAAAGGTAAAAACATAGCACTGGCCCTAGCTGGGTACCTTAATCAATTAGAATGTAATCCCAATACACCAAGGTTGTGGGTTCAATCCCTCATCAGGGCACATACAAGCAGCAATCAATAAATGCACAAATAAGTGGAACAACAAAGCTCTCTCTCTCTCACTTACTCTTGCACTCTCTTTCTCCCTCCCTTTCTCTCTTTCTAAAAATTAAAAAAACCCCAAAACTCCATAGCCCCAATTCTCCAGAACAATGCAGTAAAGCAAGATTTGCATGAATAAACCAGATAATGATTTATTTAACCACACGACTTTATGTAGGTAGATAATTTTAGATTTATGTACATGTACCTCACATGATAGAAGATAAAATTCTTCTTGTCATTTCTTAATTACAACAAATTACTCATATGATTGGGGTTTTCCTTCTTTTCAATGCAGCTTCCATGAATTTCAGATTCTTGATGTTTAAATTTAAATACTTGAGACTATTATCTAGAGTTAGATGGTGAACTAAAATAGTTGCAGTGATGCTACCTTAGAAAATTCCATTCTATTTGTCTAAAACTTTCATTTTGTTTTATTGTGTAGAATTGGAGTCACAAACTACTTACTGCCCATAGGCCAAATCTGGTGCAGCTGTTCTTATATGGCCCCCAAGCTAAGACTGTGTTTTACATTTTTAAACTGTTGGGGAAAAAATCAAAGGATATGACAAATTAAAATCATGGGAAATTCAAGTTTTAGTGCCCATAAATAAAGTTTTATGGGATCACAGACTCAGCTATTTGTTTCTATATTATCTGGGGCAGTTTCCATACTACAATGACAAAATAGAGTAACTGGAACAGAGACTGCATAACCTAAAAAGACTGAAATATTTATAGTTTAGCTCTTAAGGAAAAGCTTTGCCCAATGCTGGGGTAGAGAATTTATCTCTACTTTCTCTCTGACAACATTATTTATTATTGATGCCCTCTTTCGTAATTACTTTTTTTTTTACAAATGGATGTATTTTGGGGTGCATTTAGCAAGATTTGAAGATAGGTTATACTGCTGCAATTACAACATGGTGAGCTGGCTCATGGTAGCCTGGTGCATTAACTGATAGCTAGCATCATTTAATTTTCTCTCTCTCTCTCTCTCTCTCTCTCTCTCTCTCTCTCTCTCTCCCTCCTTTCCTTTTTTCACCCCTGCCCCTTCCTCCCTTTCTCTCTACATGTCTCTTCCTTTTTAATTTGGCCATAAGGAAATTAAGTGCTTAACACAGCAACTACTCAGTCTCTTACACAAACTACTTAGAACAGTGTCCAATATAGTAAATGCTAAGTGAGTGTTGTCATTGATCTTTTTTTCATTCCTGGAACTCCTATTTTTTATTTGGATTTGGGTTTTACTGCTCATATTTTATGTGTCCTTTATTGCAGTTTTCAAGCATTTTATGAGTTCAAAGTAAAAAAACTATATAAAACAAACTGTAGTAGAAAATACTCTTTCATGAGTTAGAAGTCACAAGTATCTGTACCAGACACTATAAGAGAGAATAAAACTGCTCTTTGAAGTTCACACATTAAGAAGATTGCTTTACAGCCCAGCCAGTGTGGCTCAGAGGCTGAGCATCAACCCATGAACCAAGAGGCCACTGGTTCAATTCCAGTTCATGACACATGCCCAGGTTGTGGGCTTGATACCCAGTAGAGGGCTGCAGGAGGCAATCGATAATTCTCTCTCATCAATGTTTCTAACTCTCTCCCTTCCTCTCCCTCTAAAAAAGTCAATTAAAACATATTTTTAAAAAGATTAGTTTATAAAAAGTAAACAGTACCATGTCACAAATACATAAGTGCTGAAGTTCTGGAATATTTTAAGACAATAAATTTTAGTAGTAAAGTAATTTGCAAAATCTTTGATAGTGGAATATGTGTCTACATACTCAGTATTTTATAAATTATTTTGAATAAAATAAATGGTTAAAACCAAAGTAAATCCTGAAAAATTTGATGACAGAACAATGGTATGTTAAAGATACTGAATAAAACAGAGAAGACATAGATTTTCATTCTTCCCAATATATGATTTGCTATGAATGCTCAGGCAAGACACTTTCTCTCTTTGTACCTTATTTTTGTGTCAAACAATAACAACACCTGTTCTGCTTACCCAAGGGGATCTTGTAAAGATCGTGTGATAAAACGAATTTGAAAACTTTACTGAACTACCATAACAAACATATGCAGTATACTAACATAACTAGTAGTATAATTAGAAGATTGCAGTTTCAAAAAGTTAGAAATTGGTTTCAGTATCTTAAAAGTTACTGAACTTTTAGGTTCATTTTAGTTACAACTTCAAGTTCAAATTAGTTACAACTTTAAGGCAAACAGATGGATAAGAATAGCTCTTAGATGCCAAATATAACATACTGTGGTTTTTTTATAAGTATGCCTGAAAATTATATCTAAAAACAAGTTGCAAAAATAAAATGTCAAATGCCCAAAAAGTAAGTGGATATAAAGGGGTTTGTTTATTGTCAAGCAAGCAAAATCATCCTACATAATAAAAGCCTAATATGTTAAGTGTCCAGTCGTCCATTCAACCAATCAAAGCATAATATGCTAAGGCCACTCAACCGCTTGCTATGACGTGCACTGACCACCAGGGGGCAGATGGTCTGACTAGTAGGCTAGCTTATGGCTCAGCCTCTGAGCCACACTGGCTGGGTCCGGCTGATCAGGACTGAGCAAGACAGGCCAGACACACCCTGGAGCCCTCCCATGGTCCCTCTCTGGAGCCCTCCTGCGGTCCCTCCCTGGCTGGCCAACCTCCTGTGTGGATCGTGCACCAGGGTCCCTCAGCAGCCTGGCCTGTACCCTTCTCACAATCCAGGACCCCTCGGGGGATGTCAGAGAGCCGGTTTTGGCCCAATCCCGCAGGCCAGGCCGAGGGACCCCACTAGTGCATGAATTCATGCACCGGGCCTCTAGTAAAAATATAAACTAAATGAAACATGACTGCCTTCATCAAATACATTTATGGGTTAATGCAATTACAAACAATTCAAAGATAGCATTTTTAGGGTTAAAAATCTTTGGGTCTGTTGCTTGATATTATTTAGTGCAATTAATCATTTCTGTCTTCTATGTACGGATCCTTAATCACTTCCACAAATGTGTTTCTTCCTCATTGCTATAATAGCCTTTCCACTTTTAGTTGATGAAAAAGTTTATAAATGCTTTGGCTTCTATTCTCAGATGGAAAGATCTCTTACATAATTGGCTGTTTTTTAAGTAGCTCTTAATTGCGACTGGTTCTTGCATGTAATTTCCATTCCATCAGTTTTCCTTTTCTCAATTGCTCCCTATTTATTTTCTATAGACTTTATTAATGTAGAATCATTTTTATGATACTGATTTCTTCATGATGTTTTCGAATTGGCAGCATTACATTTCCTAGGTGATGAGTTGCTAGAATGATGAAAATCATTGACATTTTAAATATTGTGAAATTATCATGAAAAATAATTTTTACTACAAGAAAAATACCAGTCAATTAAGGAGAGTGGCCATCAAAACCAGATACTGTGCTTCTCTCTCTCTCTCTCTCTCTCTCTCTCTCTTTCTGTCTCCAGCACCTCTAACCACCCCCTTCTTCCTCAGGCAAGCTCTCTCTAGAGCTCGCTCTTGCCTTTCTACCTCTTCTTCTCCCAGGTACATTACATTTGCATTTCTTTCTCCTAAGCTCCAAGAGTCCTTCCTCTGTAATTTGTTTCCTGAGTCCATGCAGCCCAGCTGGCTCACTTCTTCTACTTCTGTGACTTTCTAAATAAATTTCTTATGCCAGAAAAAAAGGTAAAAAACAGATGCTATAAATATTGGGAAAATTATGGTGGAAGGAAAGGTAAAACTGACACAAGATAATAGGGAACACTTCTGAAATATAAAGGGGGCTGAGGGGACCAGGGTAAAGAAGTTTGCTAGTTTTTTGTATGTTCTATCAGAGGATAAGCAAATGTAGCTCATGTACTGAAGGAGAGGTCCTGGAAAAGCCTGATGGCTTAGGTGGAACTTTATATTCTATGGTTAAACAGAAATAAAGATGTTAATAAAAATTATGAATTGCTTCTTTGTCAGCAACACATTGTTGCCTCATACCTCTGAGCCATAAGTTTACTATGAGCTAGAAACTAACATTTATAAGTAAAAATTATATAATAAATGTGCTATAGATCTGGGTAATCAATTTCTTTTTTTAATCATGACAAATATAAGCCAAAAGCAGAATTTGCATGTATGTAGGGCTAGGAGGATGCTAGAAATGTGAGCAGTGAGGCTTGAAAGAATGCTGGTTCTTCCATTTCCTTTCAAACTAACCCTGCTCTGAGACCTCTTCCTTTCCCAGAAAATATAAATGAAAGTGAAAATGATTTTATAAAATTTAAGTAAAATTTCACTCATAAATTTTCTTCATTAGAAAAAACTTCAAAGAAAAGATGAAGGGGCAATATGGGGTTAGTAAAAGAGTAAATAGCCATTGATTTTGTAACTGATAAGTATGATGTAGATAATGACAATGAAGGAAATGATGAAACAGGGAGAACTTACTGAGTAAAAACTGAGGACTTACTCTACGCCAGGCCCTGTGCAAGGAGTGCTATTCTGCCATCTGCATGGAAACCTTGAGTATGCCATGCAGCCTCAAGTTTAAGTTAGAACTCTAAACCTAACCTCTGAATTTGGTGAAAATCCATTTAAACATATTTGTTTGATGCAATGGCAGAACTATTTTACTCATATGGACATTATTTTAGTTTTTATAAACCCAAAGGCAAGTTTGAAAAAAATTAAATACGTATTACTTCTGTATCCTTTTAACTTTCAGTAAGATCCAAGAACTTAGTTGTAACTCCACAAGTGAGGTATATTATCTCTCTTAGGTCACATGGGACCCATTTTTTTTTGCATTCCAATCTAATGGACTTTTAGTAGCCTCCCTAAGCATCTAACTATAGGCAAAGTGAATTAGTCAATAGGGAAAACCTGGCCCATTAGGATCCAATGTGCTGTACTCAGAATTAAATTAAAGGTCTCACTTCATCAAACTCAAGAATCCACCATAACACAGACACTGATGAACAAAGGCCATTGTTTCACAGTAGAAGATGGGTCTATCTTTTGGATGCTGAATGTATACAATATAACCTCCTATTCTGATATTTCTAGTGAATTTACAAGGTTATCAGAGTTTTCCAAAGCTTATATTCCAGAGTTTCATATGGGTGTCCAGGGATTGACCTTCTCAATATATTTCAACTTCTTACCATGTTTCATCCAAATGTTTCTCAAAGTGTACCTCTGTGCTTGGACCTTAAACAAGGCAAGTATTGTGGGGACTAAGAAAAGAGTGGAAGTGAATTAGGGCATAGATAGGGATGTTAAATTAGAGCTTGTCTGGTGCTCCCTTTATTTCTAGAATACATTGACAGCATTAAAATTCTAGAAAATGCTTTTTAATTTTTATTTTGTAGCCATTCACACAAAAGGGATAATTAAGACCACTGAATATAATCAACATATATAACAGGAAAAATGACTAACTGCAGTTGTCAGTAGTTTTATTAAAACAAAAAGTTCTCAAACCACAGCAAGAGAAAACTGAAGAAAGTAGAACTGCTTTTATAAGAAAAAAGAAATGACTTGGAGGAAAGCAGTGACTATCTTCATGGAGTGACTTCTTCAATGAGGGATTACGTTTATTTATTTGTTTTTTTAGATTCCAAAAGCAAAGCTAGAACAATTTGCAAATAAATCATTTCCCATATGTCTGGCTACTGGACACTTTTTAGCAGACAATGTATTCTAATAGGACAATGTTCTACAGAAAAGTGATTTTAAAACATTGTTTTTGAAAGATACCTCTAGTTTGTCCATTTAACACCAAAATAGTCCTTTATTTTAGCCTCTTTGTTTACAAGTGTTTTAAAATTCCCTGCTTTGAAATTATTGTTTTGGTTGTGTTTGCTGAACCACATCAACACATTGCTGGTATCTTAAGTTTAGTTGGATGCATATCAATAAAAATCACATTGCATGCAGTGATACATTGATGATATAATCATGCCTGTCCCTACACTCAAAGTTTATACACTGCATGTCTATTGCAAAAAGCTTTTTATAATCTGCTATATTCTAGAAGACACTGGTTACCTATTACCAGGGAATTTATTTGTTGCTGGGTTTGTAAAGTTATTTTGGGGTCTTCTTTTTATTTATTTTTTCTGCATTTCACATGAAAATCAAGTGCAAAACTTGTTAGTCCATAGACAAGACTTACTTAGGAACTCTTCTATCAATAAAATGAACACATAAGCTTGAGAATGCCTTGAACTCCTACTATAAAGTTAACATGGGCATAAATATATATAGCAGACTATGCAGTCTACTTAAGGTACAAATTTCTAATTCTGATACAAATTTCTAATTCCAAACTTAAGTCTGGTGAAATACATGAACCAAATATATTGTCTGTGATCCTGATTGATCTTCTTTTTGTTTTGTCCTGGTTATCTTTTTCTATGCATGCTACTCTTCTCTTTGGTAGAATATTGATTACTTATACCTTATTATTTGAGGAAACACTAAATCATGGCTCATGAGTTTGAATGAAGTTTAATTAGATTTTAAAAAATCAATTACATTCAGGAGAAATTTTTTATGATCTGCCATATGTTAGAAGCACTGGTTACATATTACCAGGAAGTTGATTCCTTTTACAATTTGGGGTCCCATGGCTTTCTTTTCCATTCCATTCTGAATCTTCTATGCTCTTTGGTCAGTAGCTTGGTGCCAATTTCCACATTGTGCCAATGACAGGTTTATTTTTATTACTTTAGATAGGATAAAAGAACTTTAAAATTGTATTAAAGCTGAAAATAACATGTAGAAAATGAATACTGCAACATACCGTACATGATAGCTCAGATGGATATTACTCCTTAACTATTTTACATCCAATATTTATGTGGGTTGCAAATGGACTTTGCAGCAGCATTATAGTAACTGAATGTCTTTTAAATTAATTCCTGATGTTCAGGTTCATTTAAATAGGGCACTTGTAAAATATCTGAATTTATACTAGGGAGACATTGCTATGCAAGTAATGTAGTTCTTATGACTTAGGGAAAAAATGAAAAGAAATGGAGCATTAAAAGATTGGAAATGAAAGAAAATTAAACTCTATAAATAGATTCTTAGTAGAGCTTGCTAACTAGGAGAGACACAGGCACCATGGCGATGTGGTGAAATGCTTTTCAATCACATTTATTGAGCATCTAGTATGTGCCAGGGATTACATGTAGGTACTATGTGTAGGATGCAAAAATAGTAAAACATAATCCCTGTTTTAGTGATTATACAGGAGAAGAGAGATAGATAAAGAGAATAATCATTCAATAATTATAATAATGAACGTATGCATAAGAAATCAGTTCTGGATGACATCAGAACTGTGTGTTCAAGGCTGAATAAAAGTTTCCCAAGTGTATAAAATTAGAGACAGACAATCCAGGGAAAGAGAGACCAGGATTTATGAAGGGCTATAGGATGTCAGAAAGTAGGGTCTTGCCTAACCGGTTTGGCTCAGTGGATAGAGCGTCAGCCTGCGGAGTGTGCAGGAGGCAGCTGATCGATGTTTCTCTCTCATCGATGTTTCTAACTCTCTATCCATCTCCCTTCCTCTCTGTAAAAAAATCAATAAAATATATTTTAAAAAAAGAAAGTAGGGTCTTTCCTAGCAGTTCTAAGCAGCCTGCTATGGCTTCACTATAGATATCCTGTGATAAGAGCTGAGGGGAAATAAGTAAATATACAACTAAATCATAAAGGACCATGAGACACAAAGAGCTATATGACAGAAAGGATAGTTATTTGGCTTTTATCTGATGAGACACAGGAATCCACTGAAGGTTTTACAAACAATGTCAATTTAAAAAAGTAAAAGGTGAGGAGAAAAAGTGGATTTGAAAGCTGAAGAGCCATAACAGGTAGGATGATGAAACAGATTTACGGTGAGAATGTATTCTCACCTCTCCTAGCACTAGAAACTTAACTGAGTTGTGTCAAAATCCTAGACATACAATGAACTAAACTTTAATTACCCAGCATCTCCTCTCTTTGTGTTATAATAATTGTTAGATCATTCTGGTATTCTGCATCGACTATTGTTTGCCATAACCATAAAATGTATACAAGGTTCAAGTACCCTAGGCATAAACCCTGATGCATACTAACCCCACTGTAATCTTATTTAAAACTTTCAACAGAAAATAGCATGCATTGCTAGAATAAAATCTCTTTGAAGTTTTAACAAATGAAAAACAGGCACACATGCTACTGTTACTCTCTGAGAGCTAGCAAAGCAAGAACTCTTTAGGCCATCCATCTTCCTATAGCTAGACCAAGCATCTCATTCCAATCAAAGACTGTTCCCAAAAAACATGCTTTATACTGGCCATGGGAATGAAAGCTTAAATGGAACTCCAAGAAAATGACAATTTTATTTCTTCATTTCTTCTTTATTGAACACCAAAAGATATTGCAGGTAGTCGCTAAGATCTAGTCTGTCACTGCACCACCACTACAAAAACAAAGTATTTTTCAATACTGTCCTCTTAAGAGTAAATAGAAATAGCACTTTATTTTGTTTGCTGAGGTATTACCCATAGCTTGTCAGTTTGGTATTGAAAGAAAAATACCCCATTTTATTGCAAGAAATAATCAAGAGAGCTAAATAGACACTACACTATTTTTCCCATTGTGTAAAGTAATCCAGAGAGAGTTATGCAGTAAATAAAATGTTTTACTATTGTGTTGCACACAATGACCTATGAATTTTTCTTTCCTTTCTTTTTCTGTTCAGCAATATGTTCCAACTGAAATGCATTCTTTTTTTAACATAGTTTCAAGATCATATACTTCGGTTTAATTTACACAATAGCAAAATCTGAGTAGATAGCAAATTTTTAGTTGTAGATAAAAAAGAAAGTTAAAATGGAGTTAAATTTGAATTCTCTCTTTTTGAAAATTAAGATACAAATCATGAAATAATATAAATTGATGAAGTCAATTTGCTGTTTTAAGTTATTTCAGGAAATGTTTGAATAAAATAAACTTTCAATCTTTATAAAAGAAAAAGTGTTTTGCATGTACATGTAGAAATTAAAATAGACTATTTTTACTTACCACAGGGTAGGTGATAAGAACAAATTTTCCCCTATATTTCTATTTTCAATTCTAAAAATTGGTAGCTAAATACAAGGGGAAAATTATTTCTGTAATTCTTGATTCTGAGCTCTACTCTTAAGAAGTAGTAATAGATACTTCCTCACCAGTCTCATGAAGCAATGCATGCTAAGACACAGAGCAGTTAAAGAATCTTGAAGATGTTTTTGTATGTGTGTATTTCTCAGCATCATGCACTTCTCTGAGCTACAATTAATTAAGTCATCTATTCAACATATTTTTACCAAATATTGACTACATGTCACACACTCTGAATGCTCAAATAAACTTAGGACTATCCACACGACATCTAAAAAAGAGTGTTTGTTATTGTTTCACTAGAGGCCTGATGCACGAAAATTCGTGCAAGAGTAGGCCTTCCTTCCCACAGCTGCCAGCACTGGCTTCTGTCGGGGCGCCCTCAGGCACCGGGACTGGGGCTGTTTCCCTCCTCTGGCCGCCCACAGGTACCCGGGACCCTGGCTGGCTTCCCTCAGGCCCAGGCTTCATCAGGAAGACATCTGGAATGATGTCCGGAAGACGTCCAGTCTAATTAGCATATTACCCTTTTATTATTATAGATGCATAGGAAACATCACCAAAACCAGCATGTGGAATAGTTTCATTCTCACATGTCTAGGTCCCAAATATTCTGGTATAGTATTATGTAATGTTTCTTTAGAGTGTAATAGGAAATGGTGATTTTACAGAAAACAAGTTACTACCATCATTCAACAAATTTGAACCACATTAAAGTGGCTTAATTGGGTTACATCTTTTCTGTCTAAACAGTGTTATATCCTACAGGGTGTGCAGAGGTGAGCTCACAGAAACTCTGCTCTTTATAGCATGCATTGTGGGAACGTAAGGCAAAAAAAAGTAAATTGCAGAATGTTGTGCTATTTTTTTTTTCATTTATAAGCATTAGGATATGGAAACACAGAGTTCAAGTCTCTCTTAAATAGGAAGTATGATTGCCAAGAATGGTTGATAGAAGTGGCCCTTAAAAGATAGATTAGTGATCACTTGATAGAATAGAGGAGAAACTATTTTAGATGGAATGAAGTCAAGTTAATTAAGGCATGGAGATAAGACAATAAAAACTGTATAGGAAAATATAATTACAATAATGGTTGTGCCTAAATGGAAAAACCCATAAGAGATACTCAGAATTCCATTGAATATAATTTAAAAGATGTAACAGTTGCAAGACACCATCAGACAAAAAGTATATGAAAAGGAAAAAGTAAGATTTTTAAATTCAAAGATCTTCAGACCTTGGTAGGAATGAATCTGCATATATTTAAAGCCAAAGAAATACAAAATCCAGTCAAGTGAATAGAAGCAGGCTGAGTGAAGTTTGCAGTCTTTTATTATTAGTAAGAAGATATGGATAATGCAGAATTTGAATTGAACGTGAATTATGTAACCACCTCAATCTTCAGTGCTTATCTCCAATTATGGGATCACTGATATGGCAACTGTAAACAGGGCTCAGTGCATTTCATCAACATTGAATACAAAAATTCAATCACAAATCAGATGCAACTTTTGGTCATTTAAGTAAACTACAGGAACTGAGAAGGCACACTCAGGAAATATGCATGAAAAGTACATAGTTATCTATTGCTGCATAAAAACTTACCCCAAAGTTTAGCACTTGATAACTTTTATTATTTCACCCAGTTTTTGAGGGACAGGAAACAAGGGGTAGCTTAGCTGAGTGATTTTGGCTCAGAATCTCTCATTAGGTTGAAGCCAAAGTGTTGGCTGGGGTTCAGATGTCTGGAGGCCCAATGGGTGCTGGAAAATCAGCTTTCATGCTCACATGGTTGCTAGAACTCAGTCCTCATTGGCTATTGGCTGAAGGTCTCGGTTTCCTACAATAGGTCTCTACACTGGGTTAACTTTCCTATTCACAAAACAGGGGCTTCCTCACAGTGAGTGATCCAAAAGGGAGAGAACCATCAAGGTGGAGCCTGCTGTATGCTTTTATAACCCGAACTTGGCAGTGACATACCATCATTTCTTCTGTATCCTTATTGATCACAAAGACCAACACTGGTACAATGTGGAAGGAGATCATAAAGCTCAGAGACCATCTACCACAGAAGTTGACTCCCAAAAATAGTTTCTGATGACATAATTATTTTCTTTGTAGGTACTCATTTTTTAGACCCAGGAAGATTTGAATTTAAGTGCAGAATTATTTAAAAAAAATAATGATAGCATGTTATTTATATTTTTGCATTTTGTGTAGATTTTAACTATTTTTAATGTTTAGGTGATTTTTGGATTATTAATGTAAGTTATTGTAGTTCCAATTAAAACGTATAATTGGAGCCGAAACCGGTTTGGCTCAGTGGATAGAGCGTCGGCCTGTGGACTGAAGGGTCCCGGGTTCGATTCCGGTCAAGGGCATGTACCTGGGTTGCGGGCACATCCCCAATGGGAGATGTGCAGGAGGCAGCTGGTCGATGTTTCTCTCTCATCGATGTTTCTAACTCTCTATCTCTCTCCCTTCCTCTCTGTAAAAAAATCAATAAAATATATTTAAAAAAACAAAACAAAAAAAACGTATAATTGGAAAAATGTATAATTGACGCAGATTTGTGATTTTAGTAGAAATCTTAAGTTAACTTGTTATATTGAATCATTTAAGAATAAGTATATGGCCCTAACCGGTTTCGCTCAGTGGATAGAGCGTTGGCCTGCGGACTGAAGGGTCCCAGGTTTGATTCCAGTCAAGGGCATGTACCTTGGTTGTGGGCACATCCCCAGTGGGGGATGTGCAGGAGGCAGCTGATCGATGTTTCTCTCTCATCGATGTTTCTAACTCTCTATCCCTCTCCCTTCCTCTCTGTAAAAAATCAATAAAATATATATATATTTTTTAAAAGAACAAATATATGAATAAATTTTATTAAACTTATGAAGTATTTCATTCTTAGCCAATATGCAGGGGTGGACAAAAGTAGGTTTACTGTCATGAGTGACTTTCCTTTGAGTAAATAAATCTACCATAATAATTATAACCTGTTTTTCTTTTTCCATATTAACAACTATAAACCTACTTTTGCTCACCCCTGTATTTAAAAAGAGATAACACAAAAATTTATAAATACAGTTTAAAATATTTGAAGGCCATAGCCGGTTTGGCTCAGTGGGTAGAGCGTCGGCCTGCAGACTGAAAGGTCCCAGGTTCGATTCCGGTCAAGGGCATGTACCTTGGTTGCAGGCACACCCCCTGTAGGAGGTGTGCAGGAGGCAGCCAATCGATGTTTCTCTCTCATCAATATTTCTAACTCTCTCTCTCCCTTCCTCTCTATAAAAAATCAATAAAATATATAAAAAAATAAAAAATTAATAAAATAAAATATTTGAAGGTATGATTTATAAATAGGACTAAGTATTGCTCAAAGGCTACTAAAATTGGTTAAAATTTATTATATTTATAAATGGAATATTTAACAAATTAATTTAAATTTAGAAGCTTAAGGGAGAACTTGGAGTTTAATGAATAAAGGACTCACATGAACACTTTATTTAGATTCCAAAAGTTTTAACATGTTCCATATTTATTTAATGCCCCATCGTTTTCTTTCTCTGTTCTCTCTTTCTCTCTCTCTCTCTCTCTCTCGCTCTCTCACACACTTTCTCTCCCCTTCATGTTAGTATAGACTCAGATCTTCCCATTGATTACAATGTTGTAATACACTACTATCAAATCTTTCCAGATTGGCCAGTAAAAGCCTCTTCAAATCTGTGTTTTTCTGACAAGTTCCCATCATTCTCTGAGTACTTCTATTTGTTTTGACAAGATTTTCCCAGACTCATACCTGCCCCACCCAGTCATATCCTAAAGTGCTGTCATTTCTTCAAGGAGCTCTGATTTCCTTTAATAGAGCATGGATAAAGATCTGAGTGCTAGGTGTGCTCAGTAGTACTGCCATGTCATTGCTTCTAGCCCTTTCAGAAGACACATATTCAATATCTTTTTCTACATCTAGCCATATATAAATAAACACATAAGTAATATAATATCAAATATATACTCACATAAAATATGAGATTACATCTAGACACCAATTTCAATACCATCCCCCAGGATTTATCTTATCCTTTACATTTTCCATACCTGTAGGTTCCTTCTCCAACACTGTGGAACCTGGCTCCTATTACACTGAATATATCAACTTATTTGCTCAACACCCTGTATAACTAATATTCTTTAGTCACAAAGCTTCCATAGAATTTGCTCAGAAGAATCTTCTCTGACTAATCCCTGCCTGATCATGTCATCTCATCGAGGTTGTGCAGGCCATGTGAGCCTTGGCCTCATTGCATGTAACATATCACTCCTCAACTGTCCTCCCCTGCCGGCCAGGTCGCCCCCAACCTCCCTCCCCTGCAGGCCTGGTCGCCCCCATCTGCCCTCCCCTGCAGGCCTGGTTGCCCCTAACTGCCCTCCCCTGCTGGTCTGGTCACCCCTAGCTGCCCTCCCCTGCTGGCCTGATGGCCTACAACTGCCCTCCCCTACAGGCCATCTTGTGGCAGCCATCTTGTGGCCACATGGTGGGGGCCATCTTGTGTGTTGGAGTGATGGTCAATTTGCATACTGGTCGTGACTAATTAGCATATCTGATCGTGACTGTGAGGGCATCGTAACCAATTTGCGTATTACCCTTTTATTAGTATAGATAATAGTTTATAGGCTTCATTAATTAAAATTTTCAAATGCATTCCTTTATCCAAATTAAGTGCTCAGTATATAAATGATATACATGCTTCATCCAAGAAACTTTGGCCAACATGATTACTTTCTCCTATGAAACATACCTCTGACACAGAATGGAATTAAAATTCCTTGACCGCAACATCTAATTACCTAGAAAATTACAATTACTCAGAAAATGAGGCAACTACTTACTTAACATCTCTTGGGCTCAGCTTACTCCAAATCTGTAAATTGTGGAGGGTTATTTTGAAACCAGTTTCTAAATCTCCAGGAGTTTGTACAGAGGGAAATAAGGGGTTTTTCCGTGGTGAAGTGTGGAAGAAAACATCAGGTGGTTTTAAAGTCCACTACCTCCACTTTAAGCAAAGCAGCACTCACTTGTGTCTTTTTTTGTATATTGGATTTTTATTTTACTAGATAGTCCTCTTCTAGAGTTAAATGTTTGGAAACCATCAGCCTATACTACCATTCTATGATATTAGATAATTTTGTTTAAAGCCCTCCCTTCATTTATTCAATCTTTGCTATAGTGCCTAACAATGAGGTTTAGCTTTAGATAAAGCATGATTAACCTGGGATTGTCACTTATATAAGAATACATACTCCACAGTATAAGTGTGAGGACTTAAATATGATATATGCTGTATCCAGCACAAAGGAGTTTAGAAGTAGGCAATCAATAAATGTAATTATTCCCTTCTTTTTCTAGCACACCAAAGAGGATCGAGTTAGTTCTTAATAGATATTTGTTAAGATGAATTACATCTCAACATTTTACCATTTAATACTAATCTGTCTTGATTTCATATAGCTTTTGTTGAAGGTTTACAACCAATTCATTATAATCAATATTTCCAGAGAAGTTAGTTGGTTTTCAATTTGCTTCTTGTAGGTGGTTCTTTGTGGTAGCAGGAGTAGAGAAGGAGAGGAAAGATATATGGGAAATTTGAAGTGAATGTTATTCATTGAAAATTTGATTAAATGAGGAAAAATGAACATGCAATAAATGAGATCCATCATCTGTAAAATAATTTACCTTCAATGCTATTAGTAAGCTAAGATGTATTGAGTACCTTCTCTTGGCCAGCTACCTTGCAAAGCTCTTTATAAACAATCCTATGTAGTAGATACGATTATCAGTATTATTTTTCAGATAAGAAAAATGAGGCTTAGGGAAATAATTTGCCAAAGTTAAACCACTGAGAGTAACTGGAGTCAAACCCTGCATGGTTTGATTTCAAGTTGTACCATTAAAGAATTAACATATAACACCATAATCTAAAAATGAAAGTTTATTGGGTTTTTTGTTTGTTTTTTATTTATTTTTATTTATTTTTAATTTATTGATTGAGGTATTACATATGTGTCCTTATCCCCCCATTACCCCCCAAACCCCCCTACTCATGCCTTCACACCTCTGTTGTCTGTGTCCATTGTTTAGGCTTATATGCATGCATACAAGTCCTTTGGTTGATCTCTCCCCCTTACCCACACCCTCCCCTACCTTCCCTCTGAGGTTTGATGGTCTGATCGATGCTTCTCCGTCTCTGGATCTGTTTTTGTTCATCAGTTTATGTTGTTCATTATATTCCATAAATCAGTGAGATCATGTGATATTTATCTCTGACTTGCTTATTTCACTTAGCATAATACTCTCCAGTTCCATCCATGCTGTTGCAAATGGTAAGAATTCCTTCTTTTTTACCACATTGTGTAGATGTACCACAGTTTTCTAATCCACTCATCTGCTGATAAGCACTTAGGCTGCTTCCAAATTTTAGCTATGGTGAATTGTGCTACTATGAACATAGGGGTACATATATCCTTTCTGATTGGTGTTTCTAGTTTCTTGGGATATAATCCTAGAAGTGGGATCACTGGGAGCTCCATTTTTAGTTTTTTGAGGAAACTCCATACTGTTCTCCACAGTGGCTGCACCAGTCCGCATTCCCACCAGCAGTGCACGAGGGTTCCTTTTTCTCCACATCCTCGCCAGCACTTGTCCTTTGTTGATTTGTTGATGATAGCCATTCTGACAGGTGTGAGATGGTATTGCATTGTTGTTTTGATTTGCATCTCTGGGATGATTAGTGACTTTGATCATGTTTTCATATGTCTCTTGGCCTTCTTTTGTCTTCTTTTGAAAAGTATCTATTTAGGTCTGTTGCCCATTTTTTGATTGGGTTGTTTATCTTCCTTTGTTAAGTTGTATGAGTTCCCTGTAAATGTTGGAGATTAAACACTTATCAGTGATAACATTGGCAAATATGTTCTCCCATGCAGTGGGCTTTCTTGTTGTTTTGTTGATGTTTTCTTTTGCTGTGCAAAAGCTTGCTATTTTGATGTAGTCCCATTTGTTTATTTTCTCTTTAGTTTCCATTGCCCTAGGAGCAGTGTAAGTTTATTTTTTTTAAATAAAGAATACTTGAAAAGTATTAAATATTTATTAAGCTGATATGGCATGTTAGTTACTGTGGTAAGTGCCAGGGCTATAGCAGTGGATTATACATTTCCTCTTCTCTACTAGGGTGAGACTGGACAGAAAGACACATAATACAATTGTTATCATGATGAATATGAGTATATTGACATATTTAATTGTCAGGCTTATCAGTTATATGATATTAAGTCTGAATAAAGAGCTTCTTTATAAAGCAGAGTTATAGGTAAAAAAAACACCAGAAAGTAGGAAGCTTAAGAATAACACTTTTTCGGTTGGTCATAAGCGTTGTCTAGGGTAGGGGATGACAACTAACCAGGCTTCCTTAGCAGGTTTTTTCTGGAGGTGAATGTAGGAGACTATCAGATCTCAGTAATGTTAACCATCAAGGATACATATAATATCTTTGTTGTGATCTCATGCTGTTTTTCTTATGTTACATTTTTTAATTTTAAATGATTAAATGAGCAGAGTAATTCATGTATAATATAGACTATTAAGAGTCTGGTCAGTTTGAACAAATCCTCCATAGCTTAGTCAACTGTCAGTGAACTAAACAACAAATAAACAAGGTTTTTATTATGCAAGAACAGAGAACCGACTCTGAAATATGGTAAACTCCCAGAGTATCTACCACTCTGAGGCCCTTTCTGGGTAACTGTTGGTTTCTAGAGAAGCCTGCTCTCTCTTAATGTAGCATTTTTCTTCATCAGTTTCCCTTCTTCAAATATTAGAGGCATAGAATTAATGATTGCAACTGTTGTCCCTAACTCCTGGTAGTTTACCTTTTCATAAGCACTTTTATTGAGTACTTTACAAATGTGTGCTTGCACATGTATGAGCTCGTGCACACACACATACATACCCCTCTGTTTAGCTCTCACTTTCCTAATAATAACACCTCTCATTAGGCAATGTTGTTTCAGTCCAGACTTCTAATCAAATTCACTTTTATGATATATTTATTAGATGATTTATGTTAGCGTTTTATCACAAATATCTATGCTTTTAGAAAGGAGGAAACCAAATATGCAAAATCCACTTTATAACCTTATGCCTTTGGCTAATATCTTCAAGGCCCTCATCAAGGCCATCATTCCTCACTCAACAATTCTTGCCCTGCTAATGGGCTGGCTTTTATTTAAATTTTTGCTAGCAACATACTAATGGCATTAGACAGACTCATTGATTTGCCTTGGGATAACATAATTCAATACAACATCAACAAAGTAAATGGCCTTGTTGTAATATTGCTTCAACTTAATATTCATTCTGAAGTATATAATTCAGCATTCTCTCATGAGATATGGTTGCTCTATACAAATTTTTGAAATGCTAAGTTTTGTCCCCAATTATCTTTATGATCTTTATTGTTGGATATGTAATCTTTTCAGAGCACTGTACTCAATTTTATAAAGAAATGTTCTTATAACTTGTCAAGTTTCTATTAATGGCTTATCCAGGTAATAAAACTATTCAGAAACCACTGAAATTATTTTTGTTACCTCTTGGGAAACAACTTGGTACTAAAGAAAACAAAGAGGAGAGTTATTTCCTCTAGATAATTTATCTAACATCAAAATCTCAGAAATATTTAGCATATTTTTAAAAAACATTTTCTGTGTTTGCTTCATAGACTAGAAATGTGTACTTCTAACTCAAGAAGTATGTGGGGTGATGTGATTGTTCAAATGAATAATATTCTTATCAACAGGTTTACATGATGATAAGGAAATATTATTTCCTTAATGAGGAAATATTTTCAATTAGATTACATTTTTTCTTTAAGTATTAATAAAAATTAATAAATATGTAAACATAATTAACCCTCCTCACCCTGGTATTGCCACACTTGTGCATGGGGATGAGAATTAGTGTTACTGCTGAGGCTTATAGACAACATTGAAAGATTCCTTTGAAGTTAAAGCAGCAATTTAATTCAGTCATGGACAAAATCGTGCATTAATATGACACCTGGCCTATGATATCAAAAGTTGAAATATGAAAAGAAAACCCAGGCATGAAAAAACAAAACTGTTCAAAAAGAAAACAAAAATAGAACATAACTACAAGGGTGCTGATTTACTGTTGTTTTTTAAGATGAAAGAAAATTGCCTTGAGGAAAAGAGAAATCTCATTTTAACACTTTGAAAATAAAATTATTGCTCTTGATTGAAAGCCAATTTTGAATTATAAAAGAGTAATTACTGAAGTGAACTAAAACAATAAATATGGATAACATAGTCCCTGGTTACAACCAATTGTGTTGTCTGATAGAGGTTTCCAAATATAGGCTTTATAAACACCACATTCAAACCACTTGAAGCACTTGTTAAAAACATAAATTCCTGAGTCCCATTTATTAAAAGACATACAGGAGTACTTTCTAAATTGCTCCACAGTTGATTGTAATGCTCACCTAATTTTAAGCACCATTGGGCAAATTCCAATCTTTCTCCCCTCCATTTGCTCATTTTTAAAGTATTCAAGGAAATAATCATTAATAATTTTTCTCAGAGACAATATAGAGATTACAAATAATGTTAATAATAATAACTGCAATGCTAAACAGATTTCCAGCTCCCTACTTCCATTTCAGCATGATCATTGCGGGGGGGCAGGATGTAGAAAGCTTGGTAATCATGGGATTAGTTCTACTCTGGAGCTGGGAGAATAGATTCATTTTTGAAAGCATATGTCTCCTAGTTACTGCTCATGAAAATGAGGGCTGGAAAAAAGGAACCAGCAAGAAACATGTGGAGGTCTTTGAGAAGAACAGAACATGTAGGAAATGAACTGTTTCCTTCCAACATGGACATGCTAATTCAGTATCCTTTTTCTCTGAAAGAAGCTATTGAAACATGGAGTCAGAAGTATTGGGGAGGGAAAGACTATGCAAATTTGCATAATGAATCCAAAAGTAGTTGTTAACACCCAGAAGGACTCAATAGTATCATCATCATCATCATAGAAATATTCTTATCAGAGGCATTATAGGTGTTCCAAGGTATATAACCAAAACATTAAAAAATAGGCTTTATAATCTGAAGTGGGGAATGAAACACAATCTTTAAATTTGTTCCTATTCCAATTACATAGATGTCTGCACTTTGCATTGTCATTCTAACCCCAACCTATATGAACACTATACACTGTGTCAGCAAAAGGGCCAGCCCCTCTCTTGGATTAGTTTGATAGTGTATCATCTCCCTTGATGCTTCCTGCATTATGAAGTTCCCTTTGAGATCAGAGACAAATCTAGTCTTCTAATTAATATGGTCAAGATTAGGAGGCTGAGACAAACTTTAGGGGAAGGAACATAACATTACCACCCATCTGGACATCTGCTTACTGCTAGATGCCGAAGGAAATAGTGTGCTCTTCCTATATCACACCAGAAAGTACAGAGAATGTACATTTAGGAAGAGCCATAGGTGAGAGTGGGGGGGAAAAAAAAAAAAAAAAAAAAAAAAGTTCTCTCTTTGCTCTTTTGCAGGAGAATAATTTCTTACACACAGAAGAAAAATCCTAGCCCGTCAATTTGTATCTTATGGAAGCTTCCATTAAATGATGAATTCTTTGAAAAGTACGAAGGTTAGCTTGCTTCATAAATCAGCAATAATGTCCTGGCATCTGTACTGTTTCTTCCACCTCTGGCTAATATGCTGCCATCTGATGCTCACGATGCACTCCTTGTAACCATCCACTTTTCATGAGATATCATTAGAGCTGCAGTGTAAAAACCTACCTTGATCACAAACATGCACATTTTCATGCAGCTAATATAGAATAAATGCCATACATTTTACCAGTTTTTCTTGCCCAAAGAGTTGATATTAAGGAGCCATTAAGAAAACTTAAATCATGGATCATTATTCATTCAACAGTCAAAAAAGAAAAAAAAGTATTTGCGCATAAGATGCTATTAGCACATGCCGAATGCCAGTTTAATGATCCCATTAAATCAGATGTGATGAATAGTTCATGAAGTCTGACTTTATGTTATTTCTGGAACTCCAGTTTACATATATTCTTTCTGGAAATAATGGTCCAAGGCCTGCTCTGCCTGGGGTTTTTGCTGCTTTTTTTCCCACTAGGTTTCTTTGATTCTTGCTCAGGGAGTTATAGTTTTCTATTCCGACACTAGAGACAGAAAAGGTCATCTCACAAACACTGTTAAAAGGCCATTGTTTCTTTGCCTTCTTAAGCCAGAGGTTTAAATGAACAAGAAATATTTTTGAGAGAGAAAAGAGCTAACCCAAAAGCCTTTTGGGGCCCCTCCCATATCTCATTCATTATGTGCCTTGTTCTGGTGGCAAACGTTCCTTTTCCTTCCTAATCTCATTGTATTCATTGCATCTCCAGCAGTTTGTCTGTGGGATGTAGCTACTGTGTAGTATCAAAAGGAGTCAATTAAGATCATTTTTATAAGCTACCTAATGAAGCAGGGGCTCTTTGTTTAGTGCTGTCAGCACAGTAGCAAGTGAAGATTCAACAGTGGTTCATCTGGGCAGGACGGTGGTGGAACCTGAAAGGATTTAACCCACAGACTTCCACAGTATCCAGCTGGTCAAGGATTGCTGCAGAGGATACCCGAACCCAGGAAGCTCGATAAACAGAAATTATGTTTCTGGAGAAGAGCTAATAACATTTGAGCATACTAACGGGGATGGGAGTTAAAGACGGTATTTGCTATTAGTTTGGCATGTATATTGAGATTGAGAGACTACTAAGAAAAGCGAGCAAAGCCCAAGTGGCTATGATAGTTAGAAAAAAAACCCTAACCCTTATCAGAAGGAGGTGCAGACACCAATGTGAATTTCCAAGGAATTGTATATAAGAAACAGTCTTTTGGTGGATAACAAATTAGTGGGGGATGCAAAGACAACAAGGCAAAAAGGAGAAATGAGGGAGATATGATAAGAAAATAGGCAATGGGAAACATTTGGGAGAGGATTTAATCAGTAACCAAATTTCAAAACTATCCCTCCTATTTTTTACTGTCTGGTGCACACACAGAAAAACATCACCTGCATGATCCTTGATATAAATTAGGGACTAAAATTGTTAATACACCAAGATAATGAACGACACAAGAACTTCATTTCTTTAACATGACTTTTTCCTTCATTCAAGCTCGCTTTGTCCAGTCTAATCACACCATAATTCACTTGCCTCCTTTCACCCAGATCCTTCCACTTTTGTACACATTGCACATCCACTCCCTTGGTCACTAAGTCCTCAGGACATCAGGTTCTGGTCAGCTTCAAACTCTTTGAAGAATAAAGCCTCAAGTCTGTTGATCAAGGGACCAGAGTTTCAGTCAAAATAAAAAGATAACATCTTGACCTCAGTTGTGTTTCAGCCACAGGCCCATGAAAGCAGAACAACCTTAACCAACCACATCCTCACAAAACCGGACAGAATGACTCCAAGGCTGACACCAGGACCTGATACAGTGGTCAACCACTCCCTCCCCTGGCCCCAACAATCAGCAGGGTCCACAAACCTATTCCCTTAGATACCATGACTAATGATTTTCCCCCTATCTATTCCCTCAAGGCTATGGGGCCACGTTTTAGAGCACTGGAACACTTTTATTAAGTCAGCATTAAAGCAGCGTGTGACATGTATCACAGATGATTTGCTAAGAGATTAAAAAGACAAATCTCAATCTTTTAGATACACCCTGAAGTGGAGCAAAATCCCCCCCTCCCCCACATATGTCTCTTTGGCATAAGGGTTATTTTAGGCTGATTATTTTTAAGAAACAGCAAAAAGCTCAGAAAACTGAGTAGACGTTACATTTTTATATTTAGAAGGACAATCTCCATTTGTGGGGGTCTCTCTCTCTCTGTACCAGGAGGAGGTTGTTTACATCTGTAGCAACTCTTATCAATGGACAAGGCACTGACTTAAACCTGTATAAAACCTTATCTTTGTTTACAGTAACCGGGTAACCTCCCATAACCAACTCCCCTCCTCCTTCTTTTTTCACCCCTTCAGCTGTGGAAACCCAGGGACATACTTATTTTAGTATATTCTTCTCTGTACCCAGAAATTATCCTACTCTTTTCTGAACACGCTAAGATGAGGTATTATGGTGTTATCCTTTTGGTGGCCTACCTCTTTAGACAATACCACTAAAATAAACATTAAGTACTCCCCCAAACATACACACCTGTAAAAGCATTAGATGGGAACTTGAAAATTATTTATACATATGATATTGCCACTCAAGTCCTTAATTGTGTATAAAAGATATCATAAAAATAAGCAATTCAATAACATGTAAATATTTGAAATCTTAAAAGTCAAAATAAAAATGTAAAAATAAATCATTATATGATATTACTTTTAATATAACTACATGGTCTGCTATAGGTGTTCAGTCTTTATTATGTGTTTTTTTAAAAATATTTTTCTTGATTTCAGAGAGGAAGGAAGAGGGAGAGAGAGAAAAATGAACTCTTTGAAGAATAAAGCCTCAAGTCTGTTGATCAAGGGACCAGAGTTTCAGTCAAAATAAAAAGATAACATCTTGACCTCAGTTGTGTTTCAGCCACAGGCCCATGAAAGCAGAACAACCTTAACCAACCACATCCTCACAAAACCGGACAGAATGACTCCAAGGCTGACACCAGGACCTGATACAGTGGTCAACCACTCCCTCCCCTGGCCCCAACAATCAGCAGGGTCCACAAACCTATTCCCTTAGATACCATGACTAATGATTTTCCCCCTATCTATTCCCTCAAGGCTATGGGGCCACGTTTTAGAGCACTGGAACACTTTTATTAAGTCAGCATTAAAGCAGCGTGTGACATGTATCACAGATGATTTGCTAAGAGATTAAAAAGACAAATCTCAATCTTTTAGATACACCCTGAAGTGGAGCAAAATCCCCCCCTCCCCCACATATGTCTCTTTGGCATAAGGGTTATTTTAGGCTGATTATTTTTAAGAAACAGCAAAAAGCTCAGAAAACTGAGTAGACGTTACATTTTTATATTTAGAAGGACAATCTCCATTTGTGGGGGTCTCTCTCTCTCTGTACCAGGAGGAGGTTGTTTACATCTGTAGCAACTCTTATCAATGGACAAGGCACTGACTTAAACCTGTATAAAACCTTATCTTTGTTTACAGTAACCGGGTAACCTCCCATAACCAACTCCCCTCCTCCTTCTTTTTTCACCCCTTCAGCTGTGGAAACCCAGGGACATACTTATTTTAGTATATTCTTCTCTGTACCCAGAAATTATCCTACTCTTTTCTGAACACGCTAAGATGAGGTATTATGGTGTTATCCTTTTGGTGGCCTACCTCTTTAGACAATACCACTAAAATAAACATTAAGTACTCCCCCAAACATACACACCTGTAAAAGCATTAGATGGGAACTTGAAAATTATTTATACATATGATATTGCCACTCAAGTCCTTAATTGTGTATAAAAGATATCATAAAAATAAGCAATTCAATAACATGTAAATATTTGAAATCTTAAAAGTCAAAATAAAAATGTAAAAATAAATCATTATATGATATTACTTTTAATATAACTACATGGTCTGCTATAGGTGTTCAGTCTTTATTATGTGTTTTTTTAAAAATATTTTTCTTGATTTCAGAGAGGAAGGAAGAGGGAGAGAGAGAAAAATGATGAGAGAGAATCATTGATTGGCTGTCTCCTGCAGGCTCCCCACTGGGTATGGAGCCTGAAACCCAGGCATGCGCCCTGACCTCGAATCGAACCATGACCTCCTGGTTCATAGGTTGACGCTCAACCACTCAACCACACCAGTTGGGTCATTATGTTTTACTAATATAAATTTGTTGGTTAATATAATTTCAATTTTATATGTAAAATAATTCTGTCTTTAATGCAGTTCATAAATACTCCTGTAAGAAAACGTGGCCTGAGGATAGCTAACAATATATCCAGGCTAACTAGTTTATGATAACAGCCAGGCTAAGAAACTATAATAAAATTGGAAGCTAGGTTCATCATGACCAGAGGTGAAACTCATCCTTACAATAAGTTTATTATTTATCTACCTACTTCAGTGCCAGAGATGCTACCTTCCAAATATTAGTTACTTTATAGTAGAGTTGATCCATGAAATTATAAATCTGTCTTATTTCATTAGACTATTTGGCTAACTACTCTCCCACCAGTTTGTTCTCTGTATCTATGAGCTTGTGGACCAAAAAGACATGAGTTTAAATCTTAGTGTACCACTTACCATTGTTGGATCTGGGGATATTAACTAACTTTCCTAAAATTCCAGTTTCTCCTCCATAAATAAAATTTACTAAGGCCTACCATATTCAGGTTTTTTTTGAGAATGTAATGATATAAAACATGTTGTTATTAACTTTCTGACATCGAATTCCTTAACACTATTCTGTTTAAGTTAGAGAGGTTAAATGAAGAGAACAAAGATGTCTATTTTATCATCACAAGCAACAGCCTCTGAAAACATGTACTAAACACATATTAGATTGTGACACTGCATAGCACTGAGAAAATCTTCATTGCTTTTTGCTGTGTGGGTGGTAATTGCCTTTTTTTGCTGTTTGGGTGGTAAGTTTTTTCCTGAGTTCTAAAACAAAAGGGCTTTTCTGACTGGACACCCTCATCAAGGGAAAAGATTGAATGTCTCATCAGGCAGTACACCCCTGACTGTTTTAAGTACAAGTCCTTCTGGAGAACTCTTAGTTTTGCTCACTGAACCAAAAAATTAAAGTACCATGGAAGAAATCCGGAATAGCTACAATGCCAAAATATGTATCACACAGTACTGAAAGGCTTCAAAATCACTGTATTTACAAAAGCGTTTAACAGATTAAGTAAATGGAAGTTTTATGGGCTAAGAAAGGAAACACATTTTAGTTAACTATTACTTTTCTATTTTTTAAAACCTTTAAGAGGTGAGAGGGAATCTGTACTTCCTGAAGTAATTCAGTGCAATAATAATGTCTTTGAGTAGAGTACTATCATCTCATTAATTTCTGCCATTATGATGGAAGATAAGATGTAAGCCTATGACTAACTGAAAATTAAGGTCCAAAAAAAGAGGAAAAGAAACAAACGAATAGCTTATGTCATACTATACAATATGTATGACAAAATGAATCTTACATAAACATTTAGTACACTGATTTAATATCAATTATATGCACTTAATTGTGCTTGATTTGCCTATACAGTTATTACATATCAGTCCCTTTAAGAGCTATTCTTAGCAGCTTTATTAGAAAATAAATTAACATCCATCAGGAGATGTGTTAATAAATTATGGAATTAAGTAAAAATACTATTTGACATTTTTTCCAATGAGATAAATTCTTAGGAACAAACATGGAGGAGCATCTATTATATATTTTTTAGTAAAAGAAATTAGTATATATACATACAAATATATTAACATACATAATACACACTCACATATGTGTGTTCGGATTTTGAGAAAATGAGAAGGGAAGGAGGAAGAAAGGAGGGAGAGAAGAATGAGGATGAGAGAGGGGAAGAGAGGGAAAGGAAAGGAACAAAATGAATCAGCTATTACACTCCAAAGTAATTATTTAAGAGAAATTAAAGCCTATGTTTATACAAAGACTTATATAGGAATGTTCACATCATCTTTATAATAGACAAACCTGGGAATAACCCAAATGTTCCTTAACAGGCAATAAATAAACAAATAGTGGTATATCCAGACAATGGGATACTTCTCAACAGTACAAATAAATTACTGATACATCCAACCATATGGATGAATTCAAGATTATTCTTCTTAGTTAAAAAAGGAAGAAAAAATAATACATGTTGTATGTTTCCATTTATATACATTTCTGGAAAATATAAAAAATCTATAGTGACGCAAAGCAGTTTAGTAGTTTTTTGGGGACAGAGAATGGCGGGGGGGCTATTGTAGGAAAAGTCAGAAATAGAGA
Source organism: Myotis brandtii (assembly GCF_000412655.1). Classification (NCBI taxonomy): domain Eukaryota; kingdom Metazoa; phylum Chordata; class Mammalia; order Chiroptera; family Vespertilionidae; genus Myotis; species Myotis brandtii. The sequence goes on along the minus strand of NW_005371219.1, from coordinate 11,671,172 downwards.
TTTAAAAGAGCAGAGTAAATTTTGGAAGTAATAGATATTTTCCTCATTTTAATTTTGGTGATGGTTTTGATACCATTGTAATTAGCTAGTTATTAATGGGAAAGGAGCAAAGGGAAAGTCAGATATTATAGGTATGTCATTTGGGCAGCTTCACCAGGAAGCTACAACTTTACTCTCCCCAGAGGTCCAACAAAAGGAAGATAGATGCATGCCCACTAAAGTTGGAGGGACTAGCGAAGGTGCTTGCTGTCAATCACACCTGGGGACAGAGATGGTTGGCCAGAATGGGCATGGCCACTGCAAGGGCACAAAGATTTGGGATACATAACCCCCTAAGCAAAGCAGCTCACTCTCATGCTCTTGGTTCCCCTCAGTTCTCTTATGGTTGGTTCATTACTTACACTTGGCTTCTTGGCATTCTCCCATGTAGCTCACGGCCATGGGGATCCCCGCACACAATGGATCAATGGACTGCAGCTAGCCTGATGCTGTATTGGACACTGCTTCAAAATGGAACAGAAACTCTGCACACGGGATCTGATTTTAGCTCTCCTGAAACTCTGGTGGTTTCAGCCCTGATATTAGCTCTGATATGTTTAATCTTTTTTTAAAAAAACTGCCAAACTATTTTCCTAAATATTGGTAGCACTTGTATTCTGAACATAAGTATAAAAGAAATGCAGTCAGTTAACATATTGTCCAATAATTAGTATGGTCAGTCTTTTCAAAAATTTTAACAGTTTAATACATGTGTAGGATATTTAGCTTCAAAATTAAATTTATTAAGATTCATATCTGAGAAAAATTTGATTGTTTACTTCTTGGCACCTATATATTGTGAGACAAATGTGATGGGTTGGCAAGAAATAAATCTCAAATACCAAGAGAGATAAAGACTGTTTTGATTCTAATTAGTGTTGCCAGATTGAAAGCTTACCCACATGTGAGTCCTGTTAGACTCGAGGTTCATTAATCACTTACATTTAGTGAGACTCTCCTGAGAGATTCTGCCACGTGTTAAATAAATATTATGAAAAATTTAAAAAGTAGTAATTTTCTCCAAAATCGAGCTCAATTCATCCTTCAGGGACATGTACACAACCCACAGATGTGATCAGACTTCCCAAGATTAAGTAGAAGCAGCTCTACCATGCTCTGCGTGAGCTACCAAGGGAATTTGCTGTGTGTTTCTCCAGGGATTAGCTACTGTCTTTATTGTCTGAAGGAGAATCAGATATATCACATTCTGTTCATATTCTGGTATCTGAGGCCTTGGCTCATGTACTGTCTTTATTGTCTGAAGGAGAATCAGATATATCATATTCTGTTCATATTCTGGTATCTGAGGGCTTGGCTCATGAATCAGTCAATCAGTCATTGCAGTAATTACACTCTAGTCATCCACTCCTAAAATGCAAATGCCCCTGAGGAGGAGATAAAATTAAAATCCTCACTTTTAAAGGGTGTGTTCTTAAGTGGAATTTATAGCCCCTAGAAGCCCCTGAAAAAAGCCATCAAACCCCTGAAAAAATACCAAACATTATGTTCAGGAGAGAGTGTTTTTACCATCAAGTAAACAGCAAGCTCCTAAATGAGGAAATGTTAGGAAGGACAAACTTGGGAGGGCTAGTTCTATTAAATGGCTTTCTGTGGGAGTGGCTTTATTCACTTAGTGCTATATCAAAGGTTTTCCATTGTGCTCATAATCTAATGTGAATGACAACATATTGCATAGTATTGACTAATGATTTACCTAGCACCTCTTTTATTTTCATTTTGTATATTTTGCTATTTCCATATTGCAAATAATTTTTATTATTTGTATATCATGTCTACATTTTGTTAAAATTTTCAGAAGTTGAATTACTCTAAATGAATATTTTCTGCAGCTCGGTTACAATTAAACTGCTCTTCAACAGAATCTTTATTTTAATAAAAGTAGAACTGCCTTACATATCTGACTCTCCTTCCTTAATCCATTTCGGTGAGCAGCTTTGCTGGGGACCTATCCAGCCATCATTTGGGTTGTTCTCCTGGGCTTCATGCACACTGCCAAGTGAGGCCCTTACCTGACTTTAAAGGGCCAGCTTGGCCAATTCAGCTCCATTTCAGGAAAAGCAGACATTGACGTCCACAATCAGTGGAAGTGCTGCTACAGCACTCCGTGCCCACAGTGCTCAGGAAAGGGTGGCAGCAGTTGCCTAGAGAGAGGACATTGCCTTATTACCCCTGCTTCTGCTGGGAAAAAAGACGTTTTAAGTATAGGACTTGGAAAGGACTCTGATAGAAGTCAGCATCAAACTCGGACCCGGATACCTGGACCAAGGCTTTGAGTGACCCTGTAGATATGAAAAATCATACCAGGCAAGGGTCAAGATCATGCGACCAAATAGGACCCAATACATATGGAAATGATAATAGCAAAGCACAAACTTGGGAGGGCTAGTTCTATTAAATGGCTTTCTGTGGGAGTGGCTTTATTCACTTAGTGCTATATCAAAGGTTTTCCATTGTGCTCATAATCTAATGTGAATGACAACATATTGCATAGTATTGACTAATGATTTACCTAGCACCTCTTTTATTTTCATTTAGTATATTTTGCTAATTCCATATTGCAAATAATTTTTATTATTTGTATATCATGTCTACATTTTGTTAAAATTTTCAGAAGTTGAATTACTCTAAATGAATATTTTCTGCAGCTCGGTTACAATTAAACTGCTCTTCAACAGAATCTTTATTTTAATAAAAGTAGAACTGCCTTACATATCTGACTCTCCTTCCTTAATCCATTTCGGTGAGCAGCTTTGCTGGGGACCTATCCAGCCATCATTTGGGTTGTTCTCCTGGGCTTCATGCACACTGCCAAGTGAGGCCCTTACCTGACTTTAAAGGGCCAGCTTGGCCAATTCAGCTCCATTTCAGGAAAAGCAGACATTGACGTCCACAATCAGTGGAAGTGCTACTACAGCACTCCGTGCCCACAGTGCTCAGGAAAGGGTGGCAGCAGTTGCCTAGAGAGAGGACATTGCCTTATTACCCCTGCTTCTGCTGGGCAAAAAGAAGTTTTCAGTATAGGACTTGGAAAGGACTCTGACAGAAGGCAGCATCAAACTCAGACCCGGATACCTGGACCAAGGCTTTGAGTGACCCTATAGGTATGAAAAATCATACCAGGCAAGGGTCAAGATCATGCGACCAAATAGGACCCAATACATATGGAAATAAGATAATAGCAAGTGTTAAATACTATGCAATATACCTGAGCTATACACGTGAGGAAAAGATGGCTTCTATATGCTAGAAATACATTGTTTACAGGAGGAGAAAGTAAATAAAAGTAAATAACCCGGTGAGAAGACTGCTATCATTTCAAGTGCTCTAGATGAAGAACTTTACAAAAATTTACAAAAAAAAATGTAAATAATTTTTAAATAGTATAAAATTGTTCAATATCATTGCAATGGAATTTGAATTTACTGACTGCTGGGCAGAATCAATAACCTGACTTTCTCCTTAAAGGGGACCTTGGTTACAGAACAGCACCAGAAATGGCTCCAGGAAAGAGATTGTGAGAGCAACCCTCTGCAGACATTCAAATATACAGTGTACCAATTGTGTGTGCTGGCTTTCCCCTTTTCTTTACTTTCCTTTGGGGTGTCTAGAAAAATAAAATAGATCCCTCTCATGAGAAACCTAGGGATCCTTGTTAGACTAAACATGCTAAAATACCTATTCCTACTAAACACTGCATTTTATTAGAGCCAAGTCTTTTATTTATCTTTCCATATTATATCACCTGGCACAGTAATTGAAAATGTTATTGTTCAGTAAATAGTTTCTGAATGAATGAATGAATGAATGAATGAATGCCTGAATGTCTTCCCCAGAGTATAATGTTGTGGAGAGCTGCCAAATGGTTAATTAAATTCTGTAATAGGGTGGTTTCCCTGTGTGTTCACACATGTGTATAATATTTAATAGACAGACATGAGTATTATGTTGACAGAACTTAGGCCTGAATTATTCATGAGACTTGTATTCAACGAAAAGTTCCATGAGGATCTTACAAGTATGCTCCATACATAAATGTTCATCCTATCTAATAAAGAGGGAATATGCTAATTGACCCTCACACCATCACAAAGATGGCAGCGCCCACAGCCAATAAGGAGGGAATATGCTAATTGACTACCACGCCCTCAAAGATGGCGACGCCCACAGCCAATAAGGAGAAAATATGCTAACTGACTGCCCCGCCCTCAAAGATGGTGGCGCCCACAGCCACAAGATGGCCGGCAGGGGAGGGCAGTTAGCGGCAACCAGGCCAGCAGGGGAGGGAAGTTGCGGGTGACCAGGCCGGCAGGGAAGGGCAGTTGGGGGCGACTGGACTGGCATGGGAGCACTTAGGTGTCAATAAGGATGGCAGGGAGTGGTTAGGGGGTGAAACTTTACAAAAATTTACAAAAAAAGGCGCAATCAGGCAGGCAGGCAGGCGAGTGGTTGGGAGCCAGCAGTCACGGATTGTGGGAGGGATGTCTGGGATCCCCCGAGGGGTCCCAGATTGGAGAGGGTGCAGGCTGGGCTGAGGGACACTCTCTAGTGTATAAATAAAATAGTTTATTAAATGATAGTTATTTCTACTTACAACTTAAACAAACAATGGGGAGATTCTTATGGATCTAAATCATATCCTACACACACAATGGCAAATCTATGAAAATAAATGAATTTAAATGTTACTTTTCTTAGTATAGAAAAAAAATGTTCCAGTTTTAGGATGAAAGAGCTGAGTAAAGATTTGGGCAACTGTCTGGCACTTAGGCTATAACAGAATTTGTTATGCTGAATATTCCAATTGAAAAATATCAATAGGGTGTTAATTGAAATGTTATTTTGTTAAGAGAATTCACTTTCTCTCTTGGATAATGTCATGTAGTTTGTTTTTTCAATATAGCAAACTGAATTTTATTGAAAATAAACACAAATATTTGAAAATTACATTTTGTTAGAGAGTTTAAATATATTGTTAACAAAAGCGTTTTTAAATTTACATGTCGCTGTTCTTAAACAAAAGTGTTCTTAAATTTGAAAATCATGTTAAATTTACCCTAGAGCTAAATTTATTGTAATGAAAATTTTGGCATATACTTAGTCAAAGAAGTGATACAGTACCTTTAGCTTGATGTTTACCGAAGGGCATATAAATTATAGTGAACAAAATAATGTGGAATTGAAATCATTCTTAAAGAGTTGACTGAATATCAGCTTGTCTTCTGAATACTTCACTATGTTAAGCCTTCATTTGCCCTAGGAAATATCATGGAGTTTAGATCTTTGATGCATTTAAAATAGTACTGAGATATGCCAAATTTCATTACATTTAATCCTTTAGTAATTTGACTTTCAAAAAAGTGGAAGGGAAATAGGCTGCTATCCATTTATACTTTATATTAGTGGTATGGTTCACATTTTTAACAAAGTAGTTTGGTATGCTCTACTTCATAAATCCATTACATTTAATCCTTTAGTAATTTGACTTTCAAAAAGTGGAAGGGAAATAGGCTGCTATCTATTTATACTTTATAGTTTATATTAGTGGTATGGTTCATATTTTTAACAAACTAGTTTGGTATGCTCTACTTCATAAATTTTCAGCACAAAAATATGATATTGATATAAACTGTCAGGGACTCATTCATTACCTCTTTTATAAAAAGCATCATTTGATTTCTGAAATTTAGCCATTACCTGGTTCCTCTAGCAGCTACTTTTTCTGAAGCATTTCTGTCTCTTCCCCCATCTCTCCCCTCCTTTTCACCCACAGTGGGTGCATGCATTACCTCTTTTATAAAAAGCATCATTTGATTTCTGAAATTTAGCCATTACCTGGTTCGCAGCTACTTTTTCTGAAGCATTTCTGTCTCTTCCCGCATCTCTCCCCTCCTTTTCACCCACAGTGGGTAGCCTACATTTCCTTTTTCTACTTTGGGAGCAGGGTTGGCAGATAGAGAGTGCCATGTTATTATCCTCAGAGACCCTAATTTGTCAGCATATTGGGACTCTAATCACTTACTTGTGGAATTGGTCAGTTCGTAAAGATGAATATTTTGTTGACTTCAGTGCTCAATTCCCCACATTTCCTTTCTAGCTTTCAGATGTCTGGTGTTTTTCAACTAAGATAAAGTGATATAACATGTGACATGCAACTGTTAAAATACATAATAAATAAATAAATTTTTTTTTTGCAAATGTGATGTGGCAGAACCCTAGGATACTCAATAATTTTTAGTAAAAGCTTCACTGTAGTGCATATTAACAGTTGGATATCACATCCACATTCTGCCAACTTCTAGATGCTGCGGTAGTACAGGGAAGGAGGTGCTGAGATTACAGTAGAGTGCTCATCAGTGGGTTCAGGGCTCCTGCTGCGCTAGCCACTGGGTCTCATGCTCACAGGTGCAGCCAGTGGCAAGTTCCTGCAATCAAAGGCCACTACTGACAGAAAGACTACAGTCATTTTAATCAGTTTTCAGCAAAGCTAGCAGTAAATGGACTAAGGGAATCCACTTTCCTGGGAATTGCCACTGTGGCTTTAGTGCTCTGCTTGAATTGAGGCAGCGTGATACGATGTTGAATCAGTAATAATGGAATCAAACATTCTACTGGATCTGAGCCTACTTTTTGTAAATTAATTTATTTTTTTATTGATTAAGGTATTACATATGTGTCCTTATCTCCCCATTGCCCCTAACCCCCACTCATGCCCTCACTCTCCTGTTGTCTGTGCCCATTGGTTAGGCTCATATGCATGATATACAAATCCTTTGGTCAATCTCTCCCCCTTACACACTGCTGGTGGGAATGCAGACTGAGCCTACTTTTGTTCTAAAAAGTTACTCTGATTCCTGATCTAGGAAACAGCACTGTTAATTATTCACAGGGCAGATATAGCGAAGGTTTGCACAGTATGTCTAAGACATTTCTAAGTGGACCACAGAATATTTACACAATAGTGAAGAACTGAGATACATGGTACTTTATGTTTAATGTAAGCACAATGTGTTAAAATCCAAAGTACTGAAATTTTAAAAGTTTTTTAATGTATATATGTATGAAATGTAAAATGTCAAATGAGTCTAATAGGTATTTTCCCCACATCCAAACAAATGCAAAAATAAGCATTCCCCTACTCTTCTCCTCTATATTTTACCCCATGCCAGTAAGCATTTCCCCCTCTCTTAACTAGTTAGCTATGTATTCAGAGATTTACCCCAGATGTATATGAGTAAACAGTTGGTTATTTTCCTTCCTGTTTCTGTCTATTGTTTTTGTGTGGTGGTATTCCATATTATTTTCCTCTTTTCTTAAGTTATGTCTCAGTTTTGGGATTTTTATGTGTAGTTACCATTAAGTTTATGAAAAAGGAAGTGTCATATATACAGTAATCCTTTTTCTTTGAATGCATCTGATCTCCATCTCCTTTACAAATTCAGACTTTTACCCCCTCCCTTTTTATGTTTTGGTTATCACAGATTATCCCTGTTTATACTGTAAGTTTGTTTATGATCTTACTCATAGATTTGTGACCTTTTGTTTTTTGTTTCAAGTAGAATAACCTCCTTGAGTATTTCTTGCAACAGAGGTGTTTTGGTGATAAATTCCCTCAGCTTCTGCATGTCTGGAAAAATCTTTATTTCTCCCTCATATCTAAAGGATTGGAACTTCCAGGGGAGAGATGAATTGGATCACTCACACCACCATACCTCTGACATCATTCTCATAATCTTCTCTTATATACACAACAAACACTTACTAAATACTATTTTCCTGACCTGGTTTTAATTGTCACTATTTCTGGATTTTTAACACTGTACACACTCTATTTTTTTTACTTGACATTATCATGTTGTACACATTTTACTTTTATTTTTTTACTTGACATTATCATGTTCTCATGTAGACCTGGTTTCTCAAGGACCAGAATGGATCACTTAGTATTTGGTGATGTAGACCAATCATAGCTTGATAGTATGGGACCTGGAGCGAAGCAAAATCACAATAAATACCAGTTGTAATTTATTATTATTTTGCATAATTTAAGGATTGATGCATTTTTTCCTTATTACACATGAAAAGTGTTATGTGAAAAATAACTGCAATTTGATTAAATCATCTAGAATAACCCTGCAATGTTTGTCTGATCCTCTTCATGCTAGAAGTGCTTGAATTATTGGCTCATTGCATTTCTTATAAAGGATGTACTATTTTCTTAAAGGGCTTTTCCATTTAATATCTCATTTTATTCTTATAATTTCCCTATGTGGTGGGACAAAAATTATTGCAATTATTTCCCAAAGGGAATACAAATGCAAGTGGCTGAGATATTTTATTTGAATCAAAAAGCCCCACAATGGCAGAGGTGTAAGGGGTTGGGGTGGAGAACCCAGAGACCCGGGCTCTGGTCCTGACTCTACCTCTAATGCCTTTGTATGTGCAACAGGGACAAAATTCCCTGCTCTACCTAAAGACCTCACAGCCTCGTTCTGAGAAACAAGGACAATAGCATGGAAGATGTGAAGGTGCCTTCACACCCCCACAGTGCTAGACAGATATGATATTCCACAATGTGAAAAACATGTTACTCAGTTCAGGCTAAATCTAGCTCTAGCTTCTCTGTAAGAGAAAAAAAGATGACTTTTCCACAGCACTCTTGGAGGGAAAAGTGACAGAGAAATCTTTTATGATTGAGAAAGTTTTTATATTTCCTGAGGAAAGGAAAGTTTTATTATTTCCCACTGGGGGACAAAAAAAAAAGCAGTCTTAGACGAGAGAATGTGGCAAGAGTCATGAACTTTAAATCGGGATATTTGGGTTTAAATCCTGCCTTTGGCACCAAGTAACTGTGCAAACTTTTCTTAAACACTTGAAAAATGTAGACCCCAAAATACTTCGTGTACAGTGAAGTTATACTAGAAAATATTGAAGGTCTTTCTCAGCTCTGACACTTTCTGTTGCTAGAATTCTGCTTTCTAAATGGAAAACCTTGTGAAATTGTTAAATACAGTAATACCTCAGTTGAATTGTGGGTTCTATAAATGTGATACTCTGAATAATAAAACTTTCCAGTTAACAGGGAGGTAAGTTATCTGTTTCTTTTCTTTTTATATCCCTCCTCTCACTACTTTTTTGTTTTTGCTAACTCCCTCTCACAGATTTTTCTTGCATACATTTCTCTGAAATACCCTATGCCTAGCCCTCCCTCATCTTTTTAAATTCCACACTACCTGCTTGCATTTCTGACCACAGAGTTTAAGGATGACCCTTGTTTTGTTACCCAAGCAATCACATAACTTTTAGTGCTCCACATTTTTACAGCGACAAGATAACCAACATCAGGATATTTGAGGGGAATCTGTGATAAGCAGAATAATGGCACTCCAAAGATACCCACACCCTAAATCTCCAGACCCTGTGCATATGTTACCTTATATGGCAAAAGGGGCTTTATAGATAAAATTAAATTAAGGAGCTTGAGGCAGGAAGATTATCCTAGATTGTCTACATGGACCCAAAATAATTACAAGGGTCCTTATGAGGAAAAGAGGAAGAGAGGAGAGTTAGAGTCAGAAAAGGAGATGTGACAATAGAAGCAGAGGTCAGAAAAGGAGATTTGAAGATGCTACACAGCTGGCTTTGAAGCTGATGAAAGGGGCCCCAAGCCAAGAAATGCAGGCAGCCTCTATAAACTAGAATAGGCAAGGACATGGATTCACCCTAATCTCCAGAAAGAACTCACAACTGCTGAGCCTCATAATACCCATGTCAAACTTCTGACCTCCAGAAGTGTAAGACAATGAGAGTGAGTGTTTTGTTTGTTTTTTTAAGTCAAGTTTGTGATAATTTGTTAGGGGAAGCAGGGAACTAAATCAGAGCTACCTGCTTTTCTCAGTACTACCTGCTTTTCTCAGTAGTTTGACTCATCTGTAAATTGGATTGTGGTTTCACTGCTAGTTCCTGCAAGACCTTAACAAGCCCTGTGTATTTTGAAAATTTCCAGAATGCTTCAATCCTCAAGCTAGTTATAGAAGGCAAAAAATAAATAAAAGGATAAGTGTATCACAATACAGATTGCATTGCATTTACGTTGCCCTTAACCTACTTCCAGCATTACTGATGTCCTCAGATAATCACAAGGAGCTACCTTATGAGATTTCCAGATAATGTTTAATATCCTTTGAAATCCTGAGTTTATATTATTATACTAGAGGCCTGGTGCACTAAATCTGTACACTTGGGGAGGGGAAGGTCTCTCAGCCCGGCCTGTGCCCGCTCGCAGTCCAGGAACCCTTGGGGTATGTCTGACTGATGGCTTAGGCCCGGCAGTCAGACATCCTTTGTGCAGTTGGGGCCAGGGAGGGACATGGGAGGTTAGCCAGCTGGGGAGGGGCCACGGAAGGGCTCCAGGGCGTGTCTGGCCCATCTCGCTCAGTCCCGATCAGCCGGACCCCAGCAGCAAGCTAACCTACTGGTCAGAGCGTCTGCCCTCTGGTGGTCAGTGCACATCATAGCAAGCGGTTGAGCGGCCTTAGCATATCATTAGCATATTACGCTTTGATTGGTTGAATAGATGACTGAATAACCAGGCACTTAGCATATTAGGTTTTTATTATATAGGATTGTAGAAACAAATTAGAAACCATCCAAACATATCAACTCATATCTCCTTACCATAAGTATACTCTGTGTGACCCAGAATGGAACCTATGACCTTTCAGTCTGAGGGCAGAGGCTGACCCAAACTGGCTAGGGCTGGAATAATTTTCGAGGAGGATATGAGACAAACATGGGTAAGGACAAATGAAAGAATCAACAGAATGTGCTTAGAGTGGTTGAAATTGAGACCATGAATATAAGTAACTTTTCAGCTGCCCACATAATGTAGATTGAACCAGAAGTTGGAATTTGTGACTAGATTTTTGTGGTCAAAAGAAAATACAAAACAGGATCTATGAATTGATGATGTTGACCTTCAAGGTGAAAGAAAAGGAAAAGAGAATATCATGAGGGAAGCACTGAGGGATTGGCTGCTGCTAGTTGTCAGAGAGAAAATCGAGGGAGTTTATAATTAATTGACATGAGAGTTATCTTTGAAATTGAATAGCATGTATAGACAAATGAGAACCCGAGAAACATAAATGGTTACCGTAGAGTGGACTATGATTTGGAGTTATTATTGCAGAGGTTCCAAGGAGAATTAGATCCACATGGAGACTGAGGATAGGAGAGACAGAGATCATTAGATTTTAGAAGAGCCAGGAATGTGAAGGTTTGTTGATATATTGAACTATCTTAAGAATAGGGCAGGATGTTGAGGAAGAAAAAGAGACAACATTTTTCATAAATGAGAGGGTATGCATAAATAACTGAGAAAATGATTGACAGAAGGACAGGAAAATATTAATGCAGCTAATGAGAAGAATCAGAGAAGGGAAAAATGTATTTGGCATCAGAATGGACTAATACAGGGTAGAAAGCAGCATAGGGAGCTAAGAGAATATAAACTCACCCTTCTGGTTCTGTTAGAATAAGGAATAAATCAAAGAGTAAAGAAAAAAATAGTAAACACATTTCCACATTTGATTAGATGAAAATTAGAAGCAAATTAAGTAGATTACATCATCCCAGCCCAAGATAGCTGTTAGTCATTGAGAATATTTTGGATATGTGTTTTTTTGGGGGTTTTATTATTTATGGTTTTTTGTTTTTGATGTGTGTGCTTATTTAAGATATGAAAATGATGATTCTTAGCAAAGTTCCTCATTTTACCCAATATTACACTTATTGGCAAGAGGTTGGCAGTAATCTTATCACAATATTAATGTCTCTAACTTCACAGGAGGTCAATTTTCTTATACATTGCCTGTCTTTATTAGATAAGAATGATCTAAGGTGTTTGGCCTTAGCATTCTGTTTTGGAAACTACCTTTAGGTTTGAATATTTGTTTATGCCTATTTTTAAAATCTCAGATTTACTTTTCACCAGAAGGTAAATTGAAATTTCCAGAGGCATGACAAATGTGGTAAGTTTATATGTTCCAATGTGTAAACACTTTCAGGACATATTTTTAAGTGGACAATATAAGATACAGATAAATACGTGTATTAAAGTTCAATAGTTGTGCAAAACAAAAACAGAAATAACTGTGTATACATGCATGGGACATTTCTGCATGAACAATATGTTTAACTCAGGAGTTTGAGGTAAGTGTGCCATTATATACCTATACAATTTTTTTACTTCTTATATATGTTTTAATGAAGAAGGCTCCTTTTTTCCCTCTTGACTGAAAGTACATATTTTAGTATTGCTTCATGCATTCCCAGAGATTGCTCCCATGATCAGTAGGATAGAGAAGATGATAATAATGAGATGAAATGGGTTTGACCATGTGCAAGCCATTCAATGGGTCATGGCAAACATTTTGGCTCTGTAAATGGGCTATGAGCTCAAGCTGTTCCTCAAAAGAATATAGGAGCCTAGAAGAAACTTCCATAGATATGGAAGAGTTTTCAGAAGTGATAAAAGTCATTTTTTTGCCAGAAGCCAATTCCAGCATGACAGCAGGGCTGAATCTGGGAATGGCTGATGGCATTTCCCCAAACCTGAATAGGATACATTAAATTGTTTGCTGCCAGACAGCTCCGGGCATATTACTCTACATGTTATTGCCTCCTACTGGCCAAACACCTGAACAGCCGTAGGCTAATTCTCCCCAATCTGACAATGGACTCTGTATAGGAAACCCTGACCCTTTAAAGTGTATATCTCTGCCTCGCCTCAGGACAATATGTGTTAATAAAAAGCATGGGGTCCTGAGACTAAGGAGATCTTAGTTTCCTTTAACTAGGCTCCTCTGACCCCCAAATGCCTTTCAAAATTATATTTCGTCTATGGACTATTTAATCTACACACAGCCCCTTCTCCAGATTTCCTGAACCCTTCTTAATGCCGGAACAAGAACCCCAACAATTTTTAATTAGAAACATCAATAAGCAAAGCATAAACCAGTTGGATATCTAATAAGATCATGCCCAACCTAGGGGTCACTGTGCCTCAATAGTAGTAAAATAATGGCCCCTGAAAAAAATGCCCATGCCCTGATCCCAATAAACTGTAAATATGTTGTTATATGGCAAATAGGACTTTTCAGAAATAAATTTATGAAACTTATAATAAGGAGAGTATTCTGGATTATCCAGGTGAGCTAAATCTAATCTCATGAGCCCGTAAAGGCAGAGAACTTCCTCTAGCCAGGGGCAGAAGAGATATGGGGAGAAAGGAAAATGAGATTCAAAGAACGAGATTATGTTTTTGCTGGGTTGAAGATGAAAGCGGCAACATGACAAGAAATCCAGATGGCCTAAAAAACTGAAAAAGACCTGTAGCTGACAGCCAGCAAAGAAATAATCTCAAGGAACCGAATTCTCCCGAGCTGAATGAATCTGGAAGCAAGTCCAACCTTAATGCCTCCAGGAAGGAATACAGCCCTGTGGACCCTTTGCCTTCAACCTGTGAAACTAAGCAGAGGATCCAATTGAGCAATGCTATACCTATACTTTTAATGTTATAGAACTGCGAGATAATAAATTTGTGTTTCGCCCTAGCTGGTTTGGCTCAGTGGATAGAGCGTCAGCCTGCGAACTGAAAGGTCCCAGGTTCGATTCTGGTCAAGGGCACATGCCCAGGTTGATGATTCAATCAATCCATGATTCTCTCTCATCATGGATGTTTCTGTCTCTCTCTCCCTCTTCCTTCCTTTCTGAAATCAATAAAAATATATTTTTAAAAAAATAAATTTGTGTTTCTAATTACTAAACTTGTAGTAATTTGTTATAGCAGAAATAGAAAATTAATAGTCTTTCAAGTAGCAGAAACCAGAGTTTAGTCTAGAATAATAGGTAAAGACAAGCTACTTGCCTCTGATGAGGCAAAAAGTTAATTACAGATTATTAACTGAGCTAAATGTAAAGACAAAGTATCAACAGAATGAGTCCAGTAAAAACAAAAAGATTTATATACATAGTCCAAAAGAGGTCTCCTTAAATACTAGATAAAATGTAAAAGCCATAATTGAAACACTGGAAATTTGATTATAGTAAGATGTAAAGGCTTTGACTTATCAAAATGGGCATTAAGAAAGTTAAAAAACAAGCCATAGACTGGGCTTGCCTTAGGATTATTCAAATTAAGAAGAAAAATACAAATCTACTAATAAAAAAATAGAACAAAGACAATAGGGATTAAAAGAAGTGCCAGTGAACTGTAAATATGAAAATAATGAGATACCATTTTCATCCATTAGATGGGCAAGTGTTGTTGAAATTTGAAGAAATACATATTCTATCCACTGCTGATTGGAGGTGGAAAGTAATTCAACCTTTTAAAGGACAATATGACAGTGTATCTTAACTTTATAGATATGTCACTTCTCTAATCAGGAAATTCTGCCCTAGAAATATAAAAATATGCTAGTTTCCCTAATGATTATAATAGGTTAATATTGATAACCATATGCTGATCTTACAAAGAAATGATTGCATAAATGGTAGTACATCTATACTAAAGAATGCCATACATCAATATAAAGAATGCATCAAATCAATATGTAAGGACATTGAAAGATCTCCCAGATACTTAAGTGTACAAAAGTTTAATTAGTAAAATCACATAGTATGGTATATGATTTCACTAATTAAAAAGTCCACAAAGAAGAAGTATATACCTCTACAGGTTTATATATATAGTAGTCTGGAAGGTATTTGACAATTAATGGAGCTGTGTTTGAGAAAGAAACTCAGATTAGAGCAATGGGCCCTTGGCACACAATGATAATCAAATCAATGGTGCTGTTTGAATAACCAAGAAAAGACATTAAGTTTATATACAATTTATTGATTTAAATTTTTTTTTAATAAAAGTAGAAAAGAAACTAAAATGGCCCTGACCAGGTAGCTCAGTTGGTTAGAGAGTCATCCTGATACATCAAGCTGTGGGTTCCATCCCCAGAACAGGCACATACAAGATGCAACCAATGAATGAATAAATAAGTGAAAAACAAGTTCTCTCTCTCTCTCTCTCTCTCTCTCTCTCTCTCTCTCTCCATTCCTTTCTCTAAAATCAAGAAATAAAAAAATTTGAAAAAAGAAACAGATGGACAAATTACACTGAAGGTAAGCTAGTCTAATAGTGACTAGTTCCAGCACCAGTGAGTGAGAGCAGCTCTAGGAAGAAAGAAGATGATTTTATGTCAAGCATTTGATCCAAGAAAAAACCAAGAGGGTTTTTCATAAACACTTCCTTTTCCCATTCTTCCAAATGTGAATAAAGATGCCATAGACAGACTGAAAACACAGTGGTTTTCTTCTAAATCTCTCTTGAGCAAGAGTCTGAGTTCTAAAGCAAGCATGTCAAACTCATGGCCCACGGGCCCCATGCCTCATTTATTTGGTCCATGTCAGCCTTTGAGTTTGACATGCTTGCTCTAAAGGATACTTCTAGGACCACTTCTGAGGAATGATACCTCAGTGCCACCGAACATCTTACTTGGGAAGTCAAGAAATAAAGACCAAGATCCATGTTTGAAAACTCTATAGATTTCATAAATGTTAAGACTTTCCTATGCTTGCCATTTTTATTTTCTCTTGCCTATTTCATTTGTGCTTATTTTTAGAAAGAGAAAGAAACTGGGATATTGGGAAAACCAGCCAATCTTAAGGAACAATATTTACCAAGATATTGAGTTAATAATCATAGCTTCAGAAATGAAAATCAAGCAAGAGAACTGGGGTTCACTGGTATGGTAGGCAGAAGACTAACTCCCCAAAGATGCCACATCCTAATCCAAAAAACTGTGACAATATTACTTTATGTGTCAAAGGGGACTTTGCAGGTGTGACTACAGATCTTAAAATAGAAAAAGTAGCCTAGATTATCCAGGTGGGTCCAATATAATTGCCAAAGTCTTTATAAGAGCAAAGCAGGTATGAGGAGGGCAGGGCGGGAGATTTTAAGAAGCTAGAATACTGGCTTTGAAGATGGAGGAAGGAGCAACGAGCTAAAGCATCACATAGCCACAACTGACATTTGGATTTTAGTCCCATGAAACCCATTTTGGGTTTTTGATGTGCAGAACTCTAAGATTAGTTTGTGCTGGTTTAAGCCACTAAATTTCTGGTAATTTGTTACAACATCAATAGAAACTGATACAACTAGGAAGTGATCTTAAAGACTAAACCATTGAAACGATGTGCTGTTTCCAAATAAATATATAAAAGTTGTATGTGGTTCTCCCTAAGGCAGAAAGAACTGCCAGAAAACACCTTCAAAATGCTTTGAATAAAAGATTCTAACTTTATATCTATTCATTAATTTCAATAACTTTTAGGTCTTAAGGGGCTTTAGAAAAAAATTCTTGTCAAACCCCTAAATATTACAGATAAGAAAATTGAGGCCTAAAATGGGGGAGGTGATTTGACACTCACCTATTAGTGAAAGAATTAGAACTAAGATGTCCTGATATTTCCAAATGGTATAAAAGATGGAGAAAGAAGATACCGTGTAGCTCCTCCCTTTTCTCCAACTATACCTAGAAAATTTAAAAACAAAATATCAGGCGCATGCTAAGGTTAGTCCAGTTATATGCATGGCCAAAGACATATATTAGTAAAAGCTGGAGAATGTTCAAGGCAAAGTCACACGATTAAGAGAAGAATGTGTGTCCAGTCAGTTTTCAAAGGAAATGATTTATTTTCTAGTTTCCTCAATTTCTCTGGAGAAACTTTAAAAAGGTGCACTAATGAAAGAAAAGAGCATAAAGACGGATTTCTTTGCATGCTAATGGATAACTAACCAAAGACTAATAAAGATTCAGGGATCATGCTGATCAGATTACACTGGCTTGTTTTTCACTCTGTAGGCAGTAGCGCTACCCAGATTCTAATACAAATTATGCAATTAAAGGTAGCTGTGGAAGCTGTATTTGCACCTATCACAGAATGTCTCTTTGTTGTGATGGGGCAGCAGGGTAATGTCTTGAAAGTTCCAGGGATCAGGATAATCATCTGAGGCCTTTTATATAGACTAACCTTTTGTATTGACAATTAACACACAAAGGACAAGAGAACAAATTCTTTGTATGAATTAATTTAGTAAAATTCAACATATTCTGAATTACAAAGCTTTTGAAATTACCAGATCTTAACATGAATTTGCTTGAGAACCCTCTAAGCCAGTATACTACGATATGTTTATTTCCACCATTAAATCCTGACAATTAGACAGCACGGAAGAAAATATATGTTATGCCAAAGAGGGCTATAAAAATAAAAATGTTGAAAGTCTGTGATTTGGATCCTTTTTAAGTACACTGAAATATCTTGAAATTAATGTTTCCTAATCTATAAGTGGAGAGCGCCCATATGCTGTGTTTCCTCCTAATTGGAATTCAAGGATGAGTCAACACAACAACCTTATTTGTAATTAAATTTTGGATTTAGGTTAAATCCACTTGAGTCATAAAAGCTCCTGGGCAAATCTCTTCTTGGCAATAACGCAAATAGAAAAATTCACATACTTTGAAATGTTAAATTTTGGACACCAGCAACAAATAATACACATAGAAAAATACTTAGACTGTTATAATGAAAAACATTCATCCAAACTGACATTTATTTTGAGATGAGTTAGTTCTGCAATTTCTCATCCTAAAACATCACTTATATCATCTAATATAATTCTAAATCATTTGCCAGACAGTAAGACTGAGAATAAATTTAGATCCTCTTTACTTCTTAGGCATTTCTTGATTAATCATATATTTTCTAATGTACTTCTATAGACTAACTTAAACATAATGTGAATATTTACAATAAGTAGAGAATGAAAAAGCATCTATCATGTAGCTAGAACAGATACATTGGGAACTTTCTAAAAGTCAGAAATTAAAGTGTAATACTTTTCACAATTGCACATAGGCCTTGATATCCAGCCAGGTACTGGGGAGGGCCATTGTGAAGGGTTAGCCTTGGGTTTTAATAGCCACTGTAAAGGAATCACCCAGGGATTTTCAGTAAGATTGTTCAACCATAACATTTTTAAAGGGCTCCCATCATCTTTTAGAGTTTAGACAATCTTTCTAAGGGGGAAAAAATGCTGATCACATATGTTTTAAGCAGAAAAAAAGCCTTACGTACACAATTTTCTGTTTGCCTTTTTAAAAAACCATTAAACTAATATAAATAGTTGCAAATAAGTTAATTCCCTCTCTTTTCCTTGTTTTTAATAACTTTTTTTCATAAATAAAACTATAATTAATTATAATAGAATATTGCAAGTTTAAAGTATATACAGGTTTCTTTCTTCCTGCTCAGATGCAGACCAGGTCATGAGTAGTCCAAGCGCTGCTGTCTAGGCTTGGTTTGGTGGCTTCACAGTGTCAGTCACCTTCATCTAGGATCCTCCTATTTTATGGCTCATTCCTGGACTACTGCCTACATCACTGCAACCCAACATGGCTCCAAATTGCTCTCCACCATATTTGCATTCCTAATCATTAAAGAAATAACCCAGGGTCACAAGCATCAATTCTTTTAATATTCCAATAGTCAGAACTTGGTCACAGGGCCACACATAAATACATCGTAAGCGGGGAAATACAGTCTTCATTGTGGTTGTCTTAAACCCAGCTAAGTTTGTGGTGTGGTTACTGTTAGAAGAAGAGGAAAGTGGGTATTAGGAAAAAAAAATAACAAGCCTTGGCCCTATCACCCTAGTCAAATTTTGAGTAAATCAAAATTATTATTTTTTCTTTTTTTCTTTTAATCATTTAATCCTTTTACCCCTGCACTGCTTCTGGAAGCTGTTCCTCCCAGGCAGTGACTCAGGCTCTACTCCTTGTTTCTCACATCAACATGTATCTGTCCTTGGCCCTGCTGTCTGAGAGCCAATTACTGTTTTCTTTTCCTGAATCACAATACATTCTTTTGAAATTTTTAAAAAACTGGACACGAAGTATAAAATAAATATATAGGATTCCATATTTACATAAATAAATGACTGAATCTATAATAATAAAAGCGTAATATGCTAAATAGACTAAACAGCTGAACGATCTTACGGACATCATTCCAGGCGTCCTTCTAGACAAAGACGCGGCAGCAGGGGACAAGGAAGAGGCAGTTAGGGGTGATCAGGCAGGCAGGCACAGTGGTTAGGAGCGATGATGCAAGCAGGCAGGGTGGTTAGGGGTGATCAGGCAGGCAGGCAGGCAAGCAGTCCCGGATTGCGAGAGGGATTTCCAAGTGCCAGTTTAGGCCCGATCCCTCAGGGTCTAAACGGCAGTTGGACATCCCCCAAGGGGTCCCAGATTGCGAGAAGGGGCAGGTGGGCTGAGGGACACCCTCCCCCCACTGCACGAATTTCATGCACCAGGCCTCTAGTAAATAAATAACCGAGAAGTCTAGACAAATATCCCAGGTAGAAAGATTCCAAATAATTTATTTAGACACTTTGTACTCAGGGAGGTGAAATGTAACTCCACACTCTGTAAATATCAACTGTGTATTGTGACTTCCTTCCAAAGAGTAGAGTATTGAAAGGGGAGAAAAAAAGAACTTTGCAGTGGAGAACACTGACAAACACTACCTCAGGTGAACAAGTGATAACGTCGTTACTATGTATCCTTGATACGATGTCATGAGAAATGGCACTTTACCTTTATGGTCCTCCTCCCAAAGACCCAAACAATTTCCAGTTGAGGGGAATTCTGCAAAGTGCCTGCCAAGTACTCTTCAAAACTCCCAATATCATCAAATAAGGGAAGTCTGTGAAACTAACAGCTAAGAGGGGTCTGAGGAGACATTACAACTGTCTTAGTCTGTTCTGGCTGCTATAACAAAATACCACAGACTGGGTAGCTGATAAGCAACAGAAGTTTATTGCTCATAGTTTGGATGCTGGAAGTCCAACATCAGGGCACCTGCATGGGTGGGTGAGGGCCTTCTGGTTCTTAGATTTCGTGTATCCTCACTGGTGGGGTGGCCAGGGGTCTCTTAGGGCGCTCTTTTATAGGAGCACCAATCCCATTCAGGAGGCCCTGCTCTCCTGGACTAAGCCCTTCCCAAAAGCCCCACCTCCTAACGCCATCCTAATGCACAGTAGGATTTTACCATCCAAAATTCGGTGGGAGACACAAATATTCAGACCATAGCAATAACAAAAGGTAATATGGTATTCTAAATGGGGCAACTCTGTTTCTCTGTTTTATCCTTAGTAAAAACCAAGGGACACTGAATAAAGTATAAACTTGAGTTAATGATAATGTATCCACACTGTTTCATTATTTGTGACATTAAAATAATAATGTAATTGTATATTACATGTAATAAAAGATGTTAATACTGTGGGAGATATGGGAACTCTATACTATCTTTGCATTATTTTTTGTAAATCTAAAAATACTCCAAAATTAAAAGGTTATTCCAACCAAAGATACCTTATTATTGCACATAATTTGCAAAAACATAGCTAAACTAAGAAAAATGAGGAGATAATTTCCTAAGAACTTTCAGCTAAGCTGTGTAAAACACTTAAGAATTTTCATGGGCCCTGACTGGTTTGGCTCAGTGGAGAGAGCATCGGCCTGCGGACTGAAAGATCCCAGATTCGATTCCGGTCAAGGGCACGTATCGGATGCGGGCACATCCCCAGTGGGGTGTGTGCAGGAGGCAGCTGATCGATGTTTCTAACTCTCTATTCCTCTCCCTTCCTCTCTGTAAAAAAATCAATAAAATAGCCCTAAACGGTTTGGCTCAGTGGACAGAGCATCGGCCTGCAGAGCATCGGGTGTGCAGGAGGCAGCTGATCGATCTTTCTCTCTCATCGATGTTTCTAACTCTCTATCCCTCTCTCTTCCTCTCTGTAAAAAATAAATAAAATATATATTAAAAAAAAGAAAATTAAAAAAATCAATAAAATGTATTTTTTAAAAAAGAATTTTCATGGGAAAAGTCTGAACCTGATGCATTATTATGAGATTATTCAGTTATAAGACTATCAGTTCAAAATTCTGTCTAGGTATTTTTTAAGGACTATAACTGAAAAGGAAATATTTAAAGAAAAAACTTAGAAATGTTTTATTTATTTACAATTTGTTTTGAAAAAATTCACATATTAGAACAAAAATGAGAATCTTAAAGTAAATGATAAACATTTATACTGGGAAAATTACTTTTTCTGGATAAGAAAACAAAGTTAGATCCCAATTTTATTTGCTATATCAAAATAAATTCCGGCTAGATGAAAAATTTAAATAATAATGAGAAATATCAGAGGTTTATTATTATAGGAAGGATGAAACTACTATGTAAAAATATCTAAGAAAGTTTCGTAAGTTATCTTGAACTAGGAAACCTTTTCTAATCATAAGAAAATCTGAGAATCATAATAATCATAATGCAAAAATATATTTTTAAATACCTAAAATTTTAATGTTTCTACCTGATCAAAGAAACAGCATAAACAAAAGCAAATTGAAAACTGTAAAATCAATCTTTTCAGCATTTGTGACACATTTGGAGTTAATTTCCTTATTAGATATAGCTTTCACAAATGGTGTCAAAAACAACAATGAAATAGAAAAAATATGATGTGGTAAATATATACTAAGTGTACCGGTTAATAATGCGGATTTTATAATCAAAGAAAACACGATAATTTCAAGAGAAACATCAAAAGTGCTTTATTCAAAGTAATGTCCATCGCTAGCTACACATTTCCCCCATCTTTCAGGTAATTTGTGGATACCGTCCCAATAGAACTTTTCTTGTTTT
>NW_005371219.1:11613107-11648268 GCF_000412655.1 Myotis brandtii | reverse complement strand
AATACCTTCAGCAAATTTGACATATGAAGTTTTGAAGCTTGTTGTCAATACAACAAAATAGCATACATATCAAATCGCATACATATCAACATATGTGTAACTCCATCTATTGAAAAAAATCTGCATTAGTAACCGGTACACCTAGTGTATACATAAAATATGCATATATGTGTATGTAAAATTATATGTTTATCTATAATTTATAGAAAAAATTACATATAATATTTTATGTAGAAATAATTTCTGGAATGTTAAACAAAGAGCTCTAATATGACTTGCCTCTGGAAAACACTTTAAAGTTTTAGGGTATAGTATTGTATTCCCATCTTATGTCATTAGAAACCCGATGCACAAAATCCATGCACTGGGGGGGGCATCCCCCAGCCCAGCCTGCACCCTCTCACAGTCTGGGACCCCTTACTCCTTACTGCTCGCCTGCTCACTGCTCCTTACTGCTCGGCTCACTGCTCCTTAGCACTGCTGTGAAGGCAGGAGAGGCTCCTGCCACCGCCGCTGCACTCGCCAGCCATGAGCCCAGCTTCTGGCTGAGCGGTGCTTCCCCTGTGAGAGCACACTGACCACCAGGGGGCAGCTCTTGCATTGAGCGTCTGCCCCCTGGTAGTGAGTGTGCATCATAGCTATCAGTCATTCTGGTCATTCTGCCATAATCATCACTTAGACTTTTATTATATAGACTAGAGGCCCAGTGCACAAAAATTCGTGCACTGGGGCAGAGGGTCCCTCAGCCCGACCTGTGCCCTCTCACAGTCCAGGAGTCCTCAGGGAATGTCCTACTGACAACTTAGACCCGCTCCCCCTGCCGCTGCCACCCAGCCTCCCTCTACGGGAGGTGACTCGATGGGTGATCATGGAATGGTGCCATCCTCATCACCCCACCGCTACACTGCCGCCACTGGGCCAATCAGGGGATGGCACCGCCCCCATCACCCCTCGTTGCCACCTGGCCACCCTCTGTGGGGGAGGCAACCAGATGAGCCAATCAGGTTATGGTGCCAGCCCCCCACATCACCCTCCACTGCCACTGGTCGCTGCCCCCCCATCGCCGTTCCCTCCCTCTGCCCGTTGGCACACGTCTTGGCTGGCCTGGTGCTGCCTGCTCGCCAGCCCTGACCCCCGCTAACTGGTCGTTCCACTGTTTGGTCGATTTGCATATTATGTTTTTATTATATAGGATTATTTCTTACATGTATAGTTGGTCCTTAAACAACACAGGCTTGAACTGCACAGGTCCACTTATCTACAGATTTTTTTCAATAAATCCTGTAAATGTATTTCTCATCTTTAATCCTATAACAGGAGTGTTCCTTGAAGTCCCCTGCTCTAGCTAGATGCTGAATCAGATGTTCAAGGTCAGTCTAGCACATATGAAGCCACAAACCACCACCAGACAGAATCTGGAATTCCTTTGCTACCCCAGCCTTCAATGGGTCTAGTAAGGCCCTAGCCACACCTGTCCAATGATTAGAACCTCTCACCTATTTCTCTCATTCTACTTGTACTAATTTGGTGTAATTGCATTCTTGTGCCAGCCTAATTTGACTGGGAACATAAAAATAGGTCCCATCTCCTAAGGAGTTAAACCTTATGGATTTACCTCCAACCATGGCTTGGGGTTTTACTTCAACCCAGATATCAACCTCCTCACATAAAGCAAACTGCATAAGAATAAAACAATTTCCCAGGGTATTCTCATACCTTCACACTAACTGGGTATACTGGGTCTTCTTGGACATTGTGATTTGGTTTCCTGTTCACTGTCCTTGGGGACCAGCATTAAACTTACTGGTCCAAACAGAGCTCAAAACATTCCCAATGCTCCTACTAGCCCATTGGTGAAGAGTTAGGACACTTTACACCTAAATTGACATGAATCATCACCCTTAGATCTGACATTGATACCCTCTTCCTTGCTTAACTGTGTTCTTCCATCTTCTGACATATTGGCCTTATACATGGAAAAGGCTTTTTCTTTTGTATAAATATTAATATCTTTAGCACACTGCTATATAAAATAGTAAATCAAACTAACTTATTCCAAAGCCATCCAATGTTCTAAATAAAGTATTATACTTTACATACTCTCCCTCTTATCTAAATTTTTGCAATTTAAATGATTCAACTATCTTTCATATGATCTACACAATGGGGCTTGTATGTACTTGTAAAGAACACATATTTAGAATTATAAAACTATTTCTGACTTTTCACATATTCTTGGAAATTCAACACCTCCAGAGAGCAATGACAAGTAAATTTTTGTTTGAGCAATTAATAATACACATTCCATAAAAATGATACAAAACATATTTCATAGAATTTCAATATGTATGCATTAACTTATATTTTAAAACAATAAACTTTCCTCATTAGGGCAGTTCATTTATGTTTAATAATGGATATATTATATACTCTACCAACTTTATTCACATATTTTCTTTTATCATACTTATTAATAGTTTAATAATCAGATTAAAATCATTGGAAATGTAGTAGTTTTAATAACTAGAGTCTTTACTTCACTAATCTAATGCTGTTATTTCCAAAATTAATCTTCTCAATTCTATTCTAGCCACCTCTCTACATATAATGTAGGAACTGCTTAATCAAAATAATGAATATCTTCATAAAGCTAACTTATAATTAAGCATGTAGCAATGTAAAATCTTTACTTCTCAACCTATATAAAATATATTATTAGATATTCAATATGTCTATTTTAAAACAAATTAGTAATAAAATAATTTACATCAGAAGACTAAAACCCACATTTCTAAAGTTAGAATGAAGAAACATTGCCCTGAACCTAAAAGATTATAACTGAATAGAACCTACATTTTACTTGGGTCTAGTATACTGGCTTATATTTTTAAATTCCTTTGTAACAACTTCATTCTGTGATCTATCACAATCTTAGAATGTTTTGAGACTGATGTCTTAGGAAAGGTTTAAACTCTGTCAATCATGAAACAGTCAGAATGACCCTGCTTGGGAAAGCTTTAATAGAAAAGAAGTCATAAATCAAGAGAAATACTTAGGAAGATGCCTTTAAGGCATTACCGTAGAAAAAAATCAATTATTCTGGACAAGGAAGGAGAGTTGGGGCTGTTTTTTCTTAGTGTGTGTTTTCTTAAATAACTGAAGCTATTTTTATCTTGCATTTCCCTTTCCCCTATAACTGAAATACATTAAAATACTAATAGACTATTCAGACTATTCAAAATGAAATATTTCTACAAATATATCTCAGTGACAGGAATTTCAAAAAATTAAAAAATATATTTCTAGCCCTGGCCAGGTAGTTCAGTTGGTTAGAGAGTTGTCCTGATATGCCAAGGTTGCTGGTTCAATGCCTGATTAGGGCACATTGAAGAATCAACTAATGAATGCATAAACAAGTAGAACAACAAACCTATGTTTCTCTCTCTTTCTCTCTCTCTCTCTATCTTTCTATCCCTTTCCCTAATAGTCAATAAAATAAATTAATTTTTAAAAAGAATATTTCTAAAGCATACTGCATATGAATGCCTGCCTTGTACTTGCAGCCCTTCTGAAATAAGATGATACATAGGTCAACCCTTATTACTCATCCAGCTGATTGGTAAACTGAAAAGTTTCCACTTTATGCCACCATCTCAGTTCTGCTTCTTCTTCTCTCCTCCCTCCCCTCCTGCCCCGCCATGTGTATTGGCAAAAAGTTTTCTAAATCTCAGAATAAAGGGACTAGCTGGAACCTAATAAAAAGGCAATAGTTAATTATAGTGATTGGATTATTTTGACTGGTATTCATGTAGCCATTAAACTCCCCAAACCCATGTGCTTTTTCCATAGTAGTTGTGCATATAGTGTTTCAGTGATATCTATTTGGTAAGGCAGCATAAAAATCCTTGCAATAATAAACCATGTTCATCATATTCACTTACAGAGTTTATGATGGGGTGTTACAGCATTTAAACAGCAAAAACTTACTGACTGCCTCCTGAGTGCTATGCTCTGTGGGGGGCACTGGGTATGACAAAGAACAGGGCATGTGTGTTTTGTATATCACTCAACATCCAGCCACATTGGATGTAGTTGGTCACTTCTTATACCTCTCCTCTTGGGTTTTGACATTTATGCACTCTTCGTTCTTCTCCAACCCCGTGGTCTACTCCTAACCAGTCATTGTCATTAGTTTTTCTTCCTGTACCAGATTTCTCAGTGACTCAATTTGATAGGGCTAAATTGAGGGAATCTTTTATCTCTCTCTTGGATGATCCCATTCATTTCCTTGGTCTTAAATACCATCAATATACTGATGATTCATTGATACACTTTTTAATTGTTTTGGAATTCAGAGAATAAGACTTAAATAATCGATATTACCCTTGTAATTTTTTTAAGTCATCTCCTTAGAGGACAATCTACTACTTTTTATCCTTCCAGAACTAACAGATTGCTGTTTCTTTGATAACCAAATGAAATATCTGACTTGTATATAGAATGTATGTTATAACAAAGGCATAACTTTACACACTAAAATCTCAAAATCTGGCAAGTACCTTCACTGTGAGAAGTATGTAGGGGCTGAAACTGCTCAAGAACCATTGGGATCACCTCTTTAGGCTCACACTCATCCTGCATATTTTCTCATAGAGATGAAAAGGAGAAACTGTTCAAACTATTTAAATTGCTGTGTGTGTGTGTGTGTGTGTGTGTGTGTGTGTGTGTTAATCTAACTATACTTTATCTCCACCCTACACCTTCTTTATAATTCCCAGACTCTTTGACATCTCTACCTGAACATTTCATAACCATTTGAAATATAACATATCTAAATCAGAACTCTGATTTTCCCATTAGAAATAACTCTTCCTGTGGTCTTCTCCATCTAAGTAAGTTCAAACTACTTTTATCTAGTTGCGTAGAGCCAGAAAATTAATCATAATGCTTTATTCTTCTCTCTGTCTGATTCTACACTTATTAAAACCATTCACAAGTGCTTTCACTTCTATCTTTAAAATATGTCAGGAATCAATTCACACTTCCCTATCGTACTTCTATCTTCCAAATCCAGGCTACACAGTCTCTCATCTCACCAGGACACCTGGTCTTTCTACTTTTACTTTAATTTCCACCCCCATCCTAACACCCCAAAAACCATGTGACACACAGACACATGGATTTATTGTACACATATCTCGGAGGGAGTAATCTTTTTACTACATAAATTGGATTATGTCAACACAAGGTCCTGCTTAAAAGTCTTTAGTAACTTTCCTTTTTATTTAAAATACAATCTGAACTCTTTATCTTGAGGAGCCCCTGCACACCATTCCAACTTTTTTCTTGCTAGTCTCCCACTCCTGACTTTCTCTGTTCCTTTTATTTTCATTAATACTCTTAAGTTTTTTACAACTTTGCAGCTGTTCCCTCTGTAAGAAATAAAGTGAGCCCCCAAATTCAGGGGTCCTGGTAGAACACAAAACATACTTGGGATCCAGGCAGCAGGGCAAGTATCTTTACTCCTGCAGAAGAGTGTGCAGCACATGGTCTGGGAACACGTGCACAATGAGCAGGTGGTCTGCTCAGCCTTTTAATCCTAACGCATGTGACCTATCCCTCACTCTTGATTGGAGCTCAGGCGCACAGTCTTTCATGATTGGCTAATTCAAAGGGAGGGAATTGGCCTTTGCCATTTAGATGGCAGCCACCAGGGGAGCTGCAAGTCATGCGACCAACATGGTGGCTGCCAAGTCACGTAGTCCAAAATGGTGGCTGTCTAAACTGTTCTTTGACAGAAAAGATGACTTGTTTATTCTCACACCTCTATCTGGATAAATCTTTCCCCACAATTCCATGGGTTTAGTTCTTTCTCATACATTAGGATTCGACTTGATTGCTATCTTCAAAAACAACCTTCACTGACAGCCCTTTCACAAAGCACTCTATTGCATAAACATCACTTTTGTAAATAGTTTTATTGAAGTGAAATTGAAGAAACAACACTCATTTAAATGTTTTACCTAGATATACACACCCATAAATACATCAATAATGGTAAGATAGTGAATATATCCATCACCCCTAAGGTTTTCCTCATATTCCTTTCCAATCCCTCTGTCACACTCCTCTCTGACCACCACTTTCTATGTCATTCCCAGCCCCAGCCCCAGGTAACTACTGATCTATTTTCTGTCACTGTATCTTGCATTTTCTAGGATTTTATGTAAATGAAATCCAACACAAGTACTTTAAGCTGGAATTCCAAGTGTGTGTAAAACATTGTACTGTGTGGAAGTAAAAATAATAAGACAATATTTTTTTCTAAACTTGAGAAGCTAAAATGGGAAATATACAAAAATATAATTAGAAATAAAGTACAGCCCTAGCTGGTTTGGCTCAGTGGATAGAGCGTTGGCCTGCAGACTGAAGAATCCCGGGTTCAATTCCGGTCAAGGGCACATGCCCGGGTTGCGGGCTTGATCCCCAGTGGGGGCCATGCAGGAGGCAGCCAATCAATGATTCTCTCTCATCATTGATGTTTCTCTCTCTCCCTCTCCCTTCCTCTCTAAAATCAATAAAAAATATATTTAAAAAAAGAAATAAAGTACAAAAATAGTTTTCTAAGACAGATATTAACACTTGTGCAGGCTTGGGGGACACAAAGACTACATCTTGTTGGTGTTCCCTAAGGGAACTAAGACAGGCTTTGTGAAAGAGAGAGTGTTCTGAACTTTGCTTTAAAGAGAGGAGTTTTGAAAGGTGGAGTCAGAAAGAAGTAGATCAGGAGCTATTCCAAGCTAGTTAGAACTAAACCAGGAAAAGGAATACTATAACCAATGGGATGAAAGGGGGAAATGTGAAGTCTATGTGGGGAGCCAGAGTGATCTATTTAAAGTAGAAGTTTCTGAGAGCGTAAGGGAACTATGAAGGCACATTAAGGCTGGCACTTAGGGGTGGTGAGGGGAGGAGAGTTAAGTGAGAGGAAGGAATTGGCTTTAATGAAGTAGCACACATTGCTTGTGAATCCACAGCAATAAAACTTGGTGTCAATTACCCCAAGAAGTCAACATGTTCTCTTCAACTATATAGTCTCTTCAACTCTTGCTCTGGAATCTTGGGGAAACCCTGCCATAATCAATGACGAAGCTCAATTCTTAGGTTTTTCAACCCCTCTTTCCAAGGAAATGCAATCCAGCAGCCCAGGGATTTATTATTCCCCCAGTCCTCCGGTTTACATTGTGCTTCTTGGTGATACTAGCTCACTTTTATAAAATTAATAAATAAAGAAGACAATATTTAGAAAACAAAAATTCTAGGCATGGTATATTTAAATACTTAAAACTCTGATATATGTAGATTTGTTTAAACTTTTTTTTTAATTAAATCTTCATTGTTCAGATTATTATAGTTGTTCCTCTTTTTTTCCCCCCATAGCTCCCCTCCACCCGGTTCCCACCCCACCCTCTGCCCTTACCCACGCCCCCGTCCTCATCCACCAAGAATAGTCAGTCCATTCCCTTTCTATGCCCCTGATTCTATTATATTAACCAGTTTATTCTGTTCATCAGATTATTTATTCACTTGATTTTTAGATTCACTTGTTGATAGATGTGTATTTGTTGTTCATAATTTGTATCTTTACCTTTTTCTTCTTCTTCCTCTTGTTTAAACTTTAAATAAAGGACTTTCCTTTAAAAATAATCAATGATTTTAACCATAGAATAATTTGTTAAAATCTATACTTAAAAAAAAATAAAAGGAAACAACAACGTAGGAGAGATATTTAAAAATATAAGGATTGGCTTCTTATACATAAGTTCTTGCCAAAAAATAATTTTAAGAGAAAAATAACTGTTAAATTACTAGTTGACAATCCACCTGTCATTTTCCTCAATGATCAAAAAGCTTACGCCTATTAGTTCTGGAATATGTCTTATATGACATTTTTTAAAAAGTCAGGTTGGCCCTGCTGATGTGGCTCAGAGGTTGAGCATCAACCCTTGAACCAGGAGATCACAGTTCAATTCTCAGTCAAAGCACATGCCCAGGTTGGTTTGGGGGGGGGGGTTGATTCCCAGTAGGGGGTGTGCAGGAGGCAGCAATCAATGATTCTTTCTCATCATTTATGGTTCTAGTTCTCTCTCTCTCTCCCTTCCTCTCTGAAATCAATAAAAATATATTAAAAAATAAAATATAAAAAGTCAGGGTGACTTCAAAACTTATGCTCATTCTATTACTTTAAACTGATATACTGGGTTCCAAATAGAAAAGAAGGAAAAAGAATGAAGGGTAAAATGGAGGCATTCTCCCAGATGACTCAGCTTCCTTTAAATGAGTGCTCTTACAAGCCTATACAGTAACTCCTGTTTATGTCTCATTAGTCACCACTACCTGTGGGAGTGATGAGAAAATGTAATGTTCTTGTTAGGCACCTTTCTAAGCTCAATCAAGTTGTTCTCTTCCTAAGGAGAATGGAAAATGAGTACCTGATAGGTACTAGAAGTTTCAGCTACAGAAAATAAGTCTTTGTTTGGATAGTACGGCTGGCTTGGTTTTTCTCCATGCCTAATAAATTCTATTTCTAGGCCTCCATTACCCTAAATGATTATGTGTTTGAAATGAATAATAGTCAGGATATATTTAGTTTAACTAACTCATTTTAAATCTGTACATGCATTAACCATATTTTATACTAATATGTGTTAGTTCAACTTTATAATTCAAAGGTATTAACTGAGAGAAATATGGGAAGTTTAAAAAAACCTTATAAATTTGACCAACTGTTCTGGCAAGAGAAGTCAAATCATTGTAAATTTTTCTGTTATGCATGCATTTGAAAACTCTTTAATATTAACTATATTTTAAATCTAATAGCTCTAATAATAGTTTTGATATATGTCTTTCTACTTGAATCATTTAATATTTTACCACTGACTAAAAATTTCTGGTTAGCAGTATAACTGTCATTCAGCTTCTAGCTTCAGAGTTAGGAATTTATTTATTTGATTAATACTGAACTTTCACTACTCTGAAGAGCTTAAGGCAGTGAATGGCTAATTCAAACCTTGAAATATTTAGCATTACAAAGGCGTAAAAGAAGGTGAGGCAATAAATACATTGTAGAAAATAGGAGTAGAAGATAGACTGTGACAACTTTAAGCCCAGGTAACACTCTAGGCAGTGTTCTCTGACAGCAATGCATTAGGGAAAGAAAAAGGGGTGCCCATTTTTTCCTGCATTATTAATTTACAAGGGATAAAATTACCTCTTTCCAGAGTTTATTTTTCATATTTCCAAGTTATTGCATATACCTTCCAAGCCTTCTCTCACCTTATCTCACAGAAACACATACCTGTGGCATTTATATAAAAGGGGCATATAACTTTATATTGTCCCCACATATCTTGAAGCTGATCCAAAAAATTTAGAAGTTGAGGAACAGTGACTTAAAAGTTGTATTTGTCAACTTGATAGAAGGGGGAGGGAGAATATTATTCCAGGCAGATACATAGATGAGCAATAGTTTCAAGTTGTAGTATTTGAACACTGCCAATAATTTTATATTTATTCCAAAATAACAGGAGGATTGGGAGGATAAAGGAATGGGTAAAATGTTGTAAACAGATGATAAAACCATGCTGGATCTTGAACTTTATATGTTTATGTATTTACTAGAGGCCCGGTGCACAAATTCATGCACAGGTGGGGTCCCTCGGCCTGGCCAGCAATCGGGGCCAATGGGGTTCTGCTGGCTGGGGAGAGGGACTATGGAGGTTGGCTGGTTATAGGAGGTTGGCTGTGTTGACATCTGCCCCCTGGTGGTCAGTGTGTGTCATAGCTACTGGCCAGTCATAGCAGTCGCTTAGGCTTTTATATATAGACTAGAGGCCCGGTGCATGAAAATTCATGCACTGTGGGGGGTGGGGTGAGGGGAGGTCCCTCAGCCCGGCCTGTGCCCTCTCACAGTCCAGGACTTCTTGGGGGATATCCACCTGCCAGCTTAGGCCCGATCACTGGCAGTCAGGCATCCCTCTGGCAGCCTGGAAGCCCTCAGGGGATGTCCAACTGACAACTTAGGTCGCTCCCTGTGGGGAGTGGGCCTAAGCTGCAGTCGGACATATTTATCGCACAAGTCTGTCTTAATCTGCTCAAGTTGCCATTAGACTGGGTAGCTTAAACAGCAGGAATTTTTGTCTCACAGTTCTGGAGGCTAGAGGTCCCAGATCAAGGTTCAATAAGATTGGTTTCTGGTGGCTAGAGGTCCCAGATCAAGGTTCAATAAGATTGGTTTCTGGTGATGGTCATTTTGTGGCTTACAGAAGGCTCACTATGTACTCCCATGACCTTTCCTCCGTACATGCTCAAGGAGAGAGAAAACTGGAGAGAACTCTCTGATGTTTCTTCTTATATGGACTAATCCTACGGGCCTGTAGGCCACGTTAGCAACTAGGTAGACATTAAACAACT
Source organism: Myotis brandtii (assembly GCF_000412655.1). Classification (NCBI taxonomy): domain Eukaryota; kingdom Metazoa; phylum Chordata; class Mammalia; order Chiroptera; family Vespertilionidae; genus Myotis; species Myotis brandtii. The sequence continues at coordinate 11,637,798 of NW_005371219.1, read as the reverse complement.
CTTTGAGCACAGGAATTATATTGATACCATTATAATAATTTGGTTATTATTTAATAATTGGAAAGGAACAAAGAGAAGCTGTAATCTAGACACATTCCCAGTAAGGTCTGGGTGACATGGGAAGATGCTTACTTATCAGTCACACCTGTGAGCGAGCAGTGGCCATTGCAAGGGATCGAAATCTGAGATACTTAACTCCTGAACAAAGAAAGCCTCTCTCTCTCTCTCTCTCTCTCTCTCTCTCTCTCTCTCTCCCCCCATGCCCCTGACTCCTGGCTTGTGAGGCTCTCATACTCTGCACTCGCCCACGTGGCCCCCAGCTATGAGGACTCCATATAATGAACTAATGGACTATAGCCTGATGCTACATCAGACCCAGAACCATCTTGGAACGGAAACTCCGGACACTGGCTTTGCTTTTAGTGCCGCTGAAGCCCCAACTGCACCTTTTTCGGGATTGGATTAAGGGAAATGGGACTCTGGAACCCAAGAAATGTAACTCCATGAAAATAAAGCCTTTTACCACATCTCATCCTCCCTTGGGGTCCTCTGGAAATGCTTATTTCAACAGCACCCCAAGTATCCCACTCTCACCAGCGATGGAGAAATTCAATTATCCAGTAACAATATGATTGGATATGCTTTTTATAAATGAACTTGCTTTGACTGCAATACAAAGAACCAATTGAACTGTTGTTTTTAAATATACTTTTATTGATTTCAGAGAGGAAGGGAGAGGAGAGATAGAAACATCAATGATGAGAGCGAATCATTGATAGGCTGCCTCCCGCACGCCCTCTACTGGGGATCAAGCCCGCAACCCCGGTATGTGTCCTTGACTGGAATCAAACCCTGGGCCCTTCAGTCCACAGGCTGATGCTCTATCCACTGAGCCAAACCAGTTAGGGCCAAAGAACCAATTAAAGAGAATCCAGTATGTTATTTATAAGGATATGACTGTGTTCAAGGTGGGACATGATAGTGGCTCAGGATAAAGTAGTGACTCTGGAAGTGGAGAGAAGTAGGCTGAATTGGGTATATTTCAGAGGTAGAATAGAAATAACCTGGTGACTGATTAGGTAAGAATGTGGATGAAGAGGAAGGACCCAGGGATTATTCAGGTTTCTGGTAGAATTTGGACCCATTCACTACCTGAGAAGAATAAACCTTTATGGTAGGGATAGAGATGGAGAGAGAATCATATGTTCAGTTTGAGACATGTTGAACTTTAGGTACCCATGATGCATCCAGTTAGATATATGTACTGCAGATCATTTTTAAAAGCTCTGAGAAAGAGATTTTAAATTTGAGCTATCAGACATAAAAGATAAATGAAGCCATTAGTTCTAGCTGTGATAGATAGAGTATAGGGGGAGAAAAGAACAAAAGCTTAGTACAGAGCCTTGAAAAAAGTTAAGATTTAAAGTTCAATGAAAGCTGCTAAGGACATGTAGAAGTTGTCAGACAGAGAGAAAAGAGCCAAGGGACACTTGTGTTTCAAAAGAGGAAGCAATGGGGACAGCTGCTAAGAATCAAGAAAGATGAGTTCCAAAATTTGACAAGTATATTTAGCCAAATAAAATGAATGAGAACCATTTCAGTGAAAGACTAGTGGGTTAGAACCAAATTGGAGTGGCTGCAAGAATGGGTAGGCCACAAAAGTAGTGGAGAGAACAGCAGCAACAGGGACCTCCTGCCACTGACCTGGCTATATAACTAGAAACTCCTGTAGCCTTAAAAAGAATAAAAATTTAAAAAGATGAATTTGAAACTTAGAACACCTAAATTTTAAAAATTATAAATCAAACAACAATGACTTTCCATTTTTCCTGGTGGCATCAAAATGTATGGGGATATTTCAGGATTTTTGCATTGTTTGAGCAGTTTTTCACTACCTAAACAAAGGAACTGAAATTGAAATGCTATGTACTGATGGGGCACAAGAGCACAATTCCCAAAGACTTTTATTCTAACAAGCATGAAACTCAATTTGGCCAGAGGAAAAGTGAAACTGATATGAAATGTGTACTGTGGTACTAAAAGAAGTACCTAGAAGACAAATACAAATAATGTTAGGACAAATATAAAGTCTTTTATGACTCCTCACAGAATATTTTTAAAGTACATTTTTTGTGCTAATAATTTGAGTCTTCTTAGCACAAATACCGGTATGGTGAGGTCGATGATAGACAGATGAGAAAGACTTTTCTGGGAAATAAGTATCCTAGAGACTTTGATGGGAGCATCTAAGAAATAATATAAATAGACATATGAGAGAGATTTTTCTGGGAAATAAGTATCCTAGAGACTTTGATGGGAGCAGCTAAAAAATAATATACCCAACATTAGAAGAGGAGGTAATTAATGCAGAGCATGTTCATGCAGAGGATTTTAATAAGATGGCATGTTCTAAAGAATGCTGGAAAGCCAGATTATTACAACAGTCTTTATGAGAGTAGTTTTGAACACCATGGGAAATTTATAACACTTTATTATTCAAGCTTACACAAATTTATATTAGTGTGTGAAATCATATCTTGGGGTGGAATACAAGCAATTGTTCAATTCCAACTAATATGACAAAAGGAAATAAATAGACACAAGAAAACATATCGTCAGAATCTCTGGAAAATGGGTCATGGCATGCCCCCTAACATCTGTAACATATTGTTAATCATAACAATGAAATAATAAGATCATGTGGGATCCATTTCTTTAAATATTTTAGGGAAAGAGAAAACATGTTCTATGCAGAGTGAAATACAGAAATAGATAAAAAGGTACTTGGGTGGTTTTGATTCACTATGTTTAGGCATAGGAGAAAATGGGAAGAAGAAAAATAGCTTTGTTGAAGACAGAGAAATAGTTATTGTCTAGTGAAATTTTTTGGATGTCTCATGGAACCAGACTCCACGCAATTCTAAATGTTTACATATCCGGTGCCAACAGACAACTCTCAATATCTATAAACAACTCCTATTCCAGACCCAAACATCTGCCTGCTGTGGGACAGCTAGTAAGCAAATACAAGCTGTCAAATGGCACCTCTGAGCCAGATTCCACATCCAGAGCAGCGTGGGTCTGTGTGCAGACTGATTCATGTGCACAGCACGTCATTTTCCAATAGTTGAACTTATTTATAAAGGAGAATTTGGGAAATCGAATACGTTTGGTGTAAATAAAATACAACTTTTCTCAAGCTCCCTTCCTCTTTCTCTTTCTTCTGTCTCCTAAATAACAAAAACTCAGATACCAATTAATTATTTATGGAAGAGGAAACCTTCAATAAGAAACAATGTATGAACATAGGGGTGCATATATTCTTTTGAAATAGTGTTTCGGGTTTTTTCGAGTCTATTCCCAGAAGTGGAATCACTGGTTCCATTTTTAATTTTTTAAGGAAACTCTTTACTACTCTCCACACTACTTTCCAATCTGCATTCCCACCAACAGTGCTGAAGGGTTCCCTTTTCTCCTCATCCTCAGCACTTGTTAATTTGTTGATGGTAGCCATTCTGACAGGCATAAGGTGATATCTCATTGTGGTTTTAATTTGCATCTCTCTGATGATTACTGACATTGGCCATCTTTTCATATATCTATTGGCCATCTGTATGTCCTCTTTGAGGAAGTGTTTATTTAGGTCCTTTGCCCTTTTTTAATTGAATTATTTGTTTGTTTTGGTGTTGAGTTTTATAAGTTCTTCATTAATTTTGGATGTTAACCCCTAATCAGATGTATCATTGGTGAATATGTTCTCCCATTTAGTGGGTTGTCTTTTCTCTTTCCTGTAGTACATTTACACAATGGCATACTACTCAGCAATTAAAAAAGAAAGAAATCATACTTTTGTGACCTGGAGAGTATTATGCTAAGTGAAATAAGCCAGTCAGAGAAAGACAAGTACCATATGATGGCACCTACATGTGGAATCTAATGAACAAAATAAATTAACCAACAAAATAGAAACAAATGTATAGACATAGAGAACAGACTGACAGCTGTCAGAGGGGAGGGAGGTTGGGGGACTGGGTGCAAAAGGTGAAGAGATTATGCAAAAAAAACAAAACAAAACAAAAAACACTCATAGACACAGACAATAGTATGGTGATGAGCAGAGGGCAAGGGGAATGGGGAAAGTAGAAGAGAGTAAAGAGGGGATAAAGGTGATGGAAGGAGACTTGACTTGAGGTGGTGAACACACAATACAATATACAGATGAGATATTTTAGAACTGTATACCTGAAACCTATAAAATTTTATTAACCGATGTTATCCCAATAAATTCAAATTAAAAAAAAGAAACAATGTATGTTAATTATTTGTCCCTTAGGTGTCCAGGGGAAAGAGAAGGTACACGGACAGGTTCAGTAGGGAAGACAATGATAAAGACTGTGGACTCCATTCCAGGAACATTTATTCAAAGCCAGTATTTTTGGAAAAATAGACATGAGACAAACAAACAAAAAATAGAGACACAAGTCAAATACACAATGTTGTTGACCATGATGCTTACACAGAATGGCAGGTGGGAGAAAAAAGAATTGAAACACTATTCTGAGAGGTTTTGAACTTTGTCATCAAATATCATTTGACTATATTACCTCAAACGAAAAACAAATAAAAACATGGGCATATTTCAACAGTGGGACCTAGTTTGTTTCCTAACTTGGAATGTACATTTTTTAATTCTACATTTATTATTAATAGGAAACATGTCTCACAGTATCTTAAAAATATTTCAGCTCAAGCAACAAATGGTATATTTATATGTTCATCACTGTATTACTATCACTAAAACAGTATCTGCCAAATCTGAGGATGCGTCCTTGGTCATGACTGTTGTTAAGATTCCTTTAAGCCCTAGCTGGCTTGGCTCAGTGGATAGAGTGTCGGCTTGTGGACTAAAGGGCCCTGGGTTTGATTCTGGTCAAGGGCACATGCCCGGGTTCGATCCCCAGTAGGGGATATATATATTTTAAAAAGATTCCTTTAATTGCACTGAAGTGGGAATGTCAGTATACACTACCAGATGAAAGTCAATAGGCTTCACTATTCACTACTCAGTGCATTGTCAAATAATATCCAGCCTGCTTTAGTCCTTTCCCTTAAGGTGAGAACTGCCCTTAACAGAAAATGTCCCCAGCTTCAAAGCTGACCTTGCTTAGTCATATGTCAGGTAAACAATATAGGGATGTTCCACAGCTTCCCAATGGTTTACTTGTGAGCTAGACTAGAAAACACCAGTAAAAACTGGGGGTGAGGGGAGATTGGGAACTTTTTATTCCTTGTGCTACTCAGAAGTGATAGAAGATGATGTTTCCTTTACTTAGGATGAAAAGAGTCAATCTCTCCCTAATCCATCTTTATCAATAGATAGGTATCTAAATAAATAAAGACCAAGAAAACAGGATTATTTTAATCATAGATTAGAAGGCATGTTTAAATTTCCTCTTAGAGTAGCCATGTTGCCTGTATTCAGAGAGAAAAAAATATAGGGCATAGAGACTTCAGTTGATATTGCATTTTCATGATCTGTTAGAATTCCCTCTTTCTATAAGAAGGAAAAACAATTAACTATCTCATCCTGAAATGCTCAAGACTCATTTTGGGGATGATTCTCAGCAACATCTCTACTTCACTGTTGTGAACAGAGCAAATTCTAATCGACTGCTTTCAAGGCACTTAGACACAACTAATAGATAAAACTAATGTGAAATAAACTAATAAAAGAGGCTACCTTAAAAAGCTAAATTCCCTTATTTGCTATATATGCCATAGAAGAGTTTAAGGAAGGAGATATTAATTCACTAGCATCTGCCCCATTATTTTCTGTATCCCTCCTGCTGAGATAAAAGTCATCTTTCTCCTTACTACTGAGAGGATAATCCTACTTCTTAATCAATATTAAAAATGGCTCAGTCTCTCCCTTTATAATATACTTCTCCATCGTAAAAATACTTACCAAACTTGGGAGAAGAATGGTGAAACATAATGAAAACTTCAACAAAGAGAAAATATAAGAACTAATCAGAATTCACTTTTACAACTGAAATAAAAAATCCACAAGAGGGAATCAATAGCAGAATAGATGATACAGAAGAATGGATCAGTGATAGAAGACAGAAGAGTGGAAATCACCCAATCAGAACAAGAGGAAGAAAAGTTAAACTCAGTGGGGTCAGAGAGTATGGCTACCTTAAATTCTATAGTAATCCCATAATCAATCACAATGCCCGATGTGCAGTAGGTGCTAAATAAATGTGATCAGAGAATGTTATATAAACAAAAAGCTCCTGACTATAATTTCAGTGAGAAGTGGGCATTTCAGGAAGTAATGTATATGAAAGATTCTCTGTAGAACTTATAAAGACTGGCTAAAGTAATGAAACCTTACCAACTTGGGTCAAGTAGGAAAAAATATCTATCAGGACTGAGTGGAGAAAAATAAGTATGACATGATTGATGCTGAAATGAATGCAATTGTATTAGTTTTAACTAAGATACTAAGTAGTTTTAGGGATAAAATAGGCAGGTTTAGGGAGTTTTAGGAATAAAGAGGGTCCATGGGGGAAGAAGGCATAGGTGAGGGCTTGGAGCTGCCAAAAAACATACATTCAGAGAGAGAGAGAGAGAGAGAGAGAGAGAGAGAGAGATGTGCAACAGGATAAGGGGAGAGGAAGACATCCAATCACAGGAGATAGGGAAAAGCCACAGGATATGGGAAGAAGGAAGAAATAAACTTTCACAGAGGAGAGAGAAATGCCAACAAATGGGAGAAAGAGGAAAACAGATTTCCAAGGAAACAGAGAATTCTACCACTGAAGGGGGAGAGAAAGAGCAGGGCACCACGTGGGGTTTGGGCTTTGAAGCTGATATTCTACCAACTGGAAGGCAGTATGAAGAGACAAAGAACTGCAGCCTTTATAAACCTTAGCAAAAAAGAGCTTGTTGGGTTACCCCCTTAAAACCCCTCCCTTCGTGGGAGTCTGTACTTGCTTCCAATAAATTTCCACCCTTTTCATCTAGCACTTTTTGTCTGTGGCTTCATTCTTTGAATCCACCTAGACAAGAACCTGGGAAAGAAATCACATTTGAATCCTGCTTAGGAAACCACGGGACTCAATATTCTAATGTGGACTAATAATAACCTCTTAGTAGAGATGCTAGGCATTCAGTCTTAAAAAAAACAACAACAAAAATTGGCAATGACTTCAAGCTAGCATGTAAATTATTAGCATGTAGGTGTTTCAAAATCACCCACTCACTTAAGTATTTTAGCTCAAGCTGCAATTTAGAACAATTTGAGGGAAAAGTAAAAATAATTTTCAATCAGTCCCCTATTCCAAATTATTATAAATTTTAAATTGGTATCAGCCATCCTAATTAATGAGATTTAAATGGGTTTGAAACTGGAAAATAAAAAGTCCTTCATTTTGTGCAGCATATGGTGCTAAAAAGTATGCAATTTTTTAAAAAAGTGTCATTCTATAAGGAAAAATAAAATGTCCTCAGCACACACAAATGATAGCTTTTAAAAAGCTGCCAGAAATAGATAACTTGTGAGTCCTCCCCTCAATGCAGCAGGCTAAATCAGAGCAACCTAGTGCTGGACCAGCCCTGGACTAGCTCTGAGAACAGTCATGTGCTTTTTGCAAAGCATGTCACCAAGTGGTGATTCCCCAAGAGCAGCATGTGTGCAGAGAAGGAAGAGTGAGCAGGCAGGTGAGCAACCTGAGGGGAATATTTCAGAAGAGCACAATGTTTATTCAGTTGTTTTTAACAATGAAGTGGCTTCCTTCTATTTGAGGGGTGGATTCTTATATTTGGCAGGTGAAGTTATATCACAATATGTCATATGGTTTTCCTAGAGAAGTTTTTACTTATACCACTTAATCATTTTAATTTTCTTATGTGCATACCTGCATATTTAAGACAAATTTCTGTGTATACAGACACATGCAAATAGTCTGCTAAGGATGAAACATTAAAAATGATAGATTTTACTACATTTATTTTTGTTGATGTAAGAAAGGTCCAAATCTGTACAGAATTTTTTTATGAGTTTATTTGAGCCAAACTGACAACACATATCCAGGAGCAAGATCTCAAATGCTCTGGAGAATAACCCTTTGCAGCATCACTTATGCATTTGAAATTAAAGAAGGAACCCAAGGAAGATTACCTGAGGATGGGGGAAATCAAGGCAGAGATTAGATTATAGGATAGTTAAGATTATGTGCTCCTTGAGGGTGGTTTGCTTATTTCAAAGAGCTGTTAATTTAGATGCACAGAAACAATGGACAGGGAGGGCTTGCTTAAGGTAAAGATCAACCTTTTACTAAAAGGTTATATGCCGAGGGGGCGTGACTACCTACCATGACCTGCCCAGTTAAGTCAGGAATTTATGATCAGATTACCCTGTGAGGTTACTTTCCACAGAACCCCCTTTTTTTTTCATCCACATTCTTATCTTTATCACAATTGTTTCACAGAAAAAAATAATCTTGAAATTAGGTTTTAAGAATTCAGGAAATGCTATCATTTTTAACCCTGCATTTTTTAAATAGAATTATATCTCAATAACACCAAACAGATGAGGAAACATTTTGTGTTTAAAGACCTTCAGAAAAAAAGATCCACAAACTTCTTTCAATAATGCATTCCTGGAAAAAAAAAATACCTAAAAACTTTTGCCTCAAGAAACTATTTTCTATAATAACATGAATTCCTCAGATAGCAGCAAAAGCTCATTTCCTGCTGTTAGCTCTCAATAGGAAGGAGCAATAATTTTTCTTCATATCTTTGAACAATGTTTAAATTATTCCCCAATCTTCTGTTTCACACTAAATAATTCCTCACTCCCTGAGCACTTCTTCATGGGTGTTACTTCAAATTACCATTGTTGATCTCTATTGCATTCACTTCAGATTCTCTTTATGAGTTACAGAAACTGAGATTCAAAAATGTAATAAGAAAAAACTCAGATTTTACATTTTTCATTGTCTTATTTGTGATTCCAATCTTCCAGTTAAAAAAAGAGAAAGTGAAAAATTGCAACACTACATCCTGGAACTTATTTTCTAAGGCTGCCCATGTTTGCTGTTGTTAACCTCCCCCCACTTTCATTTTCTTCCATTTCCAGAAAAGTGGAATGTTTTTAAATGTTTGTCTAACTAAAAGGATGGTCTAAAGAGATATAATTTTTTAAAGTGCCCTAAAATGAACTGGGTTATTGGAACAGTATTAGTCACATTGTTAGGCTATGGAGCTTGTATATTATGTCTGATCAGGAGTTCCTTTAGACCTATATAGAATATTCTCAGTATGAACTTATCAATAGTTATACTTAAATAATCACCCACGAGCCTCATTATTAGCTGGGTTCAATAACGATATGTAGGTTAATAAAATATATTTCTCTTCCTTAATGGAAGGCTGTGTAGTGCATGATTAAGTGTTTTGGAGACCTTTGGAGTTGTTAGAGTGACTGAGTTAGGATCTTGTATCCTTCATATGTTTGTTAGTTCTCTATCCTTGGACAAGTTAGGCTCACATGCCTTAATTTTCTCATATGCAAATTAGAGATACATATTACTTTTTTCAAGTGGTTGATACAAGGGTTAGATGAGTTAATAATTAGTTCCTAGAACATAGTATGTGCTCACTAACTTACAAATATTATTATCATCATCATCAGTTTTAAGTTGGATTTTTTTTATATGTACAAGAGTTTTATACCAAACTTTGACCCTTCCTCTTACTTTACCCTGATAGTGATAATCACTTTAAGTATGTTAAAAGTTGAATTACATGCAAAACAAGTGCTGAAAGCACCAAGTAACTGGAAGGCATGTAGTTAGAGAGCATATGGATATCAATACCAGGAACAAAGGGCCAGCAGGCTGCTCTGACACCTGCATGCACCCTCACAGCAGTTCAAAGCTTGATCTCTTAGACCAGTGGTCGGCAAACTGCGGCCCCTTGAGTGTGGCTCTTCCACAAAATACCACGTGCGGGCGCGCACGTACAGTGCGATTGAAACTTCGTGGCCACACTCAAGGGGCCAAAGAGCCACATGTGGCTCGCGAGCCACAGTTTGCCGACCACTGTCTTAGACAGTTACCTGTTGGGGAGTCTCATCCAGTCTTCTAGCTTTAAATACCATCTATAGAGTGATGCTTACACATTTTATCTCCAATTGACCTTTCCAATTGGAATCACTAATTACATCTTAAACTTATTATGTCCAAAATTGAGATGCTGATATTCATCTGTCCTCCCCAAAGCATTCTCATTTCAATACCCTCTCCTACTAAAGCCCCAGGAAGTCTTCCCTCATCTCCTTGTGCTCCCACTTTCTAACTTCACAAACAACTACTCTATCCTAGTTACTAAGCTGCTCCAGAATGTTCTTTCGACTCAACAGGCTTGCTCTGTCTCAAGGGCTTTCCCTCTCTGTGGGCTGTGCTTTCCCTAGATATACCCATGCTTTTCCCCTCATTTCTTTTTTGTCTTTAGTCAGTACTCAGCTTCCCAGTAATGCCTTCCTTGGCCACTGATCTAAAATTTTGGTCTCCCCTGAAGTTTCATATCTCTCTTGACTGCTTTCTTTTTTATCATATCATTGATAACAATATGATATGGTTTATATTTTATTTATTTTGCTTTTAATCTATCTACTCCAACAGAATGAAAGCTCAATGGGAACAGAAATTTTTGTCTCTTTTGTTCACTGTTGTTCACAAAGTCTCAAAATGGCATCAAGTATATAACAATTGCTTAATAAATATTTGTTAAATGAATGAATGGTTAAATAAATGTGTGGTAATATCTAAGTAATAGTTAATCAATAGAAAAACGCAATCCAATAAGTTTGATAATTTGTTATTTCTATTTGGTGTCTATTATTCCCAGAGATACAATCTTTAATAAAATATGTGACTGCTTCAGCCTCCTTCCTAGCATTTCAGCCACTTGGACTCAAGGGCTTGTCTCTATATAGGTCTCATATCCACCAAGCACCTTGCTATGTGTTTCCATTAATGAAAAGAATAGAGCTAGGATTTTATTTTACACAAAGGTGAGAAAACTCAAAGAGATAGTTGCCATACCAACTACAACTTAGCCCCTGAGCTCATATGAATTTTAGCTATTCCTTATATCTGCTCTTAACTTTTATGCGTTAAAATATATAAAGGCAATTTGTCCGCCTTACTACTGCTGTGGGATTTGTCTACAATTTATGCTTCAGGACTCACCACAGGACTGACATAACAGAACACACAAAATTATTCTCTTTCTTTGGCACTGAGCAAGAGGATGCATTTACTTTACTACTGAAGTCCACCCATAAAAGAGACCATTCACTTTTTAAACTTGCTGTTCCATAATCACGGGGGAGAAAAGCTAGAATACTTTTTACATTCTACATGGGCCTCAGTTCTTCTCAAAACCTAGGCTTTCCTAAGGTACCTATTCCTGTCACATGTGATGCTCATTTTATTTTATTTCATTATATTTTATTGATTTTCTTACAGAAAGGAAGGGAGAGGGATAGAGAGTTAGAAACATCAATGAGAGAGAAACATCAATCAGCTGCCTCCTGCACACCCGCCACTGGAGACATGCCTGCAACCAAGGTACATGCCCTTGACTGGAATTGAACCTGGGACCCTTCAGTCTGCAGGCCAATGCTCTATCCACTGAGCCAAACAGGTTATGGCTGTGATGCTCATTTTAATCTACCTTATTGACTCCAGGCGCAAAGCCTCCCTTAATCTTGCAATTCATATGAAAATTAGTCATACAGACTTGTCTATCTAAGTGAGATTACTTTTTGGAGCTATCTATGAGAAAAAAAATAATGAAATTAAAGTAGCTGGAATGTCATTTTCTAGGACTTCCTCAGAATGAATATTTGATGCCAACATTATTTCATAACATTAATTTGTTTCTACTATCATTATAGAAAACTAATACGTTCCTAAATATGGCTTCTGAGTCTATCATGCATTGCTGTTTTATCAAATTTATGTAAGTTGTATCTATAAGATTATATTCTAAGTAAACTGAACTAAAAGACAGACTAGGACAAATTCACCAGGCTATATGGCAGCCAGACAGTAAAAGGACACACGAGGAAAAGATCATCTGCCATTTAGCAAACTACAAACACTGAGCTCAGCAAACTAGATCAGCAGATCTCTGTGGATGAGAAATAACACAAAAGGAATTGTTTTCTTCCTGTATAAATTAATTTTAAATTTAATTATTTGAAAAAACTTGTTTACGTGATTCTAAAACAAGAAAATATGAAAAGATACACCTGACAAGTTTTCTTTCCAACCTAGTTACCCATCTCCCCCGTTCTGCCCCCACTGCCCAATCAAAGGCTTGGAATAGAGAATCACCCTCATACTTTGTCATAGACCCTCCAGAGTTACTCTGCACATGTGCAGGTAAATATGGGAAGTGCTACTTGTTTTTTCCTTTTGAAATCAAAAGTAAACAAAATAAAGATGCAAATAGGTTTTAAGCACAGCTAAAATTCACTTACAGTTTCCTTAGGATAAACCTTACCAACTCCTTTCCTTCCAAATGGATTATGATATGTCAGTTATTTTTTTAAATATATTTTATTGATTTTTTACAGAGAAGAAGAGAGAGGGATAGAGAGTTAGAAACATCAATGAGAGAGAAACATTGATCAGCTGCCTCCTGCACACCCCCTACTGGGGATGTGCCCGCAACTCAAGTACATGTCCTTGACTGGAATCGAACCTGGGACCCTTCAGTCCGCAAGCCGACACTGTATCCACTGAGCCAAACCGGTAGGGCATGTCAGTTATTTTTAAAGTGTGGCAATTAGGTATTTCTGTTAAGTACATTTTGATTCCTAAGTGTAAAAGCTATTGAAGATAATCTTAAACTAACAGAAACAAATATTTATTAATAGTATCTGATTTGTCTAACTACAAAAATTAAAAATTTATTTTAAAAAACTTCTTAGGTGCTAAAGTACAGATTGGTTAAAATACTAAATATATAAATAGCTTTCTTAAATGTAATAACTTATTATATTGTGTTTTAGCTTGTTAATAAGAAATTAATACATTATCTTCAATTTATAATTTGTAATTTATAATTTAAAAATATAAAATGAAGTTAATTCTATAGGAATTAGGTTCATCTGTATATATAGATAGCATGTCCATGGTTAATTCTAAATTATAATGTCTATGTATTTTATTTTTGGCCTACCCATATTAAAGGACATATTCATGTTGAGATATTCCTCTCTTAGTGATAACTATTGCAAAATATATATTAACTTTGTAAAGCAGGCTGTTTTAGGGGGAAAATGATTGAATTTTAAGGGAGAAAAATATTTTATATCTAGTTCTGTAACTTCCTAATAGAGTATGACTTTGAGCAAATTATTTGCTATGTTTTTTTTAAAAGAGTTTGGCCTGCTCCAAAACTTTAATTTCTCTATGGGAATTAGATATGAAATAAAAATAGCAGCAGCCACTGAAATCCTTATTTCATATACTTGTTATTGGAGCCTGATATATTTTGTAGGAGTTATCCAGAAGCAATAACATAGCACGGGAAACCATAAGTGGTGACCCAGTGTCCCATAGTATAACAGGAAGATAAATGTACCAAATCTAATTATTGATCAGTGTTTATAAAATGTTTACTCTAGGTGTTATTAACATACAATAAAAATAAATAAAACTATATAACTGACTTTCTCAAAGTTCAGTCAATTGTCTTTGTTGATGTTAAAAAAATACAGTCACAATTCAATTATTATGACACATTCTTCATATTCTCTCCTTATATTTGAGTCTCAAGCAAAGGGACTACTAGTTAAATTTGCCTGTATTTGGACTTCCAGAAAGTTCTTAAATTTCTGAAATCTTGGAGTTGAAAAACTATAGGACACCAAGTAAAAATTTGTTACAATGTCTTCACTAAGGTTAAATTAAACAGGAGAAAGTGTTGATTAATTGTAAAGAAAACCTAAGCCAGCTAAGTCTATGAGACTGTGAAATAGACTCTCTAGAGCAGTGGTTCTCAACCTTCCTAATGCCGCGACCCTTTAATACAGTTCCTCATGTTGTGGTGACCCCCCAACCATAAAATTATTTTCATTGCTACTTCATAACTGTAATTTTGCTACTGTTATGAATCGTAATGTAAATATCTGATATGCAGGATGTATTTAGGCGACCCTGTGAAAGGGTCGTTCGACCCCCAAAGGGGTCGTGACCCACAGGTTGAGAATTGCTGCTCTAGAGGCAGACTCTCAAAGGGGTCTTTCAAAATTAGGTAAGCAAAATTCTTTCAGGCAAAAACTAAATTTTTTTGCCCTAACATTTTGGTAAAAGCAGAGTTTATGGATCAGAAATAAATTTTTTAAACCCATAAGGCATTATAAACCTTGTTTCCATTCTCACCTGAGTATGTACACATATATTTTCTAATCCTTGACAGAAAAATATCTTTGTAATCTTGGCGATGGTGCCACCCCTGGTGAAGTCAGCCTGAATGTGCAGAACCAGAGCCTGACTCCCAAGGCAAATTTTAAGACAATGTCTATTGTCTTAAAATTAGACCATGTTCCAAATCCTAGACAAACTACATTACCTTTCCACAGCTGCTTAGAAAGTAAAGTTGTTTACTACCTTTCTATAACAGATACTTATGAACTTTCCATTCCTTTTAGTAGCATTTTATAAAATTCTTATCCCTGATTTTCCTTTGACTATGGTTTCTTACAAATTTCTGAACACCTCAAATTTTTTCTAGACTTGGGATATGGATGTCTACTGACCTCTAATTTCTGGCATAGATTATTCAGACTTTAGGCTCCTATAATGTTCTTTCATTGGCAACTGAATACACTTTATTCACTATTTGGCCTTGACCGCGAAACCCCTGACTTGGTTGTTAATTTATTGTCTCATTTGCTATAACATCCAACTTCCCTTGATTCGTGAATTTACATACATGTTTGTGGGTTCTCCCTTGTCCACACACATGATCTCTGCCTTGTTCTTACTCTTTGTCTCAGAATTACACTAATCACATCTTTATGTAGATTATATAATAGGCTGCTGACTAGAAAAAATCTATACAGTATCTAAATGGATGAATAACTCCTATTGATTGATAATTTATGTATCTCTGCATTTCACCAAGTAATCGGTACATATTTCAGATCATACAACATGAAGAAACTGTAGAATAGCCCTGAAACTAAGAATGCAGCAATGATAGATTTGTTTTGCTGGTGTGAAGAAAATAAGTTGTTAACAGAAAGCTGGTGGCCACAGAAAATAACCAACAATTTCCCTTGGTATTCCTGATGAATTTTCTTGAAAGAAAGTACAAATAGATGAGTAATTATGTCATATATAAATACTTCAGGCTGTGGCCAGAGGAAGTTTATCTTAACAGACATATATTTAAACTGGGCTAAAGGGGAGATCTTAGCAGGAAGCAGAAAACGAGATTATTTCCAAATTTATGCCTGGGAGGTTATTTTAATTTTGCCCTTCTAGACATAAAAAGAATAGCATTATTGAGAGGAAACTCCATAACTTTTAATTCCAGGAAGCATACTCAGGCCATCTCACACCTGAGCTGAACTCTAAAACATAAGAGATGACTAAAGCCAGCATGTGAATACTTTTCTCGTTATCCAACAACATAAAACTACCTTTGCCTCTAGTAAAACATGCCCCAAATCAGGTTCTACATATGATTCTTTTTCCTGTCCAGCAAATTTCTGTGCCACTGTAATGAGTACAATGACCTGGGCTAAGAAGCAAAAGGAAGGGGTGGTAGTTTTAAACAGCATCATCTTTAATAAAGCTTCGGTAAAGTACAGGTAAGCTCAACTCTGTTTCATATTATAAAGAGAACATTGGTAAGAATTTTACTTTGTTTCTGCTCCAATAGAAGAATGTTTGCCTTTCTGAAGCATGTGTTGTTTTCTTTGTGAGGTGTCTCCAATAGTGCATTTTAGAGAGTATGGTCGGTACTTGTTGCTACTATGGTAAGGCTAGGACAATATCTAAGTTTAGGTAAATAAATAATTAATAGTATATTTCATGAAAGTTTCAATTTTGGTTCCCAAATAGAAAATAATGAAGTGGCTTGGTAATTTCATTTCGCCCTTCAAACAGTCCAAGGTTGAGTTTGCAAATCTAATTCCTGGGTTCAGGGTTGACTTAGATCTCTGCTATATGATTAAGCCTGCTAATGGTGGGTCAACACTGAACATGATGAAACAGTAGGGAAAGACAGTGTGGAAAGATACAGCAGGAACTGCCAGGTGAATATAACCTTAAGATGAAAGCCTCTGATTCTACCTACCTGGTCACCCTCTGAGACTGGGGTTCATGGAATGGCTCATCCATGACCGTTGAATTTCTTGCATATCCCTAGCACATAATGCTACAAGTGCTGAGCCCAGAAAATTCATATTTATTCTAAGATACAGCTCTCTCCTTTCCATTTCTCTCTTATCCTAGTTATAAAGCCTAGGATTCCACCTATTCCCTAACCTACCCTCTGGTTAGTCTGTCTAGTGTCCAGGTT
Source organism: Myotis brandtii (assembly GCF_000412655.1). NCBI lineage: Eukaryota > Metazoa > Chordata > Mammalia > Chiroptera > Vespertilionidae > Myotis > Myotis brandtii. Next base: position 11,621,181 of record NW_005371219.1, on the reverse strand, counting down.
TACTTTGGGCTCATTAGTGTGGTGTTTGTGTGTGTGTGTGTGTGTGTGTGTGTGTGTGTGTGTGTTTTATCTTTGGGGGGGGGGCCATTTTCCTACACACATCATCTTCCTAGAATGGTTCCATGCATCATGCCATACACATGTACTTGAGGCATTCTGCTATAAAAAGCACCCTATTTACAAGTATAACAGCTATCATGACTCAGTTACCATGACCCGCTCAATTGATTAAACCTCTCTGAAGTACACCTGGGTTTTCTGAACCTTTTAGACCAGTGATGGCGAACCTTTTGAGCTCAGCGTGTCAGCATTTTGAAAAAACCCTAACTTAACTCTGGTGCCGTGTCACATATAGAAATGTTTTGATATTTGCAACCACAGTAAAACAAAGATTTATATTTTTGATATTTATTTTATATATTTAAATGCCATTTAACAAAGAAAAATCAACCAAAAAAATGAGTTCGTGTGTCACCTCTGACACGCGTGTCATAGCTTCGCCATCACTGTTTCAGTTGGATCTGTTCATGCAGGCCCTAGCCTGGATATGTAAATCTTGCACAAGCAATCAGTTCTGTTCTTTAGTTTATACAATTCAATGCAAAAATATGGACACAGTCTTCTTTCTTATAAAAGTCTGCATCTGTCTTGAAATTCATGTGTGTGCATACAAGTTGACAATCCCACAGCCTCTCTCTTGGTCCCAATAAAATGAACCAAAACCTATGGTACTCTTCCTCAGAGAGCAACACAGCCTTAATCACTGTTCATATCATAAATGTGCCCCAAACAGGGCAGAGTTCAATAAGATATTTTTAATGATTTATTTAATCAACAAATATTTGAATGTCTATATTATGTTAATAACTCTTCTACGTGATAAGACTGCTGTAGTAAACAACATTTAGACTAAAACTGTTGCTTTGGGTAACATCCCAAATTTGGTTAATTGGGGCTTAAGCACATAGTGAGAAGTCTAGATGGTGTCTACTCAGAAAGTACAAAGTCCTTGTTTTATCATATAGCTTGCATTCTAGATTCATTATATATTAGTACTCGTTTGGTGTTTCAAAATGACTCCCTCTTACCCACTGCTCCAGCAATGTCCATGCTGCTCTAACCAGCAATAAGGCTCTTGGATTCAGTGGCACAGTAGGCTTCCATATATTTCTTTATATTTTAGAAAAGATACAGAATGCGGATAACATGCACAAAAACAGCTTAGCATAGTTTTCCCAGGCAGGGTTAGCAGTGAAAACCAAGTACAGCTCTAGATGAACCATTTTTTCTATACCACTTAGGTCATGTGTAGTAACAAAAGAAAGGGATGCATGTGTGTGCATAAGCTCAATTCAGGGAGCAATCAGATCTGGAGCTCTTACAGATTTTATACCTAGCTATCCTGGTGGTTCTCTTGGGGGAACCTCACTATCACTTGGTAATATCAGCAATGTTGAATTTTGCCTTTCACCAACTTACACCGAACACAAAAATAAACTCAAAATGGATAAAGGACTTAAACGTAAGACGGGAAACTATAAAAATCTTAGAGGAATCCACAGGCAGCAAAATCTCAGACACATGCCAAAGCAATATCTTCACCGATACAGCTCCTAGGGCAGTGATGGCAAACCTATGACACGCGTGTCAGAGGTGACAAGTGAACTCATTTTTTTGGTTGATTTTTCTTTGTTAAATGGCATTTAAATATATAAAATAAATATCAAAAATATAAATCTTTGTTTTACTATGGTTGCAAATATCAAAAAATTTCTATATGTGACATGGCACCAGAGTTAAGTTAGGGTTTTTCAAAATGCTGACACGCCATCACTGCGCTAGTACCATACTGTTTTTTATTGCTGTAGCTTTGTCACACACAAAGTGTGGTACCTCCAGCTTCGATATTTCTCAGGATTGGTTTGGCTATTTGGGGTCTTTTGGGGTTCCATACAAATACAACGATTGTTTTTTTTTTTCTATTTGGTGAAGAATGCCATTGGTATTTTGATGGGGGATTCCATCGAATATGTAGATGACTTTGGGTTGTATGACATTATAGTAGTGTTCTTCCAGTCCATAAGCATGGGATATCTATGCAAATTTTTGATTTTGTTCAGCAAAGTTATGTAGTTTTTGTTATAAAGATTTTTCACTTTCTTGGTTGAGTTTAGTCCTAGGTATTTTATTGTTTTTTGATGTTGTGAATAGGATCGTTTTATTTCTTTTTCAGATGTTTCATCTTTAGTGTATTGAGATGAAACTGATTTCTGTATGTTGATTTTGTATTTAGTAATAATTTTTACTGAAATTATTTTCAGTCTTTTGGTTGAGATAATCTGTGTTTAAAATCTCATCATATGTGAATAATGACAGGTTTACTTCTTCCTTTTCTATTTAGATGCCTTTTATTTCAATGTATTGCCTAACTGCTATAGCTAGTACTTCCGATGCTATATTGAATCAGGGTAGTGGAAGTGGGCATCCTTGTCCTGTTCTTGATGTTAGAGAAAAAGCTTTGTTTTTTTTCTTCATTGAGTGTTATGTTAGCTCATTTTTGGCCTTTATTCTGGAGAGCATTATGCTAAGTGAAATAAGCCAGTCAGAGAAAGATAAATATCACATGATCTCACTCATTTGTGGAATATAATGAATGAACAACATAAACTGATGAACAAAAGCAGATCCAGAGACAGAGAAGCATTGATCAGACCATCAAACCTCAGAGGGAAGGTAGGGGAGGGCAGGGGTAAGGGGGAAAGATCAAACGAAGGACTTGTATGCATGCATATAAGCCTAAACAATGGACACAGACAACAGAGGGGTGAGGGCATGAGTAGGGGGGGAGGCAATGGGGGGAATAAGGACACATATGTAAGACCTTAATCAATAAGGAAAAAAAAAAGAAGTAGGTGACACCTGACTAACATCCACAGGCTGGCCGGCCCCAGGCTGGGCTGGGCGAGTATCTCTTTGAAAGGCTCACCCTCAAGCATGACCAGGAGCCTTTGGAGCCCAGAGGCCTTTGAGGGGCCCTTCTGCATCCCCATGGTGTCTGGCTTTTAACCTGAGCCTCTTCCTGAAACTACTAGCCATTCTTTTAACCACCCTGAAGCCCTTTCCCATGTATTATAACAAACGGAAACAATAAAGCTTTTCGCAGGAAAAAAAATATGGGAAAAATATTTTCAGATGAGATTAACAACAACAACAACAAAAACCCACACAAAAGAACATACTACATGACATGTAGTAATGTTCTAATGTAACATAATTTGTCCATGAAACATTTTACACCTGCTCCCCACATTTAGCATTACAAAAGAGCTTCACTCGTTTTGGCAATGGTTTGACTTATTGTTAATAATATACTCTGACACAACCCAAACATGGATCATTGGCCATAATTTTATAGAAAGCATCTAAATAGACTGTGCAATGATATTGGAAAGAAAAACAAAACCATGATTCTGCCCAAGCATGGCACTGCATGGTTATAGAGCAATTTCTCCTTGGATTACACACCTGCTTTTTGGCCCATTAAGTCCTGCTGTCTTTATAAGAAACTGAGGTTGTAATGTCTTTCCTAAATGTGTATTTTTATAGGACCATATGTAACAAGTACACATGAATGTATATGTTGCCAGCCTCATTTTTAATATCTTCAATTTGACTAGAATAGGAAAAAAGTCACCTTAGAAGATAAATCTCTTAATTGCTTAAAGCTCTGCTGCAGTTGTTTTCTGACAAGCATTGCAAGAATTCCCTGTAGCTGTGGAGAATTATTCCTTTCACTTATACATTCCTGACAACATGATCTGATATCATTTTTCATGAATAAGTGGTATTTAGGGATAATAATGTGCACATCAGATCTGATTTTATTTTTATGCATATCAAAATTCCACTGCACCAAACCCCTGCAATCACATATCATTACAGTAATTCCCGCTGGCTATTTCTCCCCTTTCACTGATGTGCATGAGCCACTTCTCAATGATGTTTTCATGGTTTGCAGAACATATCAAGAGTTAGCTAAGAAATCATTTCAACAGTAGACTTCCATTGCAAATGTGAATGAGCTATAGGCATTTTGGACACACTAGCTGCATTCCTAAGCTTTATTTTATTTGCAGGACTAAAACAGTTAGAAGTAAAAGAAACAGTGATCTGTACCTGATGGAATAACACAGAACTCTTTCATCAGTGATGTTTGTATGCGGAACAGGCAAGGCAGCTGCTATGAGAGGATTATAAAATAGATTCTAGGGCTCTGGAACCCCAATATGCAATTTTTTAAACTTTCATATTTTTTATTCAAAGCTTTAGGAGTTATTATATTACAAGAGGCCCAGGGCACAAAATTTGTGCACGGGTAGGGTCCCTAGCAGCTGCTGGCTGCCGGATGGGGTCTCCCTTCCTGGCTGCCAGCTGCTGTACGAGACCTCTCTTCCCAGGCTGAACTGAACCCACAATATTTCTGAGGTATGCCTGTATATGGAATTTATTTTTTACTATCTTTTTTTAATTAAATTATAATATTTGTTCAAATAGCATATGCAAACGTTGATTTTGTTTCAAAAATTTGAAAGGGATAAAATATATATCAGAAGCCTCTACTTCAAATTCCTAGGGAAGAGTGGTATTTAAAGAAAAGATAAATGGCAACTCCAAGTTTGGATTTAACTTGAAAGAGGATGACCTTTTAAATACGTTAATTTTTTGTTTATGATACTCATTTTAAAGAATGATGACCAGAGCTGTGTCAGGAAGTATAGATGTTCTAATGATCAGAAAATAATCTGAACATCATTTTTAAAATTATTGCTATATACTTATTCAGTTTACTCCTTTTGTGTGTTTTCTAACAGCATTTTCCCTATATTTTTTGTGAACTTGAGATTGTTATTACAAAGAGACAAGGACAAAAGAAAGCAAGCTATTCTCAAGGACAGAGTCAAAGTACCAAAGGGAAAATCAGAGAAAGAACAGCCATCTGTTCTGTCACCTAAAAAAATGTAAAAACATGCTCTCTCTCAAAAAAGGAACCATTTTTAAAATACTGCCTTTAAAAAAAAAACCTAAATAACAGGTCCAAATTCAATTAATAGTTATATTATTTCACTTGCATGTTCACATTATTCAGCACAGTAGTTGACTTAATTAAATATACTAGGTCCTGCACATCTCTTCATTACAACTGATGTGCAAAAGACAATAGGATTGGGGAGGGCTGAGTGAAAAGAAAAGGAATTATCTGCATAACTCAATGAAAATGAAATCAATAACAAGAACAACAAATGTTCAAAGCTCATATCATGAGGTGTTTTTTTAAAATTACATAATTCCTTTCTTCATTGTAGCAATAAAAGCATTTCCAAATTGTACCCAAATGCTTTGTGATTTGCCTTCAAGGGAATAACTCATTGTGCAGATTATCAGGGATGTTCCTGTGTGACGGAATCAGGCTTCTGGAAATTATTTGCTTAAATGTTGTTACTAAATGATGTCAAAGTACTTGGAAAGTGAAAACTTTAACAATTTAATTAATTTCCTTCTCCAACAAACACCAGAACAGTAATTATTTTCTTTAACTTAACAAATACATTCTTTTGCAGAGCAATGATTCCTAACACTAATTTTGTAATATTTACAGATACTGATCTATTTATCTATAATTCTCAAATAATGGACTTCAATGTAATATATTTAAAATATATATATCACTTTTGCAGGAAATAGGAGCCTAAAATTATTCAAGCTTTTTTGGGGGTGATGAGGAGGGTTGCTAATGTTGATTGAGTAATAAATACCTACAAAAATACATATTTATCTTACTTAATCTTCTTGAGGATCCTGTGAAATATTATTGTTATGCTGTGCATTTTCTTGCATGAGGTACTTGAGATTCACAGAAGTTAAATTATTTACCTAATATTACAAAGCTCTGATTTGAAGCCAGAGCATTTTGATTCTCACATCTGTGTTTCTGCGAGGAACATTGGGTATAGGCAACTCCATGTAGTAAAGAAATAAAAATGGTTCTTAAAGGGTGGGACCTAAAAACATTTGATCACTTAGCTAGTAATTCTGCTATTTAGGTAATTTCTACCTTAAGTCAAATAGACTAACTAGAAAAACTAAGCAGTAGCTGCTCATCACTAGGCTGATATATATTCACATTTTCCTTTCACTCAGAAGAACACCCAAATTCTCTGGTCCGGGAAGTGGTGTAATGATAAAGGATGTGGGAGTCAGCAGGCCTGGGCTCCAATTCGGGCTCCAAGTCTTACTGGTTGTGTTAAGCTGGCTTGTCCTCCCTCAGTGACAAGTCCTTCATCTATAACCAGGGGTAATAATCAAATGCAGAGAGTGGATATGAGAACTGGAAGAAACAGATGAATCATAATTCTAGTTAGAAATAAATTCAAGGGGGGGAGTGCAAGATGGAGGTGTAGGAAGAATCCTGAACGTACCCCCTCCTACAGACACACCACATATACAGCTACTAGGGATCACTTCCTTCTGAAAATGATCTGAAATAGGTGAACTTCCCTCCACAACAAAAGATAAAAGGACCACATCCAAGGGGTAGAAGAGGTAGACACAAGGTTGCTAAAAAACAAACAAACAAACAAACAAAAACATGGCAGCACACAATTGGGAGGGATCTCACCATATAGGTGCTTCTCTCAGAGGGAGGAAGAGGTTAGTGCCCCCTCTGGTACCTCAGCCCCTAGCAGCTGCACCAGAGAGGTGAGTCTCTAAAATATTTGGCTTAGAAAACCAAGAAGGCTAATATCTAAGAAACCAGAAGTGCGATAGGAAACTGAGACTTCCCTCCTAAAGGGATCACATGTGGCCTCACTTGGCCCAAGACCCAGTGGAAAAAAATAGCAGTTTGAAAAGAGCCTAAAGCATATGTGAAGGAAATTCATCAGCTAATGTAAGAGCATTGGCGAGCAGTCAAGGAACAAGAATCTGAGAGAGGCTGGGTGACAAAAGGCTAACATCTGGGATTAAGAGACATGATTAGAAAGAATTGTCCTTGGGGGTTTTAATGAAATCTTTATGTAGTAGCATAGTGTGTGTGTATGGGGGGAGGGGGAGTTGAGCAGGAAGTGAGAGGCAGATTTGGGTTGAGTAAAAAGGGGGCATTAAAGGTAGAAGTCATATTGTAATATTACTGTCACCCTCAGATCATATAAGGGAATCAAGATTAAATGGGCATTAACTAAAATAATGATGCCACCATACCTTTATTTTTCATAAGTTAAAATATTAAAATAACTTTAACTTACGTTATAAACATTACATAACTGATCCCATTTAAAGATCTTATTTATGTTTTTCAAATGTGGGGAGGTTATGTATTTTTTTCCTATTGGGTAAGAACAGGAGAATTTGGAGGCTCTAAATTAAAATCGATGGGTAAAAAGCTGCTTTGATGCAAGACTGAATTTTGGTAAAAGTAGGCTAATACTCCTCAAGCTGCAACTTGAACATTGTTTGGAAAACACTTCCCTTTCTTTTTGATCACTCTAAAGTGCCTTTGACAGTAAGCAGAATATTTAAGGTGTATTTTAAGATTTTTAAATAGTAAATGAATAAAATTAAACTAAAAAAACAACAACAACACAAAATTGGTTAAGAAATCAGTCAAAATGTCAAGCAGATCTCAGTATGTGCAGTTTAAAGTTTATCCTAATAGTCTATTTTCTGGTACCGAGTGGCATATTCAGCTTATTTATAACAACTGGTTTTTATTAAAGTAAATATTTTCTCAAAATTGAATATTTTTCTCATTCATTCATTCAATATTAATACAAAAAAATATTTACTCAGCCCTTGCCATGCACCAGGACCGGATTAGGTAACAGGTCTGCAAAGGTAAACCACATGCAGTCCATACCTTCCCATCTCCTATAGTTCAACTAGATTCAATTCCGTGACATTGGCACCAAATATGGTGTACATAGAGCTCGGGAAGTATGTCTCAGCGCTGCAGCTGATGCAATGGTGTGAGCACACTCCACCATGACATGCTTCCTCGGCACACCAGGAAGTACCAATG
>NW_005371219.1:11611508-11612040 GCF_000412655.1 Myotis brandtii | reverse complement strand
CTCTTTTAAATGATATATGTAAATTCCATTTATTTGGCAAAGTAATAGCTAAGATTCATGTCATTGAATTTCAGAAATGCGGACTGCCTCATGCTCACATATTATTAATATTAGATAATGAGTCCAAATTATGTTCAGAAGATGACATTGACCGTATAGTTAAGGCAGAAATTCCAGATGAGAACCTGTGTCCTCGACTTTTTCAAATTGTAAAATCAAATATGGTACATGGACCATGTGGAATGCAAAATCCAAATAGTCCATGTATAGAAAATGGAAATGTTCAACGGGATATCCAAAAGAATTTCAAAATGCGACCACTGGAAATATTGATGGATATCCCAAATACAAAGGAAGATCTGGTAGCACCATTTCTATTGGAAATAAAATTGTTGATAATATTTGGATTGTCCCTTATAACCCGTATTTTGTGCCTCAAGTATAACGGTCATATAAATGTTGAAGTCTGTGCATCAATTAGATGTGTCACATATCTATTTAAATACATCTATAAAGGGCACGACTGTGCAAA
>NW_005371219.1:11608752-11609546 GCF_000412655.1 Myotis brandtii | reverse complement strand
GGTCTGGTACGCCCCTCTAGTAAACCTATCCCTGGGGCACCCTGCGCCTTCACTGACGCGGGGAAGCATTACTGTGCAGCAATAATAAAGTCCCCTAAAACTTCCACCAACCCCACTTATCTTAGATATACTTATCAAGGCTCAGCACAAGTAGGAGAACTCAGAGCTATAATATACGCCCTTCTCTACTGTCAAAATAGTCCAGTCAATTTATTCTCAGATAGTGCTTACGCGGTGCATACGGCAAAAAATATAGGGTATTCCACCTTAAGAGTTAAAGATACCCCGCTAGATCAGAGCCTCCAACTCCTAAAGGACATCCTAGAGAACCGTAAACAGCCCTGGTATATCCAACACTTACGGTCTCATACTGGCCTACCAGGCCCACTTTCCCTAGGCAACGCAGAAGCGGACAAGCTAGTTCTTACCCTACAACCCATAGAAGAGGCCAGACTCCTACACACCAAATTTCATATGTCAGCCTCCTCTCTCCATAAGCTCTTCCCCCATCTGCCCCTAGCTCAGTGCAAGCACCTCATACGTGCTTGCCGATCCTGCGGCCCTCTACTACCCCTCAGGCCTTTACAACCCAGAGGGGCCAATCCACGAGGACTACAGCCCAATGCCATATAGCAAGCGGATGTCACGCATGTCCCAGCATTTGACAAATTGAAATATGTCCACACAGTCATAGATACTTGCTCAGGAGCTACGTTCGCCCAGGCCCAAATGGGGGAAAAAGCCAAACATAGCATTGCCACCTTCAAGGCTGCCTTTCTCATCCTTGGATTCCC
>NW_005371219.1:11596930-11604500 GCF_000412655.1 Myotis brandtii | reverse complement strand
TGTTTATTTATTAATAAAATTATGTATTATTTTCATATACATTGTACTCATTTCCTTTTATCTCTCACACTTTTATTATAGAGAAAGGGCAAATAGCAATATTAAAATATTTCCTCTAATTAATTCCCTTTCAATGTGCACGAATTTCATGCACCGGGCCACTAGTATGTAATAATTGCCATATTCCATCTTAGTAAAATTCCTAATAATTTTAATGCTTAAACCCAAACCAAAGATAAGTTCTCTAAATTTCAATGCTAAAATAAATTTTCTGTTTATCTCTAGATGGTGCTCACACTTTAATCTGTAACCATGTTTTATTCCCCTATTTTTTTATTTCTATGGCTTCTTCATAGTCATAAATCAATAAATGATCATATCAAAAGTCTATAGTTCCTGACAGGTATGGTGTTTATACTGGATAGAGGAAAGATAAACAGTATATACCAGGGGTGTAATTGCCAAAGTCAATTTAGAGCGGATGGAAGCTTTGGTCTCTGCTCTATCTGTTGCTAACAAAATATATACTGATGTCAAACAAGCAAATCACTCCCAGGGCATTCTGTTCTATTTTATTTGCAACTGTTATCATTGTACCCAATATGAAATGGGCCCTGCTTACATAAGTATAATGTAGTAATTTTTAAATATGAATTCTTGCTTTGTGACAATCGTCATATAAGGGTTGATGTGAAAAATAACTAAAGAATATTTTTTAGGAATGACAAGATTATATCCTATCCTATATTTGCAGATTTTTTTTAAAACTAAGGTTGAAAGGCTCAAAGTACATACTAATAGTAAAGTTCAGTTTATAGCTTATGTGTTGATATGCCATAGTAGTTCATTATGAACTCAGAAGAACTCAGACGATACAGAATAAACCTTCTTGAACCCATGAGCTTGTGTGTAGTAAATGTGTTTTGTAGTTTGATTTTAATGTATTGTACCTCATGTTACATTTTTAGCTTTAAAAAAGTTGATTAAATAAAGTACTTAGTTAATTTATGTATAATAAATGAGTATTTTGATATTTCACATGAAAATGCTATGTCTTTACATTTTTAGACTATTTCAAAAAGTCACACTGGTAATATTTTTTTAATTCATAGTGCTACCAGTACTTGTGAGGTGAACTCCTCATTTATGAGAAGATTGAATTTTCCAGTTCAGAAATGTATATTGATAGTAGTTGTTAGGAACATTCATTTCTCTTGTCTTGTTGTCAGGTATAATCTACAAAAGCAAATTATGCTTAAATTATAATGTTTGACATAGTGAATTAAACAAATAAAAGGCAGCTATCGATGAACTAAGCATAATGTATCTTCTGTTTTCTTAAAGAGCTGTTCAAAAATCTATTATTAAACTGATGAATAAAAATAGACCAAGAGACATAAAAACATCGAACACACTGTCCAACCTTAGAGGGAATGCAGGGAAGGGTGGAGAGGGGAGAGATCAACCAATGAACTCATATGCATAACCCATAGACACAGACAATACGGTGGTGAAGGCTTGGTGGTGGGGGGGGGGTGTTGGAGAGAGCAATGTGGGAAAAAGGGTCATATGTAATACTTTCAACAATAAAGATTTATTTTTTAAAATTTATTATTTAACTAATTTATGACTAAAGCTGTCCCCGAGTCATGTTAAAAGTAATTGTCAATCTAGTTATTTTTAAAAAGTCAAACCAGTTATAGTTATTGGAAAAAATACGCTCCCTTTCCTTTATTCCATTAAAAACTGCCTTTCTGAGGCAGATAAGGTTCATGGGGCAACAGTTTCAGTTGTATGCTGGCAAAAAATCATTAATTCAATGTTTCATTTTTGAGATGTTTCTATTAGCGTTTTGTCTTACATAGAGATCTATACTCATGTGGTGATTTGATATGCATTTTCTCACCTTTGTGAAATTATTATTACTCAGGAGACTGGATGAATTCAGGGTCTTTATTTCAAATTTACCATGTCCTATAGTCTTTCACAGTGTGCATATTACACAGGATGGGGCGAAAGTAGGTTTACAATTGTTTGTATGGAAAATAATACAATAAAAAATAATACAAGAAAAAACTCTGTGTTTCATGTACTCACAACTGTAAACCTATTTTAATCTCTAAGCTGAATTTCTATAGAGAGAACATAAAGAAATAGAGTTCATCACTACATAAACATGGTCATGATGGGCTGAAATATTCGCAAATGCCAATTAATCCTATTTTCACTTTCTAGGTTCATCTATATATAAATAAATCACAGGCATGGACTTTTTTTTCAGTAGTTCCATATTCTTAAATTGGCTTTGAGCAACAGAATATTCAAACTGAATTGGTTTTTACAGATACACTTTTAACATACAAATGATTTCTAATGTTTTAGCTGGATGCTTACTAAAGCAGTAATAGAATTAGAAATAGAATGCAGAAACAGCACTTTAATTAAGATCTCTCTTCCTTTTTTTAACAGATGGAACTCTGTCAAGACATGCCACTCTTTTGTCTGTTCATAATACTTCATGCTTTAATGACTACAAAGGAATTGTTAGGTCAAAATTGTGTATTCAGCCACAGCTGTAAAGGTTTTCTGCAGAGAACGATTGGCAGCCACCTATACGGCTTGCTCTATAAAAGTGGGCATATTTTCTGTTTCAAGATTGAGCTCCTGTGATGTGAGTGAATACAATATGCATATTGAATTTCATTGCTGGTGAAGTGTCACTTGCTCTACATCAAACTATAGTCTACAAACAACCAAAAACACAAACATTCAAACACAGACAATAAAAAGGTACACATAGCCTATTGGGATATTTGAGTATGGCAAATATACTCTATCTTATTTTATATTCAGCATAATCCTATGAGGTACCCTGGTATCATTACATCAATAAATAAGGTAGCCAACTTTTCAAGATTTAAAGTAGTTTTACAGAAAAGTCAGATAGTAGAGTTCTGTTTTATCTCAAGCCAGTTCCCTCTATTACTTTTGTCCCCAGCTATAATGAGATAACATTGACATACAACATCGTGTGAGTTTAAAGTACACATGATGATTTGAAATAAGTATATATTGCAAAATGATTACCACAAAAAGGTTAACACATTCACCACCTCACATAGTTTCCTTTTTTATGTGTGTGTGGTGAGAACTTTAAAGATTTAGTCATTTAGCAACTTTCAAGTATACAATAAAGTACTGTTAACTATAGTCACCATGCTACACATTAGAGCCCAGAACTTATTCATCATTGGAAGTTTATACCCTTGGACCACCTTCACCCATTTCCCCACCCTGCTCTACCCCTGGTAACCACCAATCTATTCTCTGATTCTATGAGTTTGGTTTTTTTTTTAATTCCTCACGTAAATTAGATTATATAGTACTTATCTTTTTCTATCTGACTTTTTTCACTTAGTGTAATGCCTTCAAGGTATACCAATCTTGTTGGAAATGGTAGAATTTTCTTCTTTTTCATGGCTGAATAATATTTCAGTGTTATGTGAGTATAGCACATTTTTAGTAGCCAGAGTTCCCAGTAGGGCATGACTGGAGGTTATGCTCAGAAGTTGGGTGGGTTTAACTTGCTTCCCTGTCCAGGTGGGGCCTGGAATATACCACTCGTGTAGCCTATTGCTTGGGGATCCAAACTAAACAGAAGTGCCAACCAAGCTCCCTGGCCTGATAGAGCCACAGATCAGTTTTGCAAATGAGCAGAGCCACTGGCTGCAATCTCTATTCAGGTGCCACCTCCTGAAAGAATGATGTCCACGAAGATCCCAGCTCTGGGTACTCTAAACACTCTTCCCTTCCCTGCCTCTGTCTGATCTTGAGTGATTCAGCACTGCAGGTTCCCCATAGAGATCCCTGTGAGGAGAGACCCAAGTGGGTCTTCTGGGAAGTGTCCCACATGCTGGGAAAGCTGCAAGTCTACCTTGGGTTCTTTTATTGCTGGACAATCAGTAGGGACAAGAGGGGGGTTCTCCTAGTGCAGCACTTCGCCAGCCTGAGGAGGAGTGATGTAGTCACCAAGTTTCCTCCATTATTAACATCTTATATTAGTTTGGTACATGAGTCACAATTAACGAACCAGTATTGATACATTAATATTAACTAACATCAATATTCAGATTTTGTTTACCTGATGCCCTTTTTAGTTCTTATCTAATGTCCTTTTTTTTCTCTCTCTTCCAGAATCCCATCCAGGACACCACATTACATTTAGTTAACATGCTCACTTAGGTTCCTCTTTGCTCAGACAATTTCTCAGACTTTCCCATTTTTGACAGGGCCATGGCCAAGCAGTATTGGTCAGGTACTTTGTAGCATATCTTTTAATTGGGAATTTCTATTGATTTTTTAATAGAATGTGTGTATTAGTCAGGGTTCTCCAGTGAAATAGAAACAATGGATATATAGAGATATATGAGAAGATTAATTGTAGGAATGGGCTCATGCAATTATGGAAGCTGGAAAGTCCCAGGATCTGCTGATTGCAAGATAGATATCTGTAATTCAGTCTGAGTCTGAAGGTCTTAGAACTAGGAGAGCCAATGATGTAGGCCCCAGTCCAAGTCCAAAGGCCTGAGAACCAGGAGCACTGATGTCCTGTCCAAGGGCAGGGGAATATGGATGTCTCAGCACAAGCAAAGAAAGCAAATTCACTCTTCTTCTGCATTTTTATTCTATTCAGGCTCTCAATGAATTGGAGGATGCCCACCCACATTGTGAGGGCAATCTTCTCTACTCAGTCTACTGACTCCAGTGATAATCTTTTATGAAAACAACCTCACAGACACACCCAGAAATAATGTTTTACCAGCTACCTGGGTATCCCATAGTCCAGTAAGGCTGACTCATAAATTTGTCATCACATTGGGGTTTTCAGATTTGGGAAGGCACACCACAAAGATAAAATGTCACTCTTATCACATCATATTAAGTGTACATAACTATTTACATGATGTGTCTTTTATGTTCATTTTGATCACTTGACTAAGCTAGTGTTTACTAGGTTTATACACAATAAACTTATTTCTCCCCTTTACATACTGTACTCTTTGGAAGTAAGTCAAGATGCTCAGCCCAGTCTTAAGGAGTAGAGAGTTATGCTCCATTTCCCTGAGAACAGAGTAGCTACATAAATTATTTGGGATTCTCCATGAGAGCTCTGTCTAGTCCCCCCTCTTTATTTATTTAATACTTTCTTAATGTTAGTGTGGACTTAAGGATTTTGTATTTTGGGTTATAATACAGTAATACTAGTTTGGCAATTGGGAGCTGTTTCATTTGGCTCTGATTTCACTTTGACATACCCCCATCATTGTTTTGTTTGTTTGTTTGTTTGTTTAAGTATTTCTTACTTTCTAGAACTACAAAATGCTATGGGATCATCTTGTATATTTCCTGCCCCAGTCCTAGAATCAGTCACTTTTCTAAGTAGTCCTATTCCTTTTATTGAAGAGTGACACTAATAACAAAGAGCTGGGTAACAGCTGTGCTTGTTGCTTCTGGGATATTGCTTCTGTTCCCTTAGCTGAGAAAGTGAGGAACATATGTGCGCATACTACCCTGTGAATATACACAAATCTTTAAATATTTCTATATGTTTCCATATGTGTCTAGATCAGCCGTGGGCAAACTACGGCCCGCGGGCCAGATCCGGCCCGTTTGAAATGAATAAAACTAAAAAAAAAAAAGACCGTACCCTTTTATGTAATGATGTTTACTTTGAATTTATATTAGTTCACACAAACACTCCATCCATGCTTTTGTTCCGGCCCTCCGGTCCAGTTTAAGAACCCATTGTGGCCCTCGAGTCAGAAAGTTTGCCCACCCCTGGTCTAGATAAAGCTGAACATGATGCCATACTAAGGTCTTCAACTCTAATCCATTAGCACATGGATCATTCTAGCCTCCTCCACTTGCTTGTCTACAATCCCCCATTTTGATAATAAGAAATGTGGCTCCAGGAGGAACCAAGATGGCAGCAGAAGGTAAACACCTGTATGTGCTGACTCTCACAACCACATCAAAACTATAACTAAAAGACAAAATGGCTATCATCCAGAAACATGGGAAAGCTGGCTGAGTGGAAGTTCTACAAGTAGAAGGAAAGAAAAAAGCCCACTGAGACTGGGTAGAAGGTGCAGAGGCACCAAGAGCAGAGGTACGGAGGCGCGCACGAAATGGGCTGACAACTGGGTGCACTGTTTTTTTCAATCAGAAGGGAGATACAAGCTCCCAACTGCTCTGAACTCCAGTTTCCGGCGAGACTTGGGCACCCAGACTCCTAAGGGGAGAAACTGGACTGTCTGGCATCGGATCAGAAAGTGAGGGTGGCTTTCTTGCAGAGGTGTTCACAGGGACCATTGTTACTGTGTGGGGGCGTGGGGTGTGGGACGCAGAGACACGGAGACAGCTGACTGGCAGCCATTTCTGTTTGTTCCACCCTGGTGATTCCCTGAGACCCCACCCCACCCAATTTACAACCCCACCCAAGCTGTGTGCAGCAGCTTTTGCATATGAATGGCCTGTCCTTTCCCAGCCTAACCTAACAAACTGCAGCTGGGTCAGAGAGCACCAAAACTTCCAAACCCCAAACAAAGAGGAGTAATCTTCAGATCTCTCTGTAACTCCTGCTGGGTGGCCTCAGGCAGTGGCTGACTTTGCACCTCCTTGGAGATCCAGGAGCCAGTGTACCAAGTGGTCAGATACCAGATTTCAACTCTTCACATCCATAAGTGACACACTCAAGAGGCAGACTCAGTGAGCACCAAAGCCCCACTGAAGCAAGTCCTGCCCCATAAGGGTGTCTCCAGCACAGCAGCTCTTCCATTATAGACACAGCGGGTCCTCACAACCAATTGGTCTGGAGGTCAATTCCTCCCAGTGATACCAACAGCAATCAAGGCTTAACTACAACAAGACTGTGTGCACCCAGCCCACAAAGGGGTGCACCAAGAGTGTCCACCTCAGGTGATTGGGGAGGCTGAGCCACTGGTCTCTATAGGACAACTACCACACAAGGCTACTCTATCAACACAGGGAAGCAGCCAAAATGCAAAGACAAAGAAACATGTCATGAATGAAAGAAATGGAGGAAAGCAAACTACTGGATACAGAGTTCAAAACCACAGTTTTAAGGTTACTCAAAAATCTTCTAGAAACCTCCAAGGAACTTAGTGAGACCTTCAAGGATCTTAATGAGAATGCCAAAAAAATGGAAAAGGACCAGTCAGAAATTAAGCATACACTGTCTGAAATAAAGAATAATATACAGAATTTCAACAGTAGACTAGAGGATCCCAAGAATCAAAGCAAAGATTTAAAATATGAGGAAGCAAAAAACACCCATCTGGAAGAGCAAAAAGAAAAAAAAAATCCAAAAATATGATAGTGTAAGGAAACTCTAGGACAACTTCAAACGTACCAACATCCAAATTATGGGGGTGCCAGAAGAAGAGAGAGAGCAAGATATTGAAAACCTATTTGAAGAAATACTGACAGAAAACTTCCCCTACTTGGTGAAAGAAATAGACTTACAAGTCCAGGAAGTGCAGAGAACCTC
>NW_005371219.1:11595370-11595608 GCF_000412655.1 Myotis brandtii | reverse complement strand
CAGTGGTGGGGGGGGGGGTGGGAACTGGGTGGAGGGGAGCTATGAGGGGGGGGAGGAGAGGAACATCTGTAATAATCTGAACAATAAAGATTTATTTTAAAAACAAAAGAAATGTGGCTCCAAATATCACCACTGACTTGTGTTGAATTCCAAAAAAGCACATTGAGTGATTTCATAATTATTAATCTACTAGGGGCCCGGTGCACAAAAATTTGTGCACTGGGGGGGGGGCCCTCAG
>NW_005371219.1:11588545-11594453 GCF_000412655.1 Myotis brandtii | reverse complement strand
GGCTGAAAGTGTTACAAAGTTTCAAACTGCCAGCTCAGAGGCTGGCAGCAGCAGGCGGGGAACGTTGGCTTTCTCCTTCAATGAAGGAAGCAAGCCTCATGTTCGCTTTAAGCTGCCTGGCTGCCGGCCGCCATCTTGGCTGTCAGTTAATTTACATATCTCCCTGATTAGCCAATGGGAAGGGTAGCGGTCGTACGCCAATTACCATGTTTCTCTTTTATTAGTGTAGATACTCCCATGAGAAGCGATTTCATCAATTGATTATTTTGCTTTGTGCAATACCTTTTAATACCTTTTGTCTCTAGCCTCACAAACTGCACTCATTTCTTAAGCAATACCTTTTTCACACACCCTCTTGGGTGAGTTGTTGTATACATTTGTAATACAATTATATTCTGCATTCCATTCTGGGACCCACAAAATCTAGATCAGTGATGGCGAACCTTTTGAGCTCGGCCTGTCAGCATTTTGAAAAACCCTAACTTAACTCTGGTGCCGTGTCACATATAGAAATTTTTTGATATTTGCAACCATAGTAAAACAAAGATGTATATTTTTGATATTTATTTTATATATTTAAATGCCATTTAACAAAGAAAAATCAACCAAAAAAATGAGTTCGCGTGTCACCTCTGACACACGTGTCATAGGTTCGCCATCACTGTCCTAGATGATTTTTAAATTTTATACATTAAACTTCATTCATTGTTTTGTAAAATTCTATGGGTTTTGATGCACTATCATGTATCCACCATTAAAGTAAAATATAGAATAATTTCACTCTTCTAAAATATCCTCTTTCCATCTCTGAATCCCTGGCAAACACTGATATATTAACCATCTTTATCATTTTGCCTTTTCTAAAAAGTCATATAAATTGACAAAGTATTCTATAAATGTCAATTAGATCAAGTTGTGTGATACTGCTATTCAGGTCACATATCTTTACTGATTTCCTGTCCACTTGATTTATTAATTATTGACAAAGGGTTGTTGAAGTCTTCCAGTGTAAGAGTGGATTTATCTATTTCTCCTTTCTGTTCAATCAGATTTTGCCTCAAGTATTTTGATGCTATGTTGTTAGGTTGATACACATTTAGGGTTGTTAATGTGTTCTTAGAGAACTGTCCTCTCTCTCATTGTATAATGCCCTATTTTTCTTGGATAATCTTTCTATGGTATAAGACCAAAAATTAAGGCCCAATGTCATATGCTGCCTTGATACAACTTCCCTACCCATGCTGTCGTCCTCACATACGGTCATCCTAGCTAAACACCCCTTACCTTGGGGACCAGGAACAGTTCCTGATTATCCCTAAATAGCAGGATTCAGTTCCCTGTCCATCAGTGAAATTGCTCAAGTCTAAACACATCCTCCCACAAGAACCAGGAAACACACCCTCCTTCTCTTGATACTGCAAAGTCAGCCTCCACAGCCACTGTTCGCTCTGTCCACAAATGCAAACCCAAGTGGTCTTGTGTGCTGTGCATGGTCTACTCCCCTGGGCTGTGAGTATATGTGACTAATAAACCACTGTGGTTTCATCTGTCTAGTGTTGTGGGTTGTGTGTTCAGCCATCTCCCCAAACCCAGGGTGAGAATACCTCCCTCACCAATGGGCTGGATAGGAGGTGACGAAGTCTACTTTGCCTGAAATTAGTAGAGCTATTTCAACTTTCTTTTGATTTGCATTATCATAGTATGTCTTTTTTCATCTTTTACTTTTAATATACCTGGTCTTTATACGTAAAGTGAATTTCTTGTAGACAACATATAATTTGGTCTCAACCTTTTTAACCATTCTGAAAAACTTCAT
This sequence comes from Myotis brandtii, assembly GCF_000412655.1. Classification (NCBI taxonomy): domain Eukaryota; kingdom Metazoa; phylum Chordata; class Mammalia; order Chiroptera; family Vespertilionidae; genus Myotis; species Myotis brandtii. Next base: position 11,592,637 of record NW_005371219.1, on the reverse strand, counting down.
CTATTAATTATTGTATTTATATCATTCACAATTGATCATTGGTATAATTGCATTAATATCTACCATGTTTATAGCTGCTTTCTACTCATTATATTTGTTCTTTGATTCTCTTTTCCTCTTTGTTTTTCTATCTTTTCCAATTTTGATTGAAGAATTTTATATTTCATTTTATCTCATCTCCTATATGTTACACATTCAAAAAAATAATTTTAGTGGTTTACCTAGCATTTACAATATACATTTTAAACTAAAATGTCACTTTCAAATAATAGTATACTACTATAATTCCTGATTCTTCCCTCCCACCCCTTATGACATTGCTGTTACTCATTTTGTTTATCCATATTCTATAATCACCCAATTCACTGTTATTATTATTGCTTTAAAATTTAAATAAGTATGAATGACAGTAGTAATTTCAGAGAATGTGTAATGCAAAACTAAAAGCATTTAATGCTAGTGAGGGTCATTTTATTCCTATAAGAAGTATATTATAAACTTGACATTTTCTGAATGTTTAAATTTTATGAGCAATATAGCATATAGCAGTATATGTAAATACATAAAATCAATATAATTAGAATGTCAGGAAGGAATTTAAGTTCTGTGGTTGATATTTCTCAGCCTTTAAATTGATAAGGAGTTAAAATAAATTAGGACATGGAATTTTTACTATTATAATAAAATAATTAAGTGATCTATAAACTGAGAGTGCAACTTTCTTTTAAGCACTTATGACACATTTGTAAAAATTAATCATATTAGGTCACAAATATTGTAGTATTTATTATCTTAAATGTTCTATAATTTAAAATTATAAATAAAAGTTTAAACAAAATACTTGATGATAATTTTTAAAAAGAGAAAAAAAGATTATTTGCTATATGGTGATGGTGATATAATTATTATTGGAGGGAAAATGTTTCTTTCTTTACATCATGTTCCAGATTTGCATGAAATTCAAACTTCATAAATAATTATTATACATGGTTGAATAACTAAATTTAAGGGTGAAAATAGGCTTTCTACCTCTTGTTCTAGACTACTGCTCCTAGCTTGTTGGCACCCGGAAACCAATATTTTTGTGCAATTGCAGCTATCTTCAAATCTAATGAACCACAAATATGAACACAGTCTCCTTCTTGCTTCTCCACAGAGCTCAGTTAACACAAACCTTATGATTTAAACAAATTTTATTAAAGGCTAGATAACATAAATATGCCACAGAGCAGAAAACAAAACCCTAAAACATTTCTAGCATTAAACACTGAAGTAAATGTGAGCTATAATTCATTTTTAAAAGATTAATGAAAACATGCAAGATCATTCTTTTCCAACCTGCTTATTCCAGCTCAGGGTGTGGGAGGCGGGAGCCTATCTGGACAGCTCAGGGCACCAGGTAGAAACCACTCTGGACAAGACACCCTTCCGTCACAGAGCACACTCACACACGCCCACACTCACTCAGACTGGGACAGTGTAGACACCCAGCTCACCTAACATGCATATCTTCGTTGTGGGAAGAAACTGGATTCCCTGGAGAAAGCCCAGGCAGACATGGGAAGAATGTGCAAATTCCACACAGACTATGGCCCTGGCCAGGAATTAAATTGTTTTCTCCCCTCATCAACATTATAAAAAAACAACCGTATGTAGGACCTGCTCAAGATATCCCCGTAGGAATATGAAGAAGTCCTACCAAGGAAAACCTGCCTTACATAGTCCTGAATAAAAGACTCCCCAAAAGGTTCCTTTCAGAGCAAAGGCAGGACCTAAACCAAATATGAGTTTCCACCCTATATAGAAAGAAGTACTTTTAAAAAAATTTTTTTTTTTCATTGATTTCAGAGAGGAAGAGAGAAGGAGAGAAAGAGAAAAAATCATCAATGACGAAAGAAAATCACTGATCAGCTGCTTTCCACATGCTCCCTACTGGGGATCAAGCCTAAAACCCAGGCATGGGCCCTTGACCAGAATCAAACTCTTTCAGTCCATAGGCTGACACTCTATCCACTGAGAAAAATGGGCTAGGGTGAATGCAGCACTTTTGAGAAATGGCAGTTTTCTAGCAAGATTCAAGAAATCCAAACTTCATTTTCAGCAACAGTAAAAGCATACTGTCAGTTCAAAGCAACAGTTTATCTGGTTTATACATAGGTACTCACTATTTTGAAAAAATATACCAAAAGAAAAGACAAGAATTTAGAATTATTTTATGACTTTTAGTTTGTTTCTTTTATTTTATACTTTTTATAACATATTCACATAAGGATATATTGTTAAAAAATCATTATAGATGTATTGGATCCAGCTTAATCTTTATGTATCTACTTTATAACATTTCCAGTAATAACTATTCTTTCCAGGCTAACTTAATTTTCAATATGTCTTAACTGAAAAACTGATTTTTTCCCAATGTGAACAACAAAACTTTCAGGGAAAAAAAATAGAGCAAGACACCTGAGATTATTTATTTTAAAATGAAAATACCTAATAGACACTACTTATAATAAGAAAAAATCAGTGTCAAAACAGTTTACCCAGACCTAGTGTTGATTACTTATTAGCTATATTTTGACATGCTGAGTATAACTGCTCTGTGCTTCAGCTAATGTGACAACAAGATGTTTCTCAAATAGGAATAAGTTAACATGTTTTGAAGAAGGAATTATTTAAATATAGGCTTCAAATATCATGTTAAATAACAAGAACATGAATAGGTTCAGGCAGCTGAGCAACAGAAAATGCAATCAGGAATGTGTGACTTACTCTTTATATGCTTACTCTTGATGATGGACATTCAACACTCAAGGTTCAATTTACCATATAAGGCAGTTTCTTAGTATGTGGGAGAGAAGAGGGACTTCATTTTAAACCAGCTAGCCACTTCAACAAAGAAAAGCTATATAAAATAGTGTCATTATTTAAAATCATGAAGACACATTGAGATGGACTACAAATAAAAGAGCAGTCAATATGGCTGTACCTCTCTGAAAGTGTTATATTCTAGGAAAATATAAGGAATAATTATATTTTGTAGTTCAGCAGATTACTTTTTTATTTACATCCTCAAGGAACCAGTTACTAAGTAAAGACTGTTGTTCAGGGGTACATCCTGAAGTATGAAGGAGCTAGGCAGAGTGAATGTTACTAGAGCAAGTTTCATCTACAGGTGCAAAGAGTAGAAGGTGAGCCTGAAGGTGGATAGCTTGTACGAAGTGGAGGAAGGGAACAATCTGTGGAAGACACTATTTACAAGAATAAGGATAATTGAAAATAAACTCTTGAAGTTAAGTGACTCCAACTTCCCTGCTCATATCCACTGCTTTAATCAAACTATAGTAATATTTCATATAACATATTTGTTCATGCAAAAATTGTATGGCTACTCACCGATAACCATTCTTCTGGTTTGGTTCAATCTTTTACTTCAGTGAAAGCCTAGTAACATTATTTAAACAACAACCTGTGAGACCACATTCCCACATAGTTCTACGTTAACATAAGGTCTCAGAACTATTCATCTCAATGTATTAGTTTAATTCTAATATACTTTGATCCCAACTATAAATCAGGTCAAGAGCTATATTTGGGATTTTATATATAAAACTATCGAGTTAATAGTTTCTAAACCACAGTTTGCCAATTGCATAGCAATAAAGAGCAAGTGCAGAGCTGAACTGTGACAATTTATATATTAGAAATCATGGAATTTATATATTGAAATCATGAAAACAGACTAAAATAGGACAATTAAAAATCAGACATATTCTAATTGAGATGCATTCTCATGCACTGGAAAAAATGTATTGAATACCTGTACCTTCCATTTTAACATTTAAGATAATTTAAGCTAAATAAATGTTAATATAAATCTTAGTTCACTTGTGCCTTTCATGGTAGAAGAAGCCAATTTCGTTGTACTCCTGTTATAACTACACTGCCTTGCATATTGTAGGTGAATTATTAAATGACTAGCAATTGAATTTTAAATAGATGAATATGTGAGGGCACATATGAAAAAATTCTCTAGTGTTCATCTGCTGCTGATCTAGATATAACTTTGTCATTAGCCTAATAGACCTTGTTTCC
>NW_005371219.1:11491273-11587617 GCF_000412655.1 Myotis brandtii | reverse complement strand
GAGTTAATAGTTTCTAAACCACAGTTTGCCAATTGCATAGCAATAAAGAGCAAGTGCAGAGCTGAACTGTGACAATTTATATATTAGAAATCATGGAATTTATATATTGAAATCATGAAAACAGACTAAAATAGGACAATTAAAAATCAGACATATTCTAATTGAGATGCATTCTCATGCACTGGAAAAAATGTATTGAATACCTGTACCTTCCATTTTAACATTTAAGATAATTTAAGCTAAATAAATGTTAATATAAATCTTAGTTCACTTGTGCCTTTCATGGTAGAAGAAGCCAATTTCGTTGTACTCCTGTTATAACTACACTGCCTTGCATATTGTAGGTGAATTATTAAATGACTAGCAATTGAATTTTAAATAGATGAATATGTGAGGGCACATATGAAAAAATTCTCTAGTGTTCATCTGCTGCTGATCTAGATATAACTTTGTCATTAGCCTAATAGACCTTGTTTCCCCAGCTTCCCTCCCTGTGTCTGTTCCGATTCACATAAATTATATTATTTCTTTTTCAAAATCCTACTGTTCTGATTCTTTCAGAAAAGGAAATGGTATCAAATATTTATTTTTAATATGAAAGTAAAACAACTCTTGTGGTTTTCAATAATACTGCTAGATTATGGAAGTGAAGCAGTTTTCCCGGATTAAAGGACTTCCCAGCACAAGCAGTCAGTGAAGGATGAGGGGAGGACAGCAACCAATAGTTCTGGGAAGGAATCAACAAGACATTTCCCCTTCCTAGTTACTTGCTTTCACAGATTGACACAATTTTGTAAACAACAAAAACGACTTGGTTTTTGGTTACCACCCATTATACAAAGAGCCACTTACTATCAGCTACCCAATCTCAAACATTCAAATGTCAGTGACTCTCTTCCTCTCTTTCCATGTTGAACTCAGAGAGAACTTTCATTCCAGATTCTCTCCTACAAAGTCAACAGTCCCGCCTAAGAGCCAGTGTTGAAACCAACACACTTCCAGTTTCTACTCTGAGGTAAAATGTCACCTTTGAAATGCATGACAGTTCAAACTGAATTCTTCAATCCAACTTTGTCTCAATCTTCCCCACACTAAAGCCTTGTCATCTCTCTCTCTGCACACTGTCACCACCTGCCTAGGGCTGATGACCTCTCCACCTGCCACCTGCTCCCATTACCATCAGTGGAGCTTCAACCAGATCCCCCGGGGGCCTGCCAAGGTCGGGTTTCCCCTGATGCAGGTAACTGTCATTGGAAGCCATCTACATAATCAGGCTAACACAGCAATGGCTATTCCTTAAGGAAATCAAACCTTTTCCACTCAGTATCACTTAAAATGGATAATACCCTGAAGAAATCAACTAAACGAAAGCTTGGCTTGTGGGCTAGGGGAATAGCAGTCGGTGGAGGACAACAGGAAAACACTGAAGATTCAGAAGTCTCCAGACATCATTTTTCAAATACTTAAACATTTTAAAGCATCCTTTCCTTGAGTAATATATATAATATCTATCAATAAACTGTAGACATTGAGACAAATGTATCAATTCGAAGGGAAAAGTTCAAAATTGTTCTCACAAGGGGGGTTCCTAAGCCACATCGAATCTAGATATTATCTAACAGTGGGCTATGGAGGGTAGCAAACTTGGACCTGAAATATCAGGAAATTAATCTTACTTTTTACCATATTCACATTTTTATAACAAAAAATGTACAAAGTATCTTAAATATTCTCATTTAATTTATATATTTTTTTTCACAAGAGCTCTATTCTTTCTGGGTTTACCACCAGTCCATCTATGAACTTGGAAGGTACCGGGAAGATTAGGAAATGATTTAAGGATACTGATGGCACAAGCAAGAGTCTAGTATTCGACAGCCAGCTAGTAAATTGCTTTAGTGGGATGAACAGTGCTTGCTTGTTCTCTTTTAAGATAGAAGATACTTAATGGTGCTTAAATGTTGATGGTTGGAATTCCTTTGAAAGGAAATTGCTAAATAAGAAACAGGAGATCATTAATAGGTCATAGGTCCTTTCACGGGAAGTTGTCCAATCATATCTGGCTATTTCTGTGTTCTGTGCAAAAGCATATGAGGTCCCCCAGGAGTCTGGCTGCTGGTTAAAAACCGATGTGATTTTTCAGATCTGTCCATAGTCAATTACAAAGACTTTACCTGGAAGGCCTCGCAGGGGAAGGCTGCTGCCCCCACACCAGACGTGGTGCGCAACCAATGCATTGTAGTGTCTAAAGGCAATATAGTCATGGACTCCGGCACTCTTGGCCACGCATGATCTTCACCTATTTACATTCTTAGGTCTCTTATTTCCGGCCTTGGGAAGAGGTCTTCAGGGCACTTTTCCCTATTCTGGCCTATTACCCAGTCCTTTTCCACTCCTAGCCCAGCCCCCTCACTCCTCCCCAGACCCCAGGGGACCATAAAACTGCCAGGGAGCCTTTTGTTCTGTGTAGACTCTCAGGAATGAGACCACCCCACCCCATGTCTGTGCTGATGTACCTGACCCTGGATCAGTGTGCAGTTATGGTTATGTGGGAGAAAATGGAAGGTGGGGGAAAGGGTCGGCATTTTTTTCCAGTTTCAGCCTCTTCTTATACCATCGCAGTAAGTGATTAAAAGTTTAACTCCTTCATGTTTTGCTTATTGCAGTAACGGGCTCCTCTGACACCTGACTGACAGCTCTCTCCTCCAGCTGGCTGAGCTCAGGGTATTCCCTACTAAGAGGGGCATGAAGACCCCTGAGTTCAGAGTCTTGCTCAATCTATGTAAACATCAATTTTCTCGCTATAAAATATAGAGATAACAATTACATAATCTTTAAAGGGTTACTGTGAAGACTAACTAAAATGAGGCATAGAGAATACTTAGCACTGGAGAATTTTTGATAACAAGATTAGATGTTTGTATATTTTCAACCAAGTGTATTTAATTTTGTCTCTTTTTGAATAGGCAATATATGAACAAGGTACAAAAATTGCAAAGAGAAACTATGTATATGATGTAAAGGTAATCCCCTCCTGGTCCCTGCTGCCCACTAATAACACATAGGTGGAATAATCCTGCAAATATAAGTGTTACTCATAGATAGGCAGAACTCTTAAGTCTCCCCAAAATGTAGATTAAAAATTTAATATACTATAGTTAATATAAACCCTATTTTAGCTCTTCATACTTTTTCACCAAATTAAATGTCATTAAATAGAAATATTCACTATAGTTCTAGAGTCTAAATATACTTTTCTGAGTATTTCACCTCACTGGTTAGTTGTATAAAGCTTCTTGGGAAACAAATACCAGCCTTCTCTTTGAAATATGTTACACTCTTTTATTTCCCTAGACTAGTCCTTTATGTCTTTAGAAAGGCTTTTCTACTTAAGCAGAAAGAATAGTGAAGCTTATCAATTATTAAGTTTTGAGAAAAGGCTTCAGTTTTAATTCTCAGGGTGATGTGGATTCTTCACTAGTCATTATTATTAGAAATTATCTATTCAGTGTATGTGAATGTCTTTTGTTGTTAAGTACCCAATAATGTGCTTTGAAATACAAAAGAGAAAATAGATTCATTATAAAAATTAAAGAAGTTCATTCACTTTTAATTAGTTTATCTTCCATTCCTAAGCAGCATTGCTAGAACAAATGGTATATACATTTAGCATTTCTCCCTCTGTCTTGAGAGATGAAGAAGGAGCTCACGATACATTTAGCATTTCTCCCTCTGTCTTGAGAGATGAATGAGCTCACATACTTGAAGTAAGTCTGCTCCAACTCTGGCTCCCTTGCTGAAGCCATGGGAAGTTCTAGAGTCTGCATGCTCCTGGCAAGATACCAAGCCATTTTTTTTCTCAATACTCATTATACTTACTTCATTATACCCTTTTCCCTGCTTATGTCAACCTCCACAAGAAACGTCAATGGCCTTCTTCAGATATCCTCACCCCACCTGTTCTGTACATCCCCTCCTCAATCTACCATCCCTCCCCCTTGGGTCATCTGGAATTCACAGCTAATCATTAGTAAAATCCCTACAGTTCCCATTGCATCTCTAATGGTTCTCTTCTCTCCTTTGTCTAACTGAAACCTGACTGTTCCCTGAGGTAAGCGCTCTCCCTGAATCTACTTCTTCAGATATCCTCACCCCACCTGTTCTGTACATCCCCTCCTCAATCTACCATCCCTCCCCCTTGGGTCATCTGGAATTCACAGCTAATCATTAGTAAAATCCCTACAGTTCCCATTGCATCTCTAATGGTTCTCTTCTCTCCTTTGTCTAACTGAAACCTGACTGTTCCCTGAGGTAAGTGCTCCCCCTGAATCTGAGATATTGACAGGTTCTCTTCCACAGCCCTCCTAACACCAGGAATAACAACAGACTCAAGGAGGTGGCAACTAAATGCAGTATAGGATCCCAGACTGTCCTCTGAGTCAGGAATAAAATATAGTGGATCAGACAATAGTCTTCTATCAATATTAATTTTTCCTTTGATAATTATCAAATGCTTATATCACACATATGTCATATAATTATACTGTGGTGACACAAGATATGGTTCTTATTCTGAGAAAATACATATTAAAGTATTTGGGGGCAAAGGGACATAATATTCCAACTTACTCAAACATTCTGAAAGTTATGTGTACATTGAGAGAAAGAGAAAAATAAAAAGAAATGAGGCAAAATGTGAAAAACTCCTTAATATGGATAGCTGGCATATAGGTGGTACTTTTGCAAAAGTTTTGTAAGAATTTGAAATTTTTATCCGAAGCAAAACTCATCAATCAGTCAATCGAGGCTAACCCCTCGGTTGTGAGCCTGAATGACTGGAAGATGAGTGGTGCCACCAATAATGCAGGGGCAGGGAGAAAGGTGGAAGGGGAATGTCAGATTGAGTTGCGACCATATGAATTTTGAGGTGTAACACACTCAGTGGGATATTACCCTCAGGCAATAGCCAGAACTTTATATTCAGAAAAAAGACAGTGGCAGCAAGACAGATGCCCTACCATTATTAGGAAGGAGCTACAAATACATCCACAACTCTCCAGAAAGAAAGGTGTTAAGAATGATTATGTGCAGCTTATTTCAAAAGGCCAGCAAACTAATCAGAAATCTCACTGAATAAAAAAAAACTCAATAAAATATACTATTCACAGTTCAGAAAACTGCAGAAAAGGATCTATAAACTGGTTTAACTCAAGCTGATCACTGTCCTTCATTTCTCTATATTGTGTTGACTCACAGATTTTTGAAGGCTGGACTGATTTAGTTGTTACTTTCACTGTGAGCAGAGAATAAAAGGGTCATTTCAGACTTTAGTATTTTTATTCCTGAAAGCACCAGAGAATATGTGGCCTTTAAATTATACTTTTGAAGTAGCTCAAGACTGCAGACTGCTGCATTTTAATAGACAAATAGACAAGCTTGATTGACTCCTCTTCTTGAATGACTGATGTGTGGTCTCTGATAATGCTGAATGCCACCTGTTCTGTAATCATTTTAATCATCGAGTTGCCACACAGCACTGGTTATGGATGCTCCTAGTCTGTAACATGACAGACATTTTAAGGGCCATTTGTTTTTCTATTTAAATTGTACTGATAAATTTAATTTGAGGATATATTCATTTAGATGTACCCTCCTATCTCTAAAATAGTGCTTCTCTGTCACCCAAGAATCAGAGAGCCCTCCACCAAACCAGAAAAAAAAGTGTTTGTTTTCTAGAACTGCACAGATAAATGTAAATTGGTATGAAATTGTTTTTTTTTTCTCCTAAAAAATATGTCTTATTATAAAACTAAAATGTTACTCACACAAACAACTATTTTAAGAAGTGGTTGCTATAAGGATGCTGCATACCGGAGGGGATCTTTTCAAAAACTTCAGTCTCCAATGCAAATTCATTTCTTAGATCACACCACGCAGCTGTGCAGTAAGTGTATGTGCTCTTGGCAATGGCTATGACACATTCTTTGAAGAAAACCTCCTCCATAAAAATATCAGTCAAAAGAGGTACAGAAAACAGACCATGAATTCCACTCCATTACTTTTGTGCTTACTGCTTTCACATGGTGTAGTTTCATGCTTGTCAGAACTTTCATAATCATATTTATTTTAAAAGAATTGGTTTTATTGTATATCTAAAATAATACCAAAGTACATAAAACAAGTACCTGTGGGAATAGAAAATGCTACTCATCATTTGAGCACAATGATGAAGTATACCCCCATTTTAAAGCAAAGGTACTTATGGAAAACTCTCTTGCAATTATCTTGCCTTTGAAGCACTAGCCTTGGTCCCAAAGCACAATTCAGTTTATTTATTTTTCCATCAATACTACTGCTAACAGTAGAGGATTTAAGTAACACAGGAGGAAACTTAATCAAAATCACATTCCCATTGCTCAAAGTATATTTTACAATGATATTTCTAGTTTTTACGGTGCTACCCAGGCTGCAACTATATTAATTCTTTTAATCATTTTATACAATATTTACTAAAGTAAAACTGTTACATAAAATATATTTGCTGCTTTGTGAATATAAAACTATAATAATTATATGGTTCATTTACTACCCAAAAAGTGTGTTTGGTTAATTAAAAAGAGCATATATATTATTTGTTTCAGTGGTACATACTCTACATTTTTAATGTTACTGATGGTAAAATCTAATTTCCAACTCAGTTCATTAGCATCTACATGATGTTTTAGAATGGGAAATGACTGGCAATGGCAACCATTTTCTTTCTGTCAAAACAAACCACAGGCCCCAAATGGCATCATCTGTGCTAAAGCCCATGACCTAATTGCAGCTCTGAACTTCACCAGAAATATCATCTTAATCAACCAGTCTGAAATTTTCTGGTCAACACCGAGGAGGTCATCTGTCACATGGGCCACTAAATTCCCCCTGGTAAGAAGAGACAATCTGCATGATAAAGTTCTTGCCATTCCCTTCCCCCCAAAAAGATGATGTCCTGGCATAAAAAATAATCCATTCTTTTCTTTTTTTCTAATAGTTTCCTTGCCCCGCCCCCCTTGTTCCTATAAAATCTTTCTGTTTTGTACAACCCCTTAAAGCTCCCTTAGAGTTGCTAGATAAGATATTGTCAGTTCAGGAATGGCTCAATAAAGCCAATTACACCTTCAAATTTATTTGGTTGAATTTTGTGTTTTAATGGACTGAAATTAAATTCTGTTCAAATAAGCTGAGGTGTAGAAAAAAATATATATAAGAAAAAAACACACCAGGAAACCTGCTAACCGTCAAATGAACTAAAATAAAAAATTAATAAGATGAGTAGATTTCCTGCTCATCTAAGATCAGCAGGTCGGGAACTTGGAGCCTGTCCTCCAGCTTCCAGTTTAAGTGTTCTAGTCAGAACAAGTTAACTCCTGTGACTCTTTAAAAATTGACAATGGGCTGTATCTCTTGAATTTTAAAACAGAAGAAAGAGAGCTGTGAAGCTGTGCCTATTAGGAAATAAGTGAATAATAAACCTTTTTAAACAAATATAAGCAATAAAATGTAAAAAAAGAAAGCTGTGGATAGTTCACCACAAAGAATAAAAGTAATTTAAAATAGAATTTACACTCATTTTAATAGTGTCAGGATAAGAAATAGTCAAGCTGTAGGAAATTTTTGTAACAGTTAGTTGAGGTTATTTGAGGTTGTTGGAGCCAAACTGATGACAATGCTGGGAAGCAAGATCTCAAATGCTTTGGACAAGTTTTGCAGTTTATTTTATACAATTAAAATAAATAAGGGAACAAAAGGAAGATTACATGAAGGTGGGAGAAAGCATGGCACAGGACTGTTAACAAGATTATGTGCTACTCTGAGGGTGGTTATGCCCTGATCTGAGGGATCTATAAAAGGGGCATGTCAAAGGTGGCATTATTAGAGTCTGGCTTTGCATATATGTGAGTGGATTTCAATATCATGGATCAGGATCTTACATATTACAATTTCACTGTTGTTTTGTCTAGTTATGCAATGATCACCGGATCATTGGTCAGATTGTAGGCTTTTTTCCACCCACTGTTCACAGTTCTTTGTGCATAGTAGAAGAAGAATTAATACATTCACAATACTACTGTTCTTATTAAAAACTGAGAATAAAACACAATCTTCTGAAAGAAAATGTCAGCTACATTCACAATACTACTGTTCTTATTAAAAACTGAGAATGATAAAACACAATCTTCTGAAAGAAAATGTCAGCTCCAATATTGAGAAAATAAAATGAGGGATAAAGAAAAACAGGAGGAAATGAGGAAAGATTTAATGAAATATCTCCTGTCAGCTCCTGTGCTTCTGGAAACACAGTAACAATGACCACAGGACCTGCCATAATCATTCTGTTTATCACTGACAGAAAAAGAATGAAAGTATGTCCATTAAAGTGATGATTTTTCAAAGTCTTGGAGTTTGTTGGAACTTGACTGGCTGTCTTTTCATGCTTGAAACCCAAGTTGGAAAAGATTCTGGAGGAGATTAAAAAATGGTCTAGCAACCCATCAAAATTTTCCCAGACTTGTTGAAAAATAAGAATTTTGAACTTGGATTCACATGCTGTGAATACTGGCATTCATTTTAGATGACATTCTTGATTGCCTTTTTGGAAAAAAACACACCCTGCATTTCTGGGGATTAGTCTTGGCTGTGTTTACAGAGAGGAGTAATATTAAAGAATTAAACATGGGATTATAAAACACGTTTCTCCAGAGTTCATTTCAATGCAATGAACATGATAAAATCATCATCTTTCAGAAGTCAGCCACGAGGGTGCTTTTCCCGTAATGTAAGGGAGTCTAACCAGATACGTCCGATTTCATTGTCTTCCAGGCTCAAAAGGAGGCAGTGAGAAGTAGCAATTGTCCAGACCACTTAAGGCTGGGCTTTTTCTGGCTTTGTAAGGTCAGTCTTTCTGTGGCTGAATTCACAACTTTCTCAAGAGTATAGTTACAAGAGAAACTTTTTACCCTTTTCCCCCTTTCAGGAGTCTCCATCATTGTTCACTCTTGGCCCATGTTTGCCCTACTTCCTTAGTGTGTACAGAGAGGAAAATGGGTCTGCAAACATGGTTCACCCTCTCTCCCCTGCTCTTTGGCATCTGGCTGCCTGCAGGGAGCATAAGCTTTGATTTTTCTCTTGACCATGTGACAAATGTGGCAGCCATATCCCTGATCTTTTAAGGGAATTCTGTTATTTCCAAGTTTGCTGTTACCAGTTTTGCCTGATTCAGAGGTTCATTATTAGGAAGCTTATGTTTCCCCTAAACAAGACTTGTTCTACAAGCTCCATCAGTGAGAAGGCTGACAATTTTGATGACCATCTGCCCAATCCCTTTGTCTTGGTTGGTTCAGGTCTTGGGTAAAAAAACCACAAGTGTTATAGTGTTATTTATTGGTCCTCTAAAAATTTTAGCACGTGTGATTATTAACCTTTACTAATGTGGAATTTTACTTTTAAGAAGGCATAAACATTAGCCCATAAAAAACAAACAAATATGCATTTCAAGCATTAGTTGGTCTAGTCTTAGGAAGTTTTATCTCCTAATAATCATTGTTTAGGTCACCAAGTGATTATAACTTAGGTTTAATTCTCCTTCAAGTACATGCTTCTCTTGGACTTCAGATGTTGTCATTTAAAAACTCAGTTTCATTCTAATCTGTGATAACTAGCATGTTACTTTGCTTCATGATTACTTGAAAAGAATTAACTGATAAGTGGAACCTGTATTTAACCCAGCCCTTTCCTAATAATGTTTGACATGTATTTATGTTTTCCCATCATTCACCTTCATTCTTTGAGGTTTATCAATATTAGCGTTATTTCTAATGTGGGAGAAACTGACTTTGTGTCCGAGCTTAGACATAGCAAGATTTGACCTTTAATATTTCTCCTGCATCCCTGTGATATTAGTTTCATCTTCTTCAAACTCTGCTAATATCACAATTCCTTGTCTTTGAAGCCTATAGCTCATATAGATGTTTTTGTGCATTGATTAATTTTAAAATTAATTTTTCTATATAAAGCAGTAGTTTCTACAATTATTGGCTTTTGTCAAAGACATTTAAAAAGTCTTGCTTCATTTAACATTGAAAAATATATGGAAAAAATAAAAATTCACACATCATAGAAATGCCATTCATTAACTTTTGCCATTTTTGTCTTTTCCTGTGTTGAGGTTATAAAAAATTATCTGGCAAACATCATGTAACCCCACAGATTTTGTTTAATACAAATCCATTCTGAGCTTTGTCATTTGAGCAAAAGCTATCATTTGGCAATTCTTTTTCTTGTTACCTACTTACTGAAAGGGTTAGGTAGCTAGCCTAATTAGGAAAGTCTAGGGAGTCTTAGAGATAAGGAGGGTCCATGGGAGAGGAATGCATAGATGGAGACTTGAAGACACCAGGGTGCTTATCTTACTTGCACAGAGGATAAATACCACAGGCAGATGGAAACATTTCTGGCTTAAGCAATTAAAACAGTCATAAACCAAGGAGAGACAGGGGTATCTCTGGCCTGAGCAACCAAAGTGTCCATAAGTTAGACCCTGACCTGAGTAGCTGGGAGAGCTATAAGATAAGGCTTTCTCTGCCAGCACAACTGGGAGAAAACTGTAAGATAAATCAAAAGTGATTCCAACCAGCAAGATAAGGGGAGAGAAAATGGGGGGTACCACATGGGCTTTGAGCTTTGAAACTAATTCTATGTAGCAGAATGACCAATGAGGAAAGCGGGGGGTCAAGGGGGGTCCAAATTAAGGAAGGGGACCAACAAGAAAAGATCAGATTCAAACAAAGAACTGCAGCTTATAAAAACTAGAGACAAAGGGACACAAAGAGGGGAATTTTTTGATTTTCCCATTAGAGAGAGCAGGCTTTACCTATTGGGGGGCCCCCCATGGGGTCCCCTATGGGGACAACCCTGCCCAGATGGAGTTTGTATCTGCTTCTAATAAACTTCTACATTTTCTATTAAAGAAGCGTTTTTGTCTGCGAATTTATTCTTCAAACTTCGTGAGGACAAGAACCCACAGGAAGAAAGGTCTGCACCCCAAACCCCATGTTTCATTATCACATTTACCTCATCAATTTAAACATCTTCTCTTCTGGATTTTGAAGTTATACATTTTTAACATTTATATGCGATAGCAACAGCATAATAAAATTTATTATCAGTTGTGTTTTAAACAAATTAAAAATCTAAAAATGCAAATATGAGTTGGAGCTGTCTGAATACCTTTACATTGCAAATATAGGCAATAAATTATAGAATGAGATTTATTGCCTAAGAATGCAAATGAACCCATTTTGAAAATATGATAAAAATCTTAGTAATTAATAGGAGGAAAATTTTGGAAAGCAGAGATGACTAAGAGTCTTTTAGATGAATAATGGTTTATGCTGGGTAACAAATTAAAAATAAGCTTTCACTTGGGCAGTGGTTAGTGACATTTTTGAGGATACTAATCAACAGACTAAGGGTGATAAAGCCACAGGCATAAGTCATTCTCTGTGTGATTGTAGGGGTTTAGTTTGAATTTGGGTCACCTGTACTGAGAAAGTTTGGGTCAACTACAGAGAATGTTCTGAACAACTGAAAGGAGATAATGGGAATAATTTTTATAGAAGAACCAACTTTGGAGGAAATGTTCAAATATTAACATAGATTATATATTACATTGCTTAAGTCAAATCAGTGAGAAATTGTGACTCACCCTATTTTAAGATAGGCTATAAACAGTAACAATGAAAGGTTTAATTTCCCTTAAGGGACATGTGAAATATAGAAGCAGGATTTGCCTAACAGTTTAAAATACTACTTGACATCTTTTAGACATGTACCAAAGAAGTTTACTGTAAATAGTGTACTTGCCTAGGGGCACTGTAGAGTTTTGTCTACTGAAATGTGAAAATAAAATTTAACTAAGAATAACAATGTGAAATTTTTCTCCAAAACTGTGCCTTAAAATATTTGGAACTTTTTGTTTTAGCTTGTGTTAAATTTTCTTGACCATTAGCAATTGTACTAAGTGATCTACTTAATTTTTATACTTTCTTTTGTAGTATGAACTACATTTTGTTAAATGACTTAAAATCTTGTGAGGTAACAAACCAAAATTAAGATTGATTTTTAATGATCATATCCTCTTAAAACATTTATAACTAAATCACTAAGTAAGTTTCCTTAAAAAAACAATTATATCAATCTTCTTTTCTAGTAGAATTAATTTTCCTATTTATGACTTAAGTAATGAATGGGAAATGAACCAATTTGAAAAATTAAAGGCTTTCTAATATTTCCATTGTGAATGTATTTCCTTTTTGATTTCAGAACATGAAACCTTCCAGGGAAGGTGTTGACATTTAAGCTAGTAAATTCCAATATGAAGGAGATACCTGCAGGATGTACGGGACAACTTAATTTCACCTGAAATCATTTCTGAACTCCAAATGGCCAATTTACAACTGAATTTTTGAAAACACAGTATTTCATGAGTTAATACTCTCTAGAAATATCCCAATAACATACATAAACATTAATTTTGCAATCTAATTTGAAGGCTATAGAAACCTCAAAAATCATTAAGTGAAGGTTAATAGACAAATTTATTAAGTCTTCTTATGACTCTTCACAGGGAATTTGAGTGCATATATGAAAACAATTAAAATAATCATTCAGTTCCCTTTGTTTGCAAAATATAAAAATGGTACATTAGGAGAAATGGTTTTATTAGGAGAAATGGAAGGTAAACAGTTAAAGATCAAATTTTATCACTGCAATTCGCTATTTTTGACTTTTCTGTTTCTCAAAGTCATTCAATCTGCAACATTTTTGTAGTTGTTTCTCAAGATTCGTTCATGATGTGCATCCCAACCCTGACTAAGGATGTGCACTGTCATTATTTTAAGCGCCTTAGTGCAAAGATTTTGTTTCCCTGAGGCATCATACTTCCTCAACAGTTCGATAAACCTGCAAAATGTTTTACTTATTCTGGAAAAAGTAAAGAAAAAACAAGTTTAAAGAAAATAGTAAGCCCATATGTAGACTTATATGTAGTGTCTCTCCAGTAAGAATAAATGTTAAAATAGAATCTTTCTTCACAATGTCAAGCTAGCCAAATACAGTGTTTCTTGTAGGTCAATGGAACACAGGTATGCATATTATTATTCCTCAGATTATATTTGACTCCTATTATATGATGAATGGCTTTATTCTAATTTGTTGTAAAATACAGCCTGAAATTATTCCCAAATGTGAATACAGAAACAGAAGAAGCAATACACAGCAGATACCATCTCTATACCATCATAAACCAACTGAAATAGAGTCACTAAAATCTTCTACTGTTAGAAATATTTCTCTATTAATTTTTCAATAAAATTAATAAAAACAAAGGTTAATCCAATAGGAGTTACAGATGATTGCCCAACAGAAATAGGGGAAGCTAGCCATGACGAAATGGTAAGTTCAAAGTGTTGATAAGTTCAAAACGCTTTAAAAGTAGAAAATGAGCAAGATGATTCAACAGACACAGCACAAAATACAACATCTACATGACCCTTAGACACTTGAAACGGTGCTTCTGTTGTATTGCCGGTGATCTAATAAGCATCCTTCCCACCCCCATTTAAGTTCTCTGCATCACAAGAAGCCAACAAGGACGTTTTCTAGAATCCCTTTCCTCCGATGGGTCTAGTTTAAAGTTTGCTAATAAAAGGCATTTGAAATAGAGTTGAAAGTGGAAGAGGAAGCAAGGCCAGGAGACCAGAAGAGTGAGATAATATTTATAGGAGCTGCATGAGGAACTCTTGACAAACACTACTAGCAATATTCCCAACCAAATTCCATGCATACTTACACCCAAAAGCATATACAAGGATCTTCATAGCAGCACTGTCTATATATATCAGAGAAGAAGGGAGAGATACAAACATCAATGATGACAGAGAATCATTGCATACCCCTCCTGCATACCCCTCACTGGGGACTGAGCCTGCAACATGGGCATGTGCCCTTGATCAGAATCAAACCCAGGACCTTTCAGACCACAGGCCAATGCTTTAACCACTGAGCAAGCCAGCTAGGGCAGCACTGTCTTTAATATCAAAACAATGGAAATGCCCCAGATGTCCACTTGCTATGATATTCTGATTTATCCATAAAAAGGAATTACAACAGTGAAAATGAGTGAACTATAGATGTTTTCTACAAGTACTGTATCCCAAGATAAATAGGTTAAACCCAAGTCCATTTCTTTTAATGTTTTTCTCCTCTTTCTACTTTAAAGATAATTTCTCTGGTATAAAGATGTGATAAAACATCAATCAAGAGAAACAAATTAGAAACTTGAGACTTTAAAAAAATTCCTTCTGCATCATTATACTCCACATTCAGTCTCTAAATACTGGCCAGTCTAATAATAATAATAGGTAAAATATTTTAAAATTTTATGTGTCAGTCTCTATATTAAAAACTGTACATAAAAATATCTTAGCATGATCTTATAAGTACTATTATCCCCTATTTTGATGTGGAAACTGAGGCACAGCAAGCTAAGTAATTTGCTACACCCCACACCTCGAAACTGCTAACGCCAGGATGCAAACTCAGTCCCCTGATCTGAAAGACTGTGTTCTTAACCCACCCACTAGCCAAGCTCTGTGGTATCTTCAAAATCTATATTCCCAGCCATCTCTCAATGCAGTCTATCTCTAAGAGCCTCTTAGGATATCTGCTTGTTATCACTCTTCTTCTATTGCGTTGCCTGATATCTTTCTGAATACCTTCACTAATTGCCACCTAGCCTACTGTTAGTTTTTTAATACCTCTAATGGTCAACATTATCAGGAATAAGTGTGGTATTTTCTTTGAAAATATTTTGAGTTGAACTATATAATGCCATCCATTCGAATTTATTGTATTTGCTAGATTAAGTGCTTGGAAGGGGTGGGGTGGGGGATGAGCTTTAGCAAATGGATTTACCAGTTTGTCTTTTAAAAATTGTTTTTATTTTCCTTGAAGCTAAAAGCACATAATATGTATGCTCAAAAAATCTAATAATAATTATGGACTCTTTCTTTTATGTTTATAACCCATTTACTTTTGAGAAGAATTGAGAGGGTTTTACATTAAAACAGTTATGCAGGGGGACAAAGACGAGGCAGGAGAAAAGATATTACTATGCATTTGCTGCAGCTGAACACTGAGTATACCTCTGACTGGTGCAGTGGCTGAGACAAATAGGGTGTTGCGTCAGTTTCCAGGGGAAGCAATCATGCATCAGTAGTTAATGTCACACCCTCCACATCCCTAGGTGGGACTCCTCAGGTTACAGGGGTTAATGTTGAGTGAAATACTGCAGCAAAAAGCCAGCAGTGGTTTAACTTACCATTCTCTTGGGCCAGTTGGCTCTCTATTGCCTGCTAAAGTACATTACAGAATAAACTATTTTCAGTATTACTAAAAGAGGCTCTTTACTTTCTGACCCCAATCCTGCCCCTGAGCCTTATCTCTCTCTGGCCCACTGCTACCGCCTCTTTGCCCAGGACTACAGCCCAGGCATCCCAATTGGTTTCCCTGCTTCCACTCTTACACTTCCTACAGTCAGTTCTCCTCAAAGTAGATAGGAGCTATCCTTTAAAAGCATAGACGTCATGTGGTCACAGCCTTGCTCAAAATCCTCCAATATTGTCAGGAGCACTCTAGCTGTGAGTATAGTCTTTCCTATAAGTCACTTGATGTCCTGATCCCCAGATGGTATCAGGGGTGCCTGATCAGAACGTCCCGGGACCCTGGTGGTTACTTGGCCCTCTAGGTTCCCAACACCAAGCAATAACAGTGAACCAACACAGTAACTATGCTGTCAACTCAGCTCTTTTTACTTGCAGATTTAATCCAAATTATAAACACAATAGAAAACACACACACACACACACACACAAAGTATTAGGGGTTGACAAAGGTCCAAGAGTTTCAAATATCCTCCGGATTGGGCTATTTGCACTCGGTGGTTGCTGGTCATTCAAGAGTCACAGAAAGCTCAGCATCCAGGGGGTTCATGTCTTACAAGGAAGACTGCTGAACTAGCTCAAGACAGCAAGACCCCAGAATAAGCAACAGCTATCAGCATGGCTCATCTGCAGGAAGGGGAATAGCAAGTGTCTCTGTTCTTAGTGGGAATGCCCATGGAGGTGCTTGGTCATTGTGATTACTTGCACCTGCAGGTTGCTTCTCTTTTGCTGGTAACCCAGGACTTGGCCGTTGGACCAGACTTATGTGTGTTCAGATGATAAGGTTCAAACTGAAGTTGGAGTTATGATAACTCTGCTCTCCATAAATATTTCCCTGCACACTTAACACAGAATGCAGAATCTCTGCCATGCTCTACAAGTCCCATATTATTGTCTCTTGGTTTCTATACTGGCACCATCCTCTACCATTCATACTTTACCATTGCTGGAAGATACCAAACACACTCCTGCCTCAGGACCTTTGCACTTGCTGCTCCCTCTGACTGAATTGTTCTTGTATCAAATATTTGTATGGGTTTCTACTTTCTCTCCAGAGAGACTTCCCTTAGCCCTTACTCTTTCATACTATGTCTAATGTCTTGAGAGTGTTGGAAGTATATTTTCAATTTCATATTGGATGTCTTTAAAATGTTGTAAGTTAAATTTTTGTTGATCAAAAAGTTGACTTCTAATTTGTGCTATTTCTCCTTCTTGTACTCCCGACCATAACAGATTGGTTAACAATCCTGTAGCAAGTAATCCAATTCCTAATTGCAATTTTCTTTGTTTACATTTAGTATTTAGAAAAATGGATAGTGCTACTGGAGTACTGTATTTTTCTTTGTCAATTGTGATACAACCTGGCAGTAAGTAACTAGGCATGAACTGCTGTTTAGTGAATGTTATGATATTTTGTACTTTTAGGTTTATACAATATTCCTACAAATAAAACCTGTCAGTTTTTTGGTGTGTTTTTTGTTTGTTTTGTTTTTGTATAAATATTGGTTTTGGTCTCAACAGACCCCTGGTCCATGGTGGTTTTCCTATGTTTGTTTTTAGGCAGTGGGTGCTATTAAAGTATCCTCTTTGAATTATATATCATCCAGGGTTGTTGTCTTCAATGTAACAGCTTGGAAATGTCATGGGTTTAATAAATATTGGTAATTCAGTATAAGTCTGCCGTTTTCTCTAAGTGGTTTGTGTGGATTCCATCAATATGGAATCAGGGGTTATTAAGGCTATGAAAAACACTTCTCTTAATACTATCTGTATAAGCCTGATCAACATTTCATAATATAAAATTTACTATTGCTAATGATAGTATCACCACTAACCAAGGAAAATGATCTCGTCCTTCTTTAGGGTGAGAGTTGTGCAATCTTATGCAGTTGTTTAATTCTCCTTTTCCTCCTATTGTCCAATAGGTATTTCTCTCTCCATTGGTTATGCTTTCCTGTGGGGAGAGATATCCCCTATGATCTTTTTTCAGTCACCTCATAAGGCATAGGGCATGAGGTTCTTTCTTTTTCTATATTTAATTAACTAGGATTTTGTTCTAAATACTTGTGTGGTGTTTCTCTCCCTAGCCTTTCTCTTTAAGTGGAATATAGCACAATTGAATATTTCTTGCCGGCTTTTGGCTGAGTCAATTAACTTGAATTCCTTTTTTTACCAATCCATTAAGTCTTTCAATATTGCCTGATGCAGTGGGGTTGTATGGTAAATGAAAATTCCACTGTATGTCTAATCATTCTGCCAAGTTTTTTCCTTTGCTGCCTGCCATAAAATGGGAACCTTGATCATTCACTCTCTGTTATGTGAGGTGTCCCATAATGGCTGCACCATCTTGCCAATGCTCTTATGGTTGTTTTGGCATCTGGATTCTTCTGACCCAGAGCCATACCTATTGCTGTGTGTATATCTATCATTGTGCATGCATATTTCTGTTGAAATCCTGATTTCATTGGTCCTCTGAAGTCAATCTGCACCACAATATCCTTCCAGCTTATGTGTCTGGTGGTGTCTTATGTCTAAATTGTTCACTACAATTTTGCAATTCTCACATCCTTGTATGGACATTCTTATCTTTGCCAAGATATTTGGAGATTTCTTCTCGTGTTCCATGTATTTAGAGCATATGTTCCTGGATGTCCGAATTCTATGTGTAGTTTTCTTATGTCATCTTCACTAGGCTCTCTTAACTATAGGATATAGTTCAGAATCTTGCAATTTTGTGGATATTTTAACTCATTTTTAGGCCTATTACTCTCAGGAGTATTCATCTTAACTTTTTCCTTTTCTATCTCTTCTGGTTTTATCTTGCCTCTTGTTAATTGATTTGCTATGTTACTAAATCTAGTCTTGGCTTCGGAATCTTTCTGATGAGCTGATATGTGAATCACATATATTTGGAGTCTGTATTTTGCTTTTTCCAGCTCCTGCCAATATTCATGTGACCATACATTTTGCCTCTTATTTGAAAATTAGTCGTTTCCCATTTCTGTGACCAGATTGCTATCCCATTCACCACCACCTATGAAGCAGTACAAATAAATTTTGATTTTCTGCAAAGGAATGTCAATGCCAATACTATTGCTACGAGTTCTGCACATTGTGCATTTTTAGACTAACCAGTGGATCGGAGGATCCGATTGTCCCTGGGCCTGAAAGCTACCGCTGTCCATGCGGTCTGTCCACGTATAGTGTGCAAGGATCCGATCCGTCTGTAAACCAGGAATTGGGCAGAGTATTAGACCAGGAGTAGCCCCATTTCCCTGTGGGGGTATGGATGTGCTCCTCCCTCGGAAGTATTTCCGGCAAGTCTATTTCTGCTCGGTGTGTTTCTTCTGTGAGGAAGAGAGGCTGTCCATTGGCTTTGGCATCTCTTGATTATATGCACCACTTCCGTGTAAGAACCTTCTGGTTCAGACATATTCCTGCCACTTCTTCAGGACTAAGCTTTGTCCAGGCCAGGACCGGAATAGCCGATCTTAGTAGCAATGGTGAATTGCCAGCTAATGGTGCTGCCATTTATTAGGCTTCAAATAATAGCCAAATAATTTTTTTTCTAAATTTGTATATTTGGTGGGGGTATACTGAAAGCATCTGGTCCAGAATCCCACTGGTTTAAATAATAATTTACCATGAGGACTTTTTGTCCATAGAGCCCATGATGCAAAGTCATTAAAATAAACTAAATCTATTTTTTTAAAAAAAATCTTTATTGTTGAAAGTACTACATATGTCCCCATTTCCCCCCATTGACCCCTTCTGGCCCACCCATGCTCACCTACCCCAGGCCTTCACCACTCTATTGTCTGTCTATTCTTAACTGATCTCCAGGACATAGGGAATTTAGTTTTTGAAAATGACTGATGTATTCTTTCAAGAAGTTAAATGCCTGTTGTTGTTGTTCTGTCCATTCAAAATCTGAGGCTTTTCTTGTTACATCATATATAGGTCTAAGAATCATACCTAAGTATGAAATAATGTTTTCTCCAGTATCCGAACATGCCTATAAGATGCTGTGCTCTGTCTTGCTATTAGTGGTTTTTAATGCATTAACTTTATCAATTGCTGTTTGTGGTACATGTCTTCCTTCAAAGGACCAATTGATTGCTAAAAATGTCACTGTGGTACCTGGACCATTAGTTTTGTCATTATTTTAATAGTCCATCCTTCTTAATTGTACTATTTAATTTTTCTGTTTGTAGTAATTGTTTGTCATTATGCATCATGATAGTACCATGTATGTAGGAGATTATTAGTGATTGGAATTGTTGTGTGTGTATCTGTGATGCTAATAATGTATGTGCTATTACCAGGCTATTTAGTAACTCTGTGGTAATCTTTTAAATTGATATTGTATTCTTTAACAGGAAAAAGTTATATATTGTCTAGATTTTTCAGATATAGAAATAATGAAGAAAATATCAGACATATCAATGGTTACAAAATATTTTTAATTTCACTTAGTTATTCTATTAATAACATTTTCTGCATCAGGCAATACTCCATCCATATTAGGTGAACATTAATTAAGGTTTCTATTATCTCCTGTCAGACTATATTGTCCTTTTGGTTTTAATTCTGGCCATATAGGTTTATTATACAAATGAGATCTGCCTTTTTCTGTAATGTCTTCTTTTAATAGCTCCTAGATTTTTTTTCTGATTTTTTCATGTCCTCCCTTTAAGGGAGATGGTTTAGGTAAATCTATAGGCTTAATTTTCACTTCAGCTAATTTTACTTGATATTGTTGAAGTTTTTTCCAAGGAATGAAGTCTCCTCGGATTTTTGCATGGCTATCCCTTCTTAGTATATTCTCTACATCTGGTGATGTATGACCTTGTAATTCCATGGGTTCCAGGTTATAATTATACACAGGAAATTTTCTGGGCCAACAATGGGTTACTTTTCCTCATAGTCCTTCTACCTGTATTAGAATATTATTTTACATATTCTGAATTGTTGTTTTAAAAGTTGTGATCCTGTATCAATAAAAATTCTGTAATTTTACCTTGATACTTATTTGTGTTTTTAGCTTGATAAATGGGGTATTTTCATATCTTACTTTCTACTCTGCCTGGGATTCCACCCCCGGGATTGCCTGTTTTTTAGTGATTGAAAATTTTTTAGTGAATTCTCTAGTCCTATCGTGTTCAGGTGTTTGTTTCTTTTGATAACTCTGCATTTTCCTCCTGCTTGATGGTTTCTAGATGGTGTGAAGCATTTGTTTTGGTTGTACGGTTTGAAATTCTCTGTGTTTGATGGCTTGGAAAATATCCTTTGCTTAAAGAAAGGATTTTTTTCTACTGATAGTGTGATGTTGTTTGTTTTGTACCTAGCATTAAATGTAAATTTGGTTGTTCATTTAAATCATTTGCTAGTTTAAAAATGTTTAATATCTTCTACTGTCCGTGCCTGTGAAATGGAATGTATAGATGGCATTTTCATTCTCAGTGGTGCCCCTCTTAAAATGGCTTTCTTAAATGCTGGCACTGCTGGACCTGTAAAGGTGTGTTTAACCCTGAGCAGTTGTAAACCAGTGACAAAATGGCTAGTTTTCTCACTATCTTCACGTGCTGCTCATTTGTGTTCGTTTCATATGGTCACCACATGTTATCATATCTACGTTTGGGTATGCATTTCTCCAGGCTCTAGCGATCCAAGCCCATAACAAGTAGGCTTGGTATGGATATTGGACAGTTAGCTCAGCAGCTCTGAGTTTAGTAAATACTGTTCTTTCATGCCTGAAATTCGCTTCATTTCTTTCCTCTCAGCAGAATTTTATTTAGGACAAAAACAATTTGTTCTAAATACTAGCAAGCTAATCAATGTCAGCCCAATTTCCTTGCTGAAAATCTACTCATTGTTTGTAACTCTTGTCTTGTGTATCCTCTGCCTTCTAGTATTCTATTGGGTGACCATCTCCATGGATATAATTAATAATTTCCCTACTTACTACAGGTCTAGCAAAATACCCATTATCAAATGGATTATCACAATCCCCTAGATCCTTAGGGTGTGGGTTTTTTTGGTTACTATCTCTTTATTTCTCTGAAGTTTACTGTTGGCTGACTTATTTCTCTGAATAATTCTCCTGGACACATTTTTCCTTTATGTCCATCTGTACCCACCTGTAATAGGGTTTTTAACAGTAAGACTGACACTTCCTGTTTATTTGCCCTACTTACTAGGGGTTGTACACTTCTAGGTATGGTGAGGTCTATATGTACATCATCACATATTTGTACGGGCAGTTTCTTATGAACTTGCACTCCATCTTATACCCATTATCCCCTAATGACAATACAGTTTAGGCCTCCTTTTCAATGTCAAATTTCTAGTTTATTTCCTCATGCTAGCATTTTCAAGCAATTTTTGTTGCAACCTTAATATAACCCTTTAACTATACCAAATTCAAGTTCCCAGCTTAACCAGCAATAAACAGCAGTACCATCAATCAATCTTTTCTCTTTGCTTGCTGCCAAATTATATATTTGTTTAGCCAACCAGTTGCACAATAGCTGACAGGCTCCTTATTATTCCTTGGTGTCACTGGATGTCCTGATCCCAACATAGTATGAGGGGTGCATGAACTAGGCTTGGACCCTAGGTGTTCACTGGGTCCTCTAGATTCTTGATACCAAGTAACAATAGTGAACCAATACTGGTGACTATGCTGTCAACTTAGCTCAACAGAACACACACACACACACACACACATGTATTAGGGACTGTCAACTTAGCTCAACAGAACACACACACACACACATGTATTAGGGGTTGATGAACTGAAAGTCCAAGTGTCTCAAATGCCCTCTGGATCTGGCTATTCTCACAGCGGTGGTTGCTGATCACTCAGAGTCACAGAGGCCTCATGTCCAGGGGTCTGTCTTGTAAGGAAGACTGATGAACTAGCTCAAGACAGCAAGACCCAGAATAATCAAAGACCACCAAGCCAGACACACAAGTTGTCAGCATGGCTCCTTCACAGAAGGGTGAAAGCAAGTGCCACTGTTCTGAGTTTCACTCTTATTGAGATGCCTCCCCGCATCTGCACTTGTTAGATTAGCTTGTGGTCTCCTGAGATTAGCCCTCGAAGTCCAAATCAAAATATGTGGCAATGTCCATGGAAGTGCTTGGTCACTGTGATTACTTGTACCTGTGGGCAGCCCAGGACTTGGCTGTTGGCCCAGATTTATACCTGTTCAGATGATAAGGTTTAAACTCAAGTTGGAGTTAGTTATGCTAACTCTGTTCTCTACAAGTATTTCTCAGCACACTTAATATAGAATGCAGAATCTCTGCCATGCTCTACAAGCCCTACATTTATTGTTTTTTAGCTTCTATGCTGGCACCATCCTCTACCATTCATGCTTTACCATTGCTGGAAGACACCAAACACACTCCTACCTCAGGACGTTTGCACTTGTCACTCCCTCTAACTGGACTGTTTCTGCATCAAATATATGTATGGTTTTCTTCTTTATTTCCCTTAGCCCTCCTAGCTAATGAAATATCACTCATTATTCCCCTTTTCCCACTTGCATTTATCACATCTTCCAACATTATATTACCTATTTGATGGTGTTTTTATAGTCTTATTTCTTCTTTACAATGTAAGCAGGAACTTTGCTATGAAATTCCAAGCCCCTAGAACAGTGTATGCCACAGAGTAGGTACTCAATAAATTTTTAATAAATAATGAACATATGAACATAGCATATGACTTACTACTTAAAAACACTATTGTCTTTAGACATAGGCATTCTAGGTCTCTCTCAGAGAAGCTCTGCCTACCTTCTAGTGGCTTTATACAGCCTTCTTACTTACAACCTGCAAGCCTACACTGGATTGCTTACTATTTCCTAAGATGCTTCAAGATGTCATATCTTTACATCTTTCCTTAAAACAAATCCTCTTCCTAGAAACTTCTACACTCTCTTCTCCACTTAGTGAAAGTCTACTCACCAATCAAGATTCATCTCAACTATTACCTCCTTTCTGAAAGCCCCACTAGAAAATGTTTATGTTATATTAGTAATAAGGATGCTTTTAATTACATAATACCTGGATGCAAAAAACAAAAATCTATTTTTTTGAATGATACAAAATTTGCTTCAATTCCTGCATTGGCCCAGCTATTGGAATATTCATTCTCGATCATTATTGGGATTTTCTCAGGTTTGGAAATGAGGGTCTTGGAATCTTATTACGTCCAGATAATTTGCAGAAATGTTCCACAGTTTTCAGAGCACACTTATCTCTGTTAACAAGTCCACTGTCTTAGTTTGTTGAAAGTGGACAGCTCAGGTCCCGACTTGTAATTCATGGTGTTTGATGACTCCAACATGGGGTGAAATCCCCCACCTAGTCCCCTGCATGTAAATGAGGCCTACATGTCTAGTCTGGGTAGATTCACAATTTCAGAAATCTATTCCTTCTTCCATTCTCATCCCTTCTTTAGATATATTTTTAGGTATTTTGCTTTCACTCAAGCCTGACCCTAAAATCTAATCCTCAATTCTATTCTTTCCTCTTTCTGGAACATACTAATATTCACTCATTAATTAGCTGAATCAAAGCCAATAGGGAGGAAAGGCCACAGATAGGCCAGGATACCTTCTTGAGATGTGTGAGGAATAAAAAGTAGTGAGGACAAAATAGAGATTAACATCTCAAGAAACTTTTCTTGCTATCCTGTACTAGATATGAGTGAATGAAAAAACAAGTCAACTACTTCTACATCCACAAATAGGTACAGAAAAATAACTTTAAAGTAGATTTTATTATTACAGAACTATTTTACTTTAGTACAAATATAAGCCAAGTGGGAAATGCCCATTACATGAGTGAAGAGAGTAACAATTGTTGAAAGCTGCCCTTCCCCATGACATTGGTATGCACCCATTTACATGATTGCTCATGGGAGAGTGGGTAAGCCTATCTGTATAAGAAATAAAGAGACTTACTTGAGAGGGATGTGCCTGAGACCTCAATCACTTCTCCAGGAGATTCAGAATTTTAAAAAAAAATTAGTTGGACATGGTGGTCCTAATTAATTTCTGCTGCCAGGATAGGACTTCAAAATCCCCACAGTGAAATAGCCATGAGTGATGAAGGAGTTTTTGCTTATGACCTGGTTCAGTACAACAGACAAGCAGTTCAGGGGGAAAGGCCAATTCGAAGAGCACACTTGACTCAAATAGCTTGGAAACAAAGGCTAACCTTGAGAATAAACAAACTGTACCCCTTCAGCAAGGCATCACCAGGTTATGAACAAGTATCCATCAGACTCTGAAGAACAATGTTTAACAAAGACACTGTGCTTTGCTTAAAGAAAGTAATCTGATTTCATAGATTGGTCATATCCCCTTGGCCTACATAAACTCCAGGATGCTTAAAAAAATCAGAAAGAATAAAGGCACAATGGGACTTGCATAATTAATTGGAAGAAGATTATAGACATGACCATATCTGCTTCCAAAAAGGCAAAGCAGTTACTATTTAGACATGTATATTTCCAAATAGACTAATTTTTTTATAGATCTAGATCGCATTTTCTTGTAATTTTAGTATGGAAAAAAGTTCAAAAACTTTAGTGAAAGAACAGTTGAATATTTTTCATTTTAACACTGTATGTGAGATGGAATATGTGTATCACCTTTCCTTATTTGATCAACATCCTATTGCTCAATGTTGAGAGTTTTTAAAACTGATTCATTTCAGTCATCAGACTCTAAATGTACTATTAATTTTTCTTTTCTCCAATCCCTTATTCCTTGCATCTCCTAATTCCAAAATCCTTCTTTGACTGAACAAAACTATAGCACTATACTCACTCAGTTAGGCTTCCTGCCACAACCATGGTTTTAGTGTATCACCTTTAAAAGTCAGGTTATTCAGTTTTCATTAAAATATTCATATGTATAACTAATGGGGCTTTCTAGCTGTATATTTAGTAGGAAAATAGAGAATCTGTTTTGCCCAAATCGTGTTGGTAACTAGAGGATAGAAGCAGTCTCCATTTCAGTTCTCCATCGTGAGGTAAAGCAGGTTTTGAGGATCCTGGTACCCACAGACATCGCTCATCCACAGGCTCCTGGAAACACTCATTTATGTTCTGGTTTGACAGAGGGATCATTTATGAGCAGCTTACTCAGAGTAAAGCATCACTTTTCTCATTGCCTGAGACACTTTGATCTTTGGGGAGAGAGTAACACAATAGTGAACACAAGGTAAGCAGCTCTAAAGTGGAAATACATCACCCCCATGAAACACACACATGCACACACACAGAAACACACAGGCACATGTAGGAACTCTATAAATCAGAAATGAAATTCTTTACAAGCTTCTTCGTACCTGTCAATATCTATCACCCAAAGAACCAGGAAAGCCTTAGGCAAGCAACAATTACTTTAGACTCAGCAGGCTGGCAGGTTCACTGACACCTACCACTGGAACTGATCCCACTCAAATATTATAAATGTCTTCCTTCCAAGCTACCTGACTCTCACCATCTCTCTGCTCATATACAGAATGAAAAATGATCAAAGTTTTAAACTACTCTTTGATAGGACTAAGTCTATTTAGCTCCTCTCAAAGGAGGACTGGACAAAGATCTGATGATTTTGCTTGACTTATAGTTTCGCAAATAATAAGAGACTGACTTTGGGTTCACCAAATCAAGAAACATACTCGCTATATCCCAAAGTAAAATTTGCCAGCACTTTTCCTACAGGACTTAGAATTTCTCAGTTTCTAGTGAATCTATTGACTATCACCAAATCCATATCAATCTAATAATTTGAGAGATATTTGGGATTATGTCATCTATTATGCTATGTATTTCAAAGAAAGAGTATCATAATTTGATTAGTTAATGTCACCTAATTTACAAATCAATACATTTGTTACTGTCTTTTTTTCTCACATCTATCTCCTACATTTTCATACCTTGATTTGTAATTATATGGCTTTCCCCTGCTGATGCACCATTTCTTTAGTTGACTTTTTTAGAGCAGGCCTGCCTATTTTGCTGCAGTAGAGAATCATTTTGGCTTTGGTGGGAGGGAATAATCAACTGTATTTTCCTCAGGATGATCACTTCCACAAAATTAATTTTTTATTTCCAGAAAAAACTTTCATGATTCCATCTACAGATACCATCCTCTTCCACTCCTTGTCGCCATTAGCTACTTGGCTGATTGTTATCCCACTTTTATCAAGGACTTGAGCACTAAATCAGAATCCTCTTGTCCCTGCCGTGGTCGGCAAACTGCGGCTCTCGAGCCACATGCGGCTCTTTGGCCCCTTGAGTGTGGCTCTTCCTAAGCCTTAGGAGTACCCTAATTAAGTTAATAACAATGTACCTACCTATATGGTTTAAGTTTAAAAAATTTGGCTCTCAAAAGAAATTTCAATCGTTGTACTGTTGATATTTGGCTCTGTTGACTAATGAGTGCCGACCACTGGACTAGGTGCATAATTAATTACATACATTAACAGTTCTTTGATCTCCTAAACTCCTGTGAGATTCTTTATATTCCATTTAAATCATCTACCCAGAGACCTCAATACCTGGACATATTTCCTTATTCAACCCATTATTTAATTAAAATTTAGACTGAAATATTTTCCACCCAACTATAAATTGGCAGAGGTTAAAGAAAACAGAAAAGAGGAACAGCTACTCTGCCTAGGAAATACAGCAATAGATAGTCTGCTCTGGAGGAAAGATATCTTGTTAAGGGCCAAAAAGAGGAACAGCTACTCTGCCTAGGAAATACAGCAACAGATAGTCTGGAGGAATGATATCTTGTTAAGGGCTGTTGGCAAAAACACTTGGCTTAAATATGTCAGCTGGGACTCAGAGTGAGGGCAGAGCCACACCCTGAGGGCGGGACCAGTCAAAAGATTGGACTCCACTCAGTCCGACCTTCCCCGTATGTCAGCTGGGACTCAGAGCGAGGGCAGAGCCACGCCCTGAGGACTGACCAGTCAAAAGATTGGACGCCACTCAGTCCGACTTTCCCCTCCCAGTGTTAAGGGGATGGATCTCATGATTTCGAGCTCAAGGCCCACCCAGATGTGATGTAACTTCCTGAAATTCGAGTATATAATAAACAGCTTTTGGTGCTGGCACTCTATCTGTGTCTGTCCCTCCATCAGAGGGCAGGCTCTCTCTGTCTGTCCCTGGAGTCAGAGGGCAGACACCACACCCAGCCCAAGCTTTTAATCTATTTTGTGTCTGTCTTTCATAATTCTTTAATCCCAAAAGCGCCTCCTAACTTGTATGAACCGGTTCACGTCTCCCCCTTAGTGCGGGACGCTGAGAAGGGAGACCACAGCCCCAGCGCCTGGCATAATATCTAAAATTAACATTAAAGGAAAAGTAGGCAAAGCTTAGCCTGGAAGTGAGGGAGGCAGAATGAGATGAGAGATGATAGAGAACGCAGAAGGAATTTTATTCAAGTAGATTCATGAATAATGGGAAAGAGATGTGAAACTGGTTGTGGATTAACTCCATAATGTTTGCTGAGGCTGGGAATGATAATAAATTAAGGTAAGAAAAGACAGAGTAGGGATCTGATCATTTGTCTTGCTAAAGTGCTTTAATCTTATTTATGGGCAGGACAGAACTATTGAAAAGTCTTAAGCAGAAAAAGTAAAATGACCAGATATTCTGGGTGGCTAAACATAATTTGAATAATGATATTCATGTCTTCCTTCGGTTCCAGAAAGTTAGAGCCTTCATGGCTTTGAATGTTTTATGTTCCCATCTCTTTACTATCTATTTTTTGAGATTCTATTAGACATTTTTCGCAAACTTTTGTCTCCAATTTGTCTCAATTTTTAAAATATATTTCCCACCTCAATATTTCTCTGTGCTGACTCTGGGTGATTTCCTCAATTGTATCTTCAAATTTACTATTTTTCCTTTGGCTATATCTAGTCTGTTTAATCCATTTATCAAGTTTTAAATTTCACTCAGTATATTTTTTTATTTCTAGAAATACTGTTTGATTACTTTTGTTTCTGCTTATTTTCATAATATATTATTGTTGGAAAAATTCTAATACTTCTTTTACTTCTTTAACAATGTAAACATACTCATTTTTATTTCTCTTCATTCTTCAGTTTCTACAGTATACTTCTATTATCTTTTTTTTCTGATTTCTTTCTCATGCCATTAAGCTTTTTTATGTTCTTAATAACTTTTTGCCTGTGAGCTCATTTTCAAAATAAAATTTCTTCTGTGTGTGCTGAGCATGGGAATGGTCCTGGCATGAAATAAGTAGTTTAGACTTCACCATGGGAGGATTTGTCTTGCTATTTTCACTAGAGTCTTTTGGAGATTCCATTTTTACTGCATTCTCTTATCTTTGGGCTTCTTAATTCTAACGACTCTAGAACAATGTAAGACTCCTACCCACAAATGGTGCTGCTTACAGGCTCTAATATATTACAACAGGATCTTTTACAACCTATACTGAGAATAGGTAGCCTATTTCGATGTCTTGATCTTATGAGAGCCGTATATCTTTTGGTTCCTAGGGACCAGTCCCAACAACCCCATCTCCTATGTGGCCACATTCTCCTCTATCACTTCTCTACCATAAATTCCATTTTTGCATCAATGGAATCTCTCAAGTTAAAAAAAATAGGAAATTTTAGATTAAAAAGGTTAGGATATATGTATCCACATAATATTGATTTTATGTATCAAATTAAAGGATAAATATATTTCTAGTTGTAATTATCCTTAAAATATCATTATTGTTATTATTGCTTTTTTTAAAAAAAATCCCTCCTCAGGATGACGATAGCCCTAAAATTTTCTACATGACTTATATTTTTTATTCTTAAATATTTGATAAAAAGGAATAATAAAGATAACTGTTATATTGTATGTATTAATAAAATAAAAATTTATTAGGGTATCTTTCAAAGTAGTCTGCTTCAAGAATTTAAAAAAACAACAAAACCCTTGTTAATGTGTTTAAAATTCCATTAAGTCAAAATTACAAAAGAGATCCACAGTAGTACTGTTTTGCCCAATCTCCTTCCATCAGAAAGGCCAAGAGATAGTGTTTTGTTTGACTGGTTTCCATCAGAGATTTTATGATAGATCCAAGAGATTTTATGACAGTCATATTGATATATTTCGTTTGATAAAGAGGCCTACTCACACTGAAGAAGCCCTCAAAATATATATTCTATAACCACTCTGCATATTTTAAATGTTATCCATTTTAATAAATGTCTTTATATATCTGGAAATCAATCAAGAAAAAACACAATAGCCCTATAGTTTGACTCTGTTGGGTTATTATGACAGACTTAAAAATATTCAATAAAAGCCAAAGTTCAGGTTCTCATTGCCAAAAAAAAAGAGCATTTGCGGGAAGTTTTAATTCATTATTTTGAAGAAAAGTGATGCTGAAAGTTATCGTATACTTCGGGAAGCTTATGGTGAACATGCTCCATCTCAAGATACTTGTGAATGCTGGTTTAAATGCTTTAAAAGTGATGATTTCTATGTGAAAGACAAAGAACATCCAGGTCAACCAAAAAAGTTTGAAGACCAACAATTACAAGCATTATTGGATGAAGATGCGTCTCAAACTCAAAAACAACTTGCAGAAAGATTAAATGTTGCTCAGCAAACAATGTCCGATCATTTACAAGCAATGGGAAAGATTTTAAAGGAAGGAAAATGGGTGCCACATCAACTGAACAAAAGACAAATGGAAAACCGAACAGTCATCAGTAAAATGTTGCTTCAACTGCAGGAAAGAAAATCTTTTTTGCATTGAATTGTGACTGGCAATGAAAAGTGGATTTATTTTGAGAATTCCAATGCACAAAATCATGGATTGATCCAGGTCAACCATCAACATCAACTGCAAGGCCAAATCTCTTCGGAAAGAAGACAATGCTCTGCATTTGGTGGAATCAGGAAGGTGTGGTGTATTATGAGCTTCTAAAACCAGGTGAAACCGTTAATAGTGATCACTAACGACAACAAATAATCAATTTGAACCATGCTTTGATCATGAAACGACCAGAATGGACAAGAAGACACGGCAAAGTAATTTTGCTTCATGATTTTTTTTCTATTGGGACGGTACCCACAAATTACCTGAAAGATGGGGGAAATGTGTAGCTAGCGATGGACATTACTTTGAATAAAGCACTTTTGATGTTTCTCTTGAAATTATCATGTTTTCTTTTATTACAAAATCGGCATTAGTAACGGGTACACCTAGTACATCATGTGCTTTTCCCTTTGCTGAGTTTGCTTTGTATCATTTGCTGTAATAAATCCTAGTCATGAACCTAACTGTATACAGTCATGGGCCGCTGATGCTGGGAATGTGTCTGGAGAAATGCATCACTCGGCGATTACGTCATTGTGTGAACATCAGAGTGCAGTTACACAAACCTAGAAGGTATAACCTACCCGACAACTAAGCTATATGGTATACCACCTTCATCATTGACTAAAACGTCATTATAAGGTGCATGACTGTACTGTGTCCTGAGTCTTCCTAGCTAATGACTGAACCAGGGATGGTCCTGCAACTGCCCTTCTCCAAATTCACAAGCATATATATGACATAATTTTTATACAGCCTTGGCACACCACATATACTGTTCTGAATATTAATATTTTGATGTAGTATATTTTGGACATTTTTCTTATTGGTGCCTATAGGCCCAGTTTATCCTTCTTAACAGCTAAATAGTTTTTCACTATATAAATATATCAGACTTTATTTAATTAATCCTTTATTTAGGAACGTTTGGGTGTGTCCAGTCCCTTGCTATTATAAAAACTCTGCAATGAGAATCTTTGTAAATTGTCCACTCTTCCTTTGTGTGAGTAGAGCCATCTGTTTGAGGAAATCTAAGAGGAGCATTGCTAGATCAAAGGTGATGCACATTTTTAAAAATTTTAATAACTATTGACAATTTTGTTCCTTATAAATCAGATCAATTTTTACCTCCATCATTGTATGAAAGTGTGTTACCCTTAGAAAAATGGACCAATTATAAGATAGTTAACAACCAGAAAAAATACAAATGGTTCTTAGAAATGAGGCTGAGAGGTTTTGTTTTTATAAGAGAAATGTCAGTTGAAACTATGATATAATTTCCCACTTTTCAGACTAGTATAGATCAAGTAAAAAAAAGCAAACACAATATTGGCAAATTCTATTATATACTTAGAATTTTTTTCACTAATTTGTAGGAGTTTTTTATACATTAGTACCTTCTGTGAGACATGAGCTGCAAATATATCTCCCCAAGTTGTTATTTATCTATTGCCTTTGTTTATGGTAAATTTTAAAGCAGAAAATATTATGATTATATAAATTTTTATGGCTTCTTGGATTTGTGTCAAAATGGGATTTTCTTAAAACCACAGTCCTTAAGCAATGTAAATAAAACATTTATATTCCAGACTTTCTGCCTGTAATATGAAAATATGAAAGCAAAAATATAATGAAATGTACAAAAGTATATTTAAAAGAGAAAACTGATTTCTTAAATTCTATTTCAAGTAAAGATGAATTGGCAGTGTTACATCACATCTGTTTCACCCACTCCTGATCTACCATTAAGAACATTAACATCCCAAATGACACTTTCTAAGGAGGCCATATTTCAATTGCTTTGGCACTAGTGCATAAATAAATCTTAATTTCAGGCTCTAGTTGACATTTCAACTGGCTATTATAAATTACTTGAATTCTTTTACAAGTGAATTTGATTTAAAAGCTTCTAAAGCTGATGGACAGGATATGGTAGTGGCCAACCTCTATATTCACTGTAAGTTTTAGACATGCATATCTGAAATTTCTCAATATTTTAATGTGTCCTTGCAGAAACTGCATTTAAGAAAAAGAAAACTTGGTAAAAATGCCATCTGTTTTATGTAGTATATCGCTTCAGAGATTCCAAATTCAAACACAAACAGTGATAATAATAATTTCGTTCTAATTGACTATTTTTCTCCCCTCCCCATGCTTCCTAACTTCTTTCATTCCTCCATCTTTCCTTCTCTTCCTCTCTTCCCTTCTCTCTTCCTCCATCCACCTACTTTCCCCGCCCCCCCTGCTATTTAGTCACAACTAATGATAAGAGCTTATCTAAATAAAATAATTTACATGCAGACCATGACTTACATGCAGACCAAGTGAGGTGGATTATATTTGTAGCCTCATTTTACAGTGAGGAAACTGAGGCTTGAAACTGCTAAATAATTCGACCAATATCACAAAAAATGGAAGTACAGGGACTGAAATCCAGCTGTGTCTAACTCCAGCTGTACCCTTAAATTATGCCTCCTGGTATATTTAAATGTAAAATCATCTGACTGTATTTCATCTTTTAATTGTTTTGTTTACATACTTAAATCTTGCCCCTTTGGTTATTACATACAAGCAGAAACAAATAACCTATACATTTATAAAAATCAAAAGGAAAAGCTATCAATATTACCCCAAAACACTATTGCTCAATTTGCTCTATATTCCTCACAAAACAGTCTTAAGTTAGTGAAATAATTTGATCACAAGTCAACAGTTCCCTGTCTCTCTTACCATTAAAATACAATCTCCTGTCTGCCCCAGACAGGATTAGGTCCTTATTAGCAGCTCACAAGTTTGGGCTAACTAACATAAATCCCCAAGCATTAGCACTTTAGCTTATAGCACCATTGATTATTTTTCAGTTTTTTACCTCTTCTTTGTAACATTTTATGTTCCCTTCACTTAGCATTAGGAAGAAGAGGTTTTGCTATCTTTTCTCCCCTCCAACCCTCATTATTCTAAATTGCTTTTCCTTCTGTCTCTAATCATGATAAATTAACTAATGCCTGGGTTTTCAAAAGTGTCCTTGCATTCTTTCCTTTCACCCTAACATTTGTGAAAATATTCAACTGTATTAAATTTTATTTACCTAATAGAATGTGAGTCCCAAATTTCTAAGCAGTAGTGCGCCATGTAATTCCCCTCACATCCAATGCTTATAGAAAAAGGAAACTAACATATATTGACATTTTAAATGCATTATTGAAATCTCCCTTAAGATAAAGACCTAAAACTGAGGCTGACATTCAAGTAGTACATCCATTATCACACAGCTAATATAAGGCAAAACCAGAATTTGAATCTCTATAGGAAAAAAATTTCGTATTATTCCACTATCCTGACACACAGCTGCTTTTGTGGAATTTCAAATACTGAAATTTTTGTCTTATAACTATAGGAGCCCTTTGGCTATTGATTTATTAATTCTTAATCTCTACAAAGCTCAAAATACTTATTGCTCTTTCCTTATTCACCTTTGAACATAGATGCTAGGCAATTTGATAGATTTGTTGAATATTATTTATTTTATATAGGGTTTTCTTATGTCTCAGACTTTATTATTATAGGATTTTTTAGCTCCTCACATTTATAGAGAGAGAAACATATTAGGCCCTCCTTTTCTTAGCTTTGTTTATCTTAAGTATCATCACTCACCCTTCATTCAAAGTTCACATTGAGGCTTATTCATAAAGTGTCTCAGTCATTATTTTAGTTTCCTTGTTATTGTGTAAGACTGCACATTCTATAACTGATCCAAATACCTTTGAAAAGCAAAAAGCAATGTTGGAATGCCATACTAAAGCAAATCCTTGAATATTAAAATACACTAATAATACAAAATTGAAAGTTTTTATACTTATTCTAACATTATTCATTCTAAGAATAAACATATAATAAATGAAATTTTAAAAATTAGTAATAAAATTAGAATCTTGGTATTACTAAAATTAAAAATCCTTAATATGAAGGTAGAATGACTCAGCCATATCCTAAAATTTCTCTTTAAAGATTATTATATAAATCCAGGTTAATAAAATTCAGAAGTTTAATGATAATAACCACATTGTCTAACACAATTTTAATTGTTATAAATCAGAATGATTAGTGATATAAACTAAATGAAAACCTTTTTCTTCTTTTTTTTCACATGAGAAGTTGTTGCCAAACTCCTACATAATACCTGGCAAGATAATTACAATAACCTCAACCATGGATAACATGATTTTTATTTAAGTGGATGCAGTCTTTACTCCGTTTTTCCTCTTGCAATAGAAATAGTGTCACTTCATATTGAGTGTTTTCCTTTTAGGTTAATCTTATCCTCTGAGAGATATAGTAATGTGAAACAACAAATTTAATCTTCAAACAAGAAGTGCCCTAAATCCATCTTTATGCTTTTCATAATTTTTATTTTAACTTACTAGATGCTTTCCAAATCCTTCCAGCTTGAATATTCTATGTACCTCAGTTGATGGAAAACAGTGTAGCACCCAAGCATATTTCAAAATTTGAAGCCCAGCAGTTACTGTCATATAATTTTGCCCGGAGTGTACATCTTACTACTTGAGCAAAAGCAATTCCACTTCAAAATGCAACAAATTATAATGTATGTGTCTTTTTTACATGAATGCAATTACAGCAGGAAGGTTGAATATCAATGTTGTGTTATAGTCCAATCAAGATTTAAAATTTAAGAAAGCATAAGAGGAGTTGTAAAGTCTGCCTTATAACTATCACACATCTGCCTTTCAATTGTCTATGACAGTTTCCTTTCCCTTCCCTCAAATCTTCCCCTGAAGTCCTGTGTCACTTATCGCAAGGGAAAGCTCCTAGGGATGTTTCCTGAGAACTGCAGTCAGGGTCTATAGCTCACTCCTTTCGTTTACTACATTTTTTTAAATGTATTCCTTGGCAGATGGTAAAAGCAAAGTAATTAAGGAACACAGCTTTATTACTGATTATGGATTTGGTATTTATGACCAGAAGGTAATTTATAATCTTTGATTCTAAATACCGCCATCCAAAGCATATGTTTTATTTACACATTCAAAGGCACAGTAACAAGATATTAATGTGATCTGAATGAAAACAAAAACAGAATTGTCAAATTTTGACATTTGTCTTTAAGTACTCATATTTCTAAGCTCCTAAATAAAAAATTTTAAAGCCATGAGACTTTTAATTTATTCCTTGTTGCAAGGTACTTGTAAGACAATTGAAAGAGAAGGGACAGCAGATGAGTAATGGAACTTCTACATGACAAGGGAAGAGAAAGACCCAGGATAGAGTGAAGTACAAAACTGGCTGCGAAAGCTCCCATAAGAGAAGAAAGAGTCACACAGCATTTCGATAAAGGAAGTCCAGCGACCCAGACTTTGGGTGGGGGAGACTAAGAGGGACAGGAAAACATAATTCATAGAAATCTGAATTAATATATACATTTTTTAAGGAAAAATCAACCAAACTAAACTCAAGATAATGACAGCGTGACTGTCTTTCACAGCTGAAAGAACATTTAGTGGAGTCTTACAATACATGGGTACAAGTCTTTTCCTTGCTATATGGCACAGTTTTTTAAACACTTGGGTGTTTTTTTAGAGCAACTTTAAGTTCACAGCAAAATTAAGGGAATTATACAGATTTTTCCCATATACTCTCTTGCCACCACATAAGCATAGCCTCTCCCATGATCAACACCCACCACCAGAGTGGTAAAATTGAGAAACCTACACTGACATATCATTATCACCCAGAGTCCATTCGGTTTGCATGGTTCACCTTAGGGTTCTCTTTCAGTATCGTTCATTCTATGGGTTTGGACAAATATATAATGAAGTGTATACACCACTGTAGTATCATACAGAATAGTTTCACTGTTCTATAAATCTTCTCCACCTGTTCATACCACTCTCTCTCCTAAGCCCTGGCAACCACTAATGTTTTCACTGTCTCCATACTGTTGCCTTTTCCAGAATGTCATATGAGTTGGAATCACAGGGTGTACAGCCTATTCAGATGACCTTCTTTCACTTAAGAAGAAAACTGAAATGGATATTACTGTTGTTTCACTAAAGGCCATGTTACTTTTTAAATGTCTTTTCAAACAGAAGAATATTATTCAAAGGATCACAATGATAACACAATGAGAAGCTCTAGGGAAATCAGAGTGCCTGAAGAAATCAGTGATTCATCTCTCACTTTGGGGCAAGTACTACCGAGTGGAATGGTAGGCAGAATTATTAAATGGTTTTATTTTTCTTAAAAGTATTTTTGTTTTTTGTATTTTTTAAAATTTTTGTTAGACCCCTCTGCTTACATTTTATCAGTTTAATGCAAAAATAATATGCATGCACTCTATAATTATAATTGTTTATTGTCAAAGTAAAATTGTATTCAATAGCATTATGAACAAAAATTAATGGAAGGGCTATATGCAGGAAGATTCTTCGTTTTGTATACTGTGTAGAAAAACATGAGCTAAGGGTGAAGTAACCTTGAAAGGTATCACCATCTGCTCCCTGCACTGGGCAGGCATTTATTTGCACAGCACCCCACAGAAGTTAAGAAGATGTAGGAGACAGTTCTCCATAGACACTCAGGCAGGCTGGTAATTTACAGCACCAAGAATTTCATTCATCGTGGTGCAAAAGATTTCATTTCCTTTACGTAGGATGATAAAAGACATGAGGGAGGGTTTGGGTCTGTGGCAAGCGGAGAGTGCTTGCTCCATCCACAGAGGCCAGTTCCTACCCAGCACTAGCAGAAGTTTGCTATTCAGGAAGATGAATTTAGCATTGTCAGATATTTTTTTTATTATGCACAAAGCTGGAAATTCAGATTTTTTTGTAATACCTCTAAATTTCAGCAATCAATTCTATGTTAGTCAATACTTTTGCAACCAAACTATGTTTTTAGGCTGGAGGATGCCTAAATCAATGGAGCAGTTACAAAGTTGTGAGGCTAACCCAAGTGAAATAATTGAAGTCACTTCTGATCAAAGGTGTGCTTACCTGAAGAGACCCTACAAGAAACAGTGTCTCTCTTGAAAATGCTATGGCCATAATCCTCTGCATGCTGACCTATACACATACTGGTACAAGCTAAAACCCTCCCTATTCACACCAAAACAGAGAGTAATTAGTACATGCCAGACAATAGCATTTCCCATTTCCCATTCACTCTGTCTTACTAATACATAACCCAGAGGCATAGAACAAGAAAATGAGGAAAAACTAGGTGGAAGGTAATGACAGAAAATCACTCTTAACAATTAGTTTATGATATGGGGAACTAGGCACAAAGCAAGATGAGAGAGTTCAATGGTGTGTTTTTTTTAATAAGAAGTGAGTATGTCTTCAAAAATATTTTAGTAGAAAATCCATTTAAAAAACTATCTATGCTTGTAGCTAATTTACTTTTGAGTAGACTGTAGACTACTTTTTACCTACTTTGCCCTATATTGATTGCTTCATATTTTTATTAATAGTTACATAATATCTGCCATGTGCAGCATATTTTGCTAAGTTGACTTATTGATTTATCATTGCAAAGACAGAAAGAATATTCACTAATTTATTTTAGATCTCAGGGAAATTTTTTCTATATGGAGACTGACAAGTCCCACAGAGATATAAAAGTTAACAAAAAATTAAATAACAAGAAATATATAACTATAAAATAGCAAAAAAGTTGATTATTTTATTCTAGTTTTTTAGTCCAAAAATAGTTTAAAATTATAGGAGAATCAGTTCTGCTTTGTCTCAAAACAATGGGAAATAGGCAGGGATGAGCAGTATCTAACAGTTTTTAAACATGTACATTATTTTCTCAAACATATGGAAGAGTTACAGAAACAGTACAGGGATTCCTCCACCCTTCATCCAGCTCCCCCTAAGGTTAACAGATTGCATATCCATTGATAGTACAATTAGGAAAATTAAGAAATTAAAATTGTTATAATTCTGTTAACTGTAAACTCAGTGTACTTAAATTGTACCTATTTTTTCTAATGATCTTTTTCTGTTCCAGGATCCAGTCCAGTGTTTCATGCCTCATTCAGTTGTCATATCTCCTTAGCATCCTGCAATTTTTGACACTCCCTCAATCTTTCCTTTTCCTTCATGATGCTGACACTTTGAGTAGTACTTGTCAGGTATTTTGTACAATGTCTTTTGGTTTGAGGTTGTGGGATGTTTTTTCATGTTCAGATTGAATTTGTGCATTTTTGATAAGGATAACATGAAGTGATAGTGTGCCCTTCTCAATGCATCTTACCCGGGGGTGGCTTATTCTGTTTAACATTATATGAAAGTCCACAGATGGACACCTTTGATTGTCTCTATTCTTTTTGTCACTACTAAGAAAAGCACTGCCATAAATATCTTCAAAAAATATATAATGTCTTTCCTGCGTGAGTATGTCTGCAAGACAAATTTCAAAAAGCAGGATTTCGGGATCCAGTAGAATTCTTGGGTCTTTTGACAGACATTGCTAAATTTCTCCCCATACAGTTAGCACTAGTTCACAGTTCCATCAGCAATGCTGTCCACCAACTTCTGAATAATCCATCCATTCCTCCCAATTTGAAATGTGGCTATTTTATTATTAAATTATTATAATTTGCATACAGTTCTTATCTTCCTTAATATAGTGTCAATCTAATGAGGATTGAATTTGTGTCTCAGTGTTTCTAAAACAATGTATTCCACATCAGAAGAACTCAGTAAATATTCATTAAATAGCTGAGTAAATGGGGTGACATTAGATTTTAATTCCAGGTGACTTTGCTCTAAGCACTAGGTCACAACAGACTGCTCTGCTGTTTCTGAATAAACAATAATACAAATATGCAATAAGATGTGTCAAAATATAAAGAATTGCCTTGTAGCTTTTAACCAGAAATCACTAAAGTAATCATTATTATCATCAAATAACTTTGAGGGAGCATCAGTCTTTTTAGGGTGTAGGAGTTAGACACACCTCTTCTTACAGAATTTCTATATTCCCGTATGTTCACACCTATTATTTGGGGGGAAGTCAATAGTTAGAGAGGGTATAACTGGTCCCAGCAGCTAGAAATGCAATACATATATATTTTCTCCAATGTAATAAAGTGTTACATGTAGAAATAAAATTTAATAAACCTCACCCAAGTTTCACATTATTAAAAAAGGAAAACACACAACTGGTGACACTTTTAAGTGATTTTGTGCTCACCAATGGTTAAGGTGATTGTTCAAGTGGATAAATTACTGCCTTTATAATTCTATCTTGAGTGACCTGCTTTTAGTAAGCACTGTTTAAGATGTAATGTTCAGCATCACCTGCTAAGGAGGATTCTCATTCAGCATCGCCTGCTCACTGTGAAGTTACCACACGCAAAGGCTGTTTGAGGGCAGCAGTTTCCTCTTGGGCCGGTTCTCAGCCAGTCCCTGAGGCTGAGATTTCTCTCCCGGCACAGATCAGAATTATTATGAATGCCGAGGCCCTTTAGGGCCTTAGAAAAGGGGACTAGAAGAAGTCTAATTTAAAGGTAATATGTTAATTATAGAATTATATACATCAGCATTTTCATTAAAAAAAAAAATACTGTTTGAGACTCATTCCAGAACCACAATGAGAGGGTAAGAGAGTACTACGAATAGCTATGATCAGGACTGTCCTTTCAAAAGAGAAAGGTGTCAATTATTAATTTTTCCATGTATGCTAGAAGCTTGTCTTAGAATCTTCAAAATTACAATTCTGTTTTCCAATGAGCATCTACTTTGCAATTAATGCTATTCTTTAGTTGCAGAAAAACAAAACTAAACTTTCCTTATCTTTTTGTTTCTTAAACAGGGACGGGGCATTTATCATAGTTTGATATATCTCTGAAAGGCTTCATTAAGTTCAATTATAACCAGTTTTGGAAGTCTATCACTCCTATATGTTTTATTATTTTTTTAAAAAAATCTGAGGTTTACTCTGAGTAAAGAGAGCAATTATTAAGTGATTGTGACTGATAGATATATTCACTTGGGATACTGGATACTGATATCTGAAAAGGAAATCAGCCTCAGATATTTTTTCTGATAATTCCAGATTCCTGGCACTGCCCAGTCATGACCACAAAGATACCCCTTCATGGTAAATCCAAACTCACCCTTTATTCCCCTCTAAAGCAGCCTGACTGGTCCAAATAAAGACTTCAACTTTGTAACTTCACATTGCCTCCCTGCACAGTGACACCGTAATGCCTC
This sequence comes from Myotis brandtii, assembly GCF_000412655.1. Classification (NCBI taxonomy): domain Eukaryota; kingdom Metazoa; phylum Chordata; class Mammalia; order Chiroptera; family Vespertilionidae; genus Myotis; species Myotis brandtii. The sequence goes on along the minus strand of NW_005371219.1, from coordinate 11,546,946 downwards.
TGTATCCTGTGCCTGCAATGCACTGATGAAAAGTTTGGGGCCAAGCCCAGGTATCTCTAACTTCACATTGCCTCCCTGCACAGTGACACCGTAATACAGTAAACCTCTTCTCTGTATCCTGTGCCTGCAAGGCACTGATGAAAAGTTTTGGGCCAAGCCCAGGTATCTCAGTTGGTTAGAGCGTCGTCCCGATACACCAAGGTTGCAGGTTCGATCCCCAGTCAGGGCACATACAAGAAGCAACAATGAATTCATGATAATAAATGGGACAACAAATTCAATGTTTCCCTCTTTCCCTTCCTTCCTTTCTCTCTCTAAAATCAATAAATTAAAAAAAACTCACTCCTGTCTAAACAAAATCATGAACTTGGAATATACGAACAGTTTAGCCATTTGAATTTTAAATATTTGAAAGCTTTTAACTACCTCTCAAAGCAGTACAGCTATTTAAACCTCTAAATATAGTAATGAGCAATAAACACACACAGTTTGATACTTAATAACCCATATGTACTCTCGATTAAAGTGATTGCATCATAATGAGTTTTGCCTCATAGCAGGGGAAACTTATCTAAATCTATGTCACTGGTATTTCAGATTAAAGTCAGTTTTACATGAGAATGCCATTGGAGATTGGAAATTCTATGGATACATTTTCTTGTGCATTTTCTTGTGGAGAATAGTGCCATTATTAAATGATCTTTACTCAGTCTGAGCTGTAGAGAGTTGATGGAGACTATGCACTGCATTAGCCCATTATTTGCCTGTCTGAAGTCTGTCCAGCAATCTGCCCAGAGCCCAGGAGCCCAGCCTAATTTTGAATAACCTCACAAAGGTTGCATATTCTGAATCTATATTAAGCACACAAGAGTGCAGATTTCTGCCTTGATTTTACACAATTTTACATACTCTTAGAAATAAACGCTTTCTCGGGCTAAGAAATGTTTTTTGGGGGGAGCAAGTATTCATTCTGCCTAAAGTATATGAACAACTTCATGGGGCAAGAGAGGGTCATCCCTGGCCACCAGTTAATAGATGAACTCAGGGTGAACAATATCAACCCTACGCACTTTGAAGGAAGTTCAGCTTTTCTCCTCCAAGGAGTACAAAAGAGTAGCCTCTGCTAAATGTAGGTCATAGCATGTGCTCCCTCTCCCTGCGTCTCTTTGAGCATTTCTGGTACAGAGATAGACACACTATAGTGCCCCTGACTGTGTGCTGGAGAATGGTCTTCCCTACTCTACTCCCAGCAGAGAAGCACAAGATGTCTTACTATTGCTGCACATGTAACAGTGGGTTGATATGATTTAATGGGAATGGAAACCTCTGAGATATTCCAGCCAATGAAGATATTTGATGACTTTACATAAGAAGGATCAAAGCCTCTGTTTCTCCCCACAAAGCAACTGTTGTCTATTTAAGACCTTCTATAAAGACCTTGAAAAGGGAGCATTCGGGAATTCCTACTGGGCGTACCTTTTGTGACAGACACCCTACAATTACTTATAGGAGATGCAAAGAGAAATACACATGGTCTTGGCTTTCAAGATCATAACCTACAGGGCACATTTCCACAAATAGCCATACAAAAACGGACAGGAGAGAAAGGGGAGCCAGCTTTTCACTAAAGTCAATAGACCATTTGAACTTCACCCAAGAGAGTCTTTCATCTTTTGATCCTGAAACTCTCCAGCAGGAATATTAAAATACGATTCCAAATTAAAATTAAAAAAATAACGTTCCAGGCTACATCCTATTTGAGCATATGTCCTTGTTAGAGACCTCAATTTTCATAAAAGACTGTTGGTGCTCTTTCCCAACTTGGCTGGTTGTTAAAATGTATGTCTTGGCACTGATTCACGGACACAGAACACCTGTTCTCCAGGCACTTGTCAGGGAATATAACTCTGGCTCACTGCAGCAAAACCAAGTAAAACTCAGTCTAGAGAAATAAAAGTAAATATGTAAGTGTCAGAGGGAATTTTCATTTGTTTAAACTAATTTAAATGGCAGAACCCTCTTTCCTTCCATTCCTTATAGGAAACAGATGTCTCCTGGAAACCAAGAACAGGGGTTCAAATCTTTGTCTCATGTGTGCTATTCTCTGTATACCTGATTTACTGTTTCCTCCATCGACAGGCCAACTTCTGCTACTTGGCTGTCTGACCATATCTAATCTTAACTATGCATGCATTTCTTTTATAGGATTGACTTCCAGAAAAGAGGCTATCATCTATCTTTCTCTCCGCCTCTCCCTCTTTCTCCCTCTCTTTCAAATAGCAGGGGAAAGGATGATGATTGCTCAAGAGACAGCCTGAAGTGATAAACATGGGCAAGGAATAGGACCTAGAGTAAAGATCACCTTGGTCCATCTTGGATCAGACTCCTATTCCTGATGCTGCTGAGAGGTCAGGACTATTTTTGCAAAATCATCTTGCAGGTTTACTACTATGCAAATCATGGAGAAGAGAAAGCAACCAAAACTTGCGGGGGAGTGAGAAATGGGAAGGTAACATATTAGGGTCCACAATAGATATTCAGGGCATCCATTTCTATAGAAACTCTAAAACATAGTATTTAATGGTGATTTATTTGCTAACATCAGCAGTGACGACCCTGAAAAATGTCATGGCTGATGCCTTTAGCCTACAAGAAAAGTATTTTATGAGAAGCACCCTCAAGACACACACTGTGAGGAAGTTATTGAGGACCTTAGATGCACAAGTAACAAGTCTCTAGCATCTCAGTATTGACAGCAAATATGTTTTTGTTTTACAAGTCCTGTGCTATGTGTAACAAATCATTTGCTGTCTTCTCATTTGCGACTGGAAATCCAGAAATGCTAAATATATTTTTAAATGTCTTTGTAGATCAACTTTCCACCTTGATTCACCTTCCTTTTTTTTGATTCATTTTATTATTTTGCCTATGATCCTTCACTTATTTTAAATCTTTTTCTTCTTGAGATTTTATGTGCATTTTGAGCTGCCCCCCATATCTTATTTAGTTGGTTGTGGCATTAAAAAAAATCAAAATTTTAGAAAAATTTATTTATGTTCATGTCTATATCTCAGATAAAATAATTTTAAATGGCAACTCCATAGGGCAGTGATGGCAAACCTTTTGAGCTCGGAGTGTCAGCATTTTGGAAAACCCTAACTTAACTCTGGTGCCGTGTCACATATAGAAATTTTTTGATATTTGCAACCATAGTAAAACAAAGACTTATATTTTTGATATTTATTTTATATATTTAAATGCCATTTAACAAAGAAAAATCAACCAAAAAAAATGAGTTCGCGTGTCACCTCTGACACGCGTGTCATAGGTTCGCCATCATCGCTATAGGGCTTTGTTAATATAAAAATGCAGAAATTTTCCCATGGCTTGCTCAGCAAGTTTCAAGTTATGTTTCTATTTTGGCAGTCCTAGTTATAAATCCTTTCCCTTCCTCTGTGTTTTCTTATGCTCTATTGTAATTACCGCTTCCTGGTCCCACGAGCCTCTTCAAGATTCCTTCCAACAATAAAGATAGAATTTAAAAAAATTCTCATGTGGTTAGAAATTTCAAAACATATCCAAAAGGTACAAAATGAAGAGTAATGCTATGTTTCAAGCAGCTTTCAAGTGTCAAAAAAAAAAAGAATGCCTGCTCGTGTTTCACTCCACAGGGAGACAGGTATATACGTGACCCTCCTCTGAAATGCTGACTATATATAAACTCTTTCAGAAACTTTTTTATCTCACCCCTATACCAAATTATGCTGCCTATTATTGGAGGCACAGCAGTTAACTTGTGCTGCTCAGCTCTCCAAAGAGACCAGGTTGCTCTTTAGCTCAAACAAGGTGCAGAGGCCCAGACCTCTGGCACCTCTATTGGGTCCCAGCCTCAGTGCCTGGCTATTCTGGCTCATCATGGTCAAGTGCCACTTTACTAGGAAGCATCCTAGTACAACTGGACAAAACATTTGCTTTCTCTTCAACATCAACATGTTTGACTTGTCAAACTCTACTTAAAAAATTATAAAATATTGATGTATGAATAGTTAAACTAATAGAAAAGCAGATTCTATTGGAACTCTATTTTCAACTACACTCAATCTCTGTTTTCAAAAATCTACAAGGATGATGGCTAGCTGAAAAGAATCAGGATTATGTAATAAAGCCAAAGTGACTGACCTTTGACAGGCACTCACTGCTGGCATTTTATTTATGTATTTATGTATAATAAATCTTTATGTTGGAAGTATTAATATGTCACCCTATTTCCCCCATTGACACCCTCTACTGCTGGCATTTTAAATATTAAACAGCTATTGTTGTTTTTGCATTCTCTCTATAAACATGTGTTAAGAGCCTATCCTGCAGCAAGCATTGGAGTTACAAAGGTTAACAAGACATTTTCTTGTCCTTGAGCAGCTGACTGATCTGACTAAATGCATAAGTTCTGACTAAATGTGTTAGAGGAAAAACTGAAGCAATGACAAAATACCCTATTCTCAGAGCATATTAATAGGGAAAAGAACCAATTTGGGGTAACAATTTAAGGAAAAACTGTCCTCTGAGCTGACTTTTAAGATGGGAGATTAGAGGTTTGGTAACTAAACAAAGAAAGAAAAGGGATGTCACAGCAAGTACTGAAGCATGACCTGTGAAAAGGCAAAAGGATGAAAATAAATCAAAGTTTCTTTTTACTTTAAAAAACTGATAATAGTAATAAAATATCAAGCAAAGGCCATATTATGACAAATCCACAACTAATATGCTACTCAATGGGAAAAACTGAAAGTGATTCTGTTAAGATCATGAATAAGACAGGGATGTACACTTTCACCACTGTTATTTAACGTAGTACTGGAAGTCGTAACTACAGCAATAGGACAGGAAGAATAAAAATTTAAAAGTTTTTTAAAAATTAAAAATAATAGTACATGCTCATGACAAGAACTTCAGACAACATGGAAGTTATACAAACAAAATAACATTCAAGATACTCTTAAATAATCACTACTAATATTTAATGTATAAACCTAAAAATATAAGGCTTTGCATGGATATTTCTTATAAAAATTATGTCAAACATATATACCTGCTTATATTCCAATATTTATCACTTCTATACTGTGTATATTTCCATGTAAATCAGTTTTATAATTGAACTATGGTCCATTTAAATTTCCCTTCTTGTCAGACATTTTATTTTTTGGCCTTATAAACAATAATACAGCACCATATATTTATACCAACAACTTTGCATATTTCTACTATCATTTCCTTCTATGAAAGTGAGCTGTCTACCAGAATTTCTCTTAAAGTGGTTTACTACTACTTTAGTCCTTAGCCCACATAGTACAGCTCCCTTATTATTATTATTTTTAAATCCTCACCAGAGGATATTTTTTCTATTGATTTCTAAAGAGAGGGGAAGGAAGAGAGTAGAGGAAGGGAGGGAGAGAGAAAGGGAGGGAGGGAGGGAGGGAGGGGAGAAACATCAATATGAGAGAGACACATTCATTGGTTGTTTCCCCACACACATGAAAATCCTCACCAGAGGATATTTTTTCCATTGATTTCTAAAGAGAGGGGAAGGGTGAGAGTAGAGGAAGGGAGGGAGGGATGGAGGGAGGGAGGGAGGAAGGGGAGAAACATCAATATGAGAGACACACATTCATTGGTTGTTTCCCCACACACATGCCCCTACTGGGGCTGGGGAACCTGCAATCCAAGTACTTGCCCCTTGACTGGGTATGTGACTCTTCCCTTTGGTGCACAGGCTGACACTCTAACTACTGAACCAAACCGGCCAGGGGAGGACAGCTTCTTTTCACTCCTTTTTCTCTGGTGCTCCAGCTAAACTTGAGTTTATTTGCCTGCAAAATACATTTAGTTCTCTTTCTTTCATCTTCAAAGTTGGTGAAAAGATGTTCTGTCTAGCCCCTCTGTTGATTTCTGTCACTTCCCTGCTGTCACTGGCTGACACTCTAACTACTGAACCAAACCGGCCAGGGGAGGACAGCTTCTTTTCACTCCTTTTTCTCTGGTGCTCCAGCTAAACTTGAGTTTATTTGCCTGTAAAATACATTTAGTTCTCTTTCTTTCATCTTCAAAGTTGGTGAAAAGATGTTTTGTCTAGCTCTAGCCTCTCTGTTGATTTCTGTAACTTCCCTGCTGTCACTGAGTTTGGCTTGTAAATCTACTCTTCAGTTTGTATAATAACCTGGGTAATGATATTAATACCCCCTGAATTAAAAACCTGAGCTTAGTAATATTCATTTGCTCCTCAAGTATTTATTTTACTTATTTCTTGCTTTATTATTCTGTATTCTAAATTTTGATGTTACTGGACCAAAGGAGTGCAGTTTTAGAATATTCTTTAATTTCCTCTGAAAAATACCTACTATAGTAGCTCCAACAGTAATTATTAACCATTTTATAATGGTATTCTGAAAGCAGAGCTGTTATAGACATAGTTATAAGGTTGTCCACTGCACAAAAAGGTAGGAGAGAAAGAGGAGAATTACTAGATCCCTTTCCTCCTTACTAACTCAAGAACATACTTCAGCAACTTTCCCTCAATCTTCTACTACATCATTCTTTTTTCTTTTATTTGGTCATGCCCTTGCACATACAAACATACTGCTATTTCTCCCATCTTAAAAAATATTTTTTAATCTCACTATCCCCATCATCATGTTTTCTTAGTCTGGTTTGGAGCAAAATGACTCAAAACTTGCCTATACTCAGTATATTCAATTCCTTTTGTTCCCATTCTTCAATCTGGCTTTTGCCCTCTACCTCTCCACTAAAACTGCTTCTTATAAAGTTGTTCAGTGATCTCCATGTTGCTAAATCCAATAGCCAATCTCCATCCACATTTTATTCAGCATAGCATCAGCATTTGATAAATTTAGTATCTCCCAAATTACTTACACACTTTCTTAACTTGGATTAAAAAATATCTCCTTGATTGTCCTATATCATCCCCATAAACTCCCTCAATCTTTTACTACATCATTCTTTTTTCTTTTATTTGGTCATGCCCTTGCACATACAAACATACTGCTATTTCTCCCATCTTAAAAAATATTTTTTAATCTCACTATCCCCATCATCATGTTTTCTTAGTCTGGTTTGGAGCAAAATGACTCAAAACTTGCCTATACTCAGTATATTCAATTCCTTTTGTTCCCATTCTTCAATCTGGCTTTTGCCCTCTACCTCTCCACTAAAACTGCTTCTTATAAAGTTGTTCAGTGATCTCCATGTTGCTAAATCCAATAGCCAATCTCCATCCACATTTTATTCAGCATAGCATCAGCATTTGATAAATTTAGTATCTCCCAAATTACTTACACACTTTCTTAACTTGGATTAAAAAATATCTCCTTGATTGTCCTATATCATCCCCATAAACCTCTCTTTTGGAAGGCTACAGGACTCAGATTTAGGTCTTTTTATGTTGGTACTAAACTCCATTATTAAAACAAATATAACATTTAAAAACTATATAGATGTAAGAAGGAAAGATGAGATAATATTTTTATAACAAAAGTTTTCTTAAGCAGGGCATAAAAAGCACTATCTCTAATTCTTAAAAATGTCTCCCTTGTAGCATTATTTAATGTAGCCAAGACATGTAAACAACCTGTCCATTGATGGATAAAGAAAATATGGTATATGTCCACAACAGATTATTTAGGCATTAAAAACAGAAAATCCTGACAACACAGATGAACCTGGAGGTCACTATGATAAGTGAAATATGTCAGAAAAAGACAAATACCATATGATTTCATATGTGGCATCTAAAAACCAAACTCAAAGAAACAAAGTACATTGGTGGTTGCCCATCTAAAGAGAGAATAGATTGGTGGGTTGTGGGGCAATGGGTGTAGGTGATCAAAAGGTATAACTTCCATTTATAAGAAGAATGTGTTCTGGAGATCTAATGTACAACATGGAAACTACAGTTAACAATACTATATTATACACTGGAAAGTTGCTAAGAGAGTTGTCTTAAATGTTCTCACCACAAAAGAAATGGTAACTATATAAGGTGATAGATGTGTTAACTAACCTCAATCACGTTAAACACCTTAAACTTATACAATGTTATATATATGTCACTTTTACATTAATAAAGATGGAGGGAATTTGGCAGATTCTGGCATTCAGGAGTACTTGATTAAAAAAATTAAGAACTTCTCTTAAAATCACATCATTGAAACAGTGAAAAAAATAAGTCAAAAACTAGGAGATGTTTGCAATAAATATATAATACAATGGACTTATATCAGTTTTCTATTTCTATAACTAAAAAGTTAGCCCAGTGAGAGATGTGTGCATGACCTACTGAACTGTAAGAAAATACATTTATTGTTGTTTAAGCTGTAGGCTGTCAGCTAGACTGTGTCTCTTTCTGGAGGCTCTAAGGGAGGATTCATTTTCTTGCTCATTTGTGTTGTTGGAGAAATTCAGTTGCTTGTGATTGTAGGATCCAAGCTGAAAGCCACTCCCAGCTTTATAAGGCTGTTATGTTCCTTGGCTAATGGCCCCTTCTTCCATCTTCAAAGCCAGCAAGGGAAGGTCAAGTCCCTTTCATTGCATATTTCTTTGACCCTCCCTCTGCCTTCCTCTTCCACTTTCAAAGTCATGAGTTTGGGCCCAGCAGGATAATCTCTCCATCTCAAGTCCCTTACCTTTAATCACATCTACAAAGTGTCTTTGTCATGGGAGGTAACATAGTCACATGTGACAAGGATTGAGATACAGATATTTTTAGAGGCCATTAACCTGCCTACCACAGATTCATATCTAGAACATAAAAGTAATTGGGAAAGAAAGAAACCAATTTTAAGAAATGGACAAAAAACTTGAACAGGTACTTCACAAAATAAGACATTTAAGTAACTATTAAATTTATAAAAGGTCCTCAAATTCCTAGTAAATATATAAATGACAGTTAAAATCACAATGCAATTTCATTCCACATGCACCAGAATGGCTAAAATGTGAAATAAAGATAGTTCCAAGTATTGGCAAGGATATGGAACAATTAGAATACAAGTCTAGCTGACAGACATGTAAATTAATGTCACCTTGGTAAACCCTTAAGCAGTATCCACTAAACTTGAACATAAGTATATTCTGTGTGACCCTGTAATTCCACTCCTAAGTGTATGTTAAATAAAAAATGCTTAATACATGCATTGTAAAATGTAAAGGAATGTTTATAGGAGCACTATAATAGTCTAAAAATAGAAACAAATCAAATATTTATCAACAGGAGACTGGGAAAAGTGTGGCATCATATATACTAGTTAGTAATAAGAATGTAGGAACTGCAACTACAATTCACAAGTGTTAAACAAAAGTATGCTAGATACAAAAGACCACATAATTTATGACTTTTTACCATAAAGCTGATCTTTTGTGTTAGAAGTCAGATAGAGATTTTCCTTGGTGGGAAGTAGTGACTGGTAAGTAGAAGAAGGGAAGGATTTAAGGGTACTAGTAACAGTGTATTTCTTAACATAATGCAGATTACATTGGTGAGTTTCTTTTCTAAAAATTCAGTAATTTATGCACTTATGGTTTTTACATGTTCTGTATGTGCTATACAGAATTACATCACTTGTTCGCTCAAAGAAGTAATGACTCCCCATTTTTTTATAGTGAAAGCTCAAATTTCTATAATGGATTCATGACCCACATCCTCTGCCCTCCATTGCCTCTCATCTCATCTCATCTCATCTCATCTCATCTCATCTCATCATCTCTTCTTGCTCACTCTGCTCCAGCCCTATTGGTCTCCTTGCTGTTTCTGATGTCAGTTCCTCTCCCACCCCAGAGCTTTGGTTTATTTATATTTTGGGTCTTCCTGGAATGCTCTGCCCATATATTTATCTATATCCCTAACCTCCTTTGAATCTTTGCTCAACTCCCATCCTCTCGATAAGACCTACACCAAACATTCCCACCCCAACACAAGCACAAACCCTGGCTGTCCTTACATTGCTTTACATTTTCCCCCTACAACAATCTGATCTTCTAACACACTGTATATTTTACTCATTAAGTCTTTTGTTTAATGTCTCTGTACTCACTGCAACCTTTTCATTTCTATGAAAACAGTGATCTTGTATCCCAAAGAAATTGTGCCTAATATGAGTTGATGAATAATGTGAATGAATAAGTCGATTAATCTGTCTTTAGAAAGGCCTACTCACAAAGTTGGCCCTTGGCTGACATCTGATCAGAGAACTTAGATTTTAGGTGTGTTCCCCTGTTCCTCAACTGGTAGTGGTTGGTTTATGTGTCTAGGTTGTGCAAACAATGTGGTTTATGCTAAATGCCTGCTTTCCTTCTGGGAGTCTGAAATTTTAGTACAGGCTAAGCAAAGGGTGCCTGCAACCAATCCCCAGTAAAAATCCTGGGCCTTCAGTCTCTAATTAGGTTTCCAGATAGACAACATTTTACATGTGTTGTCACAATCTGGTGCTGGAGGAATTAAGCACGTCTTTTATGACTCCACAGAGACAGGACTCTTTGAAGCTTGTAGTAGTTTTCTCCACACTTTGTCCCATTTGCCTTTTTCCTTTGTTAATTTTGCCATGTATCCTTTTGCTGTAATAAATCTAAGCCATGAATATGACTACATGTCCTAAGAGTCTTCCTTGCAAATCACCAAATCTGATGGGGTTCTTAGGGACACTTGACATACTCATCATACACAAATGAGGCAGTATAATATTTGTAACATGCTCTTCTCATTTTACCCAGTGGCTCAGAAAACAAAAGTCAAGATTGGGCAGACACATGCATATTGTGATACATGGACTCATTCATTACAGAGATGCTATAGCAAATAGGTGAGACCTTGACCATTGATAATATAAAAATGTAAACTCAGTGTCAATGTCCTGGTCCTGAATACCTCTAAAAACAAAAAATAAATTATCTGCATGCAGAGAAATAGATAATATCTGAGCTGCTTGTAGTTATCTGTACTAGGTGCCCACAGAGATAGGAATTTTCAATGCATAGTGAAATGAGTTTGGCAGGATCTGAGGGAGAGGGAAGAGGGAGAGAAACATCAATGACTAGTGTCCCGGTGCACGAAATTCGTGCACATTAAAAGGGAATTAATTAGAGGAAATATTTTAATATTGCTATTTGCCCTTTCTCTATGATAGAAGTGTCAGAGATGAAAGAAAATTAGTAAAATGTATATGAAAATCTCCCTTCTGTCAGAGTCTGGGGTGCACCACAAGACCCAGAGTCAAGTCCCTGCCCACTACCCGCATGCGCTTCAAAAACACAAGAGACCCAGACCCGGCCGTCCCCACCCCCATTGGGTAAGACCCAGACCTGGCTCGCCCCACCCCCCTCAAGCCCATCCAGGTGGGGGACGCAGCCTCAGGTCCCCCAGCCTGGTGCCGGGTGGAGGACGCAGCCTCAGATCCCCTGCCCTGGCACTGGGGCAGTGGGGGCACCGCCTGAGGTCCCCTGTCAAGCCCCGCCAGGGGGGAGGCATGGCCTGAGGTCCCCGTCAAGTCCCTCCTGGCAGGGGGTACGGCATGAGGTCCCCATCAAGCCCCGCCAGGGGGGAGGCATGGCCTGAGGTCCCCGTCAAGTCCCTCCTGGCAGGGGGTACGGCATGAGGTCCCCATCAAGCCCCGCCAGGGGGGAGGCATGGCCTGAGGTCCCCGTCAAGTCCCTCCTGGCAGGGGGTACGGCATGAGGTCCCCATCAAGCCCCGCCAGGGGGGAGGCATGGCCTGAGGTCCCCGTCAAGTCCCTCCTGGCAGGGGGTACGGCATGAGGTCCCCATTAAGCCCCGCCAGGTGGGAGGCATGGCCTGAGGTTCCCCATCAAGACCCACCATGCGAGGGGCGCGGCCTGAGGTCCCCTGTAAAGCCCTGCTGGGCAGGGGGCGTGGCCTGAGGTCTCCTGGCTTGGCGCTGAGTGTGTGACCTGATGTCTCCGGGCCCAGCGTCGGGGCGGGGGGTACAGCCTGAAGTCCCCTGTCAAGCCCCATGGGGCAGGGGGCATGGCCTGAGGTTCCTCACCCCAGCCAGGCGCCATGCAGCCTCAGGTCCCTGCTATTTAGTCGTGATGTTACAGTGTCCCGGCTTATTTGCATATTCCTCTGTTATATAGATAGATGAGAGAGTATCATTGACTGGCTGCCTCCTGCACACCCCACACTGGAGATTGAGCCTGCAATTCGGGCATATGCCCTAACTCGGAATCTAACCATGACCTTCTGATTCATAGGTCGATGCTCAAACACTAGCCATGCTGGCTGGGCCTAAAACAACTTTTAAAGTGGCCAAACAAAATGTATCCAATGTGGTCACCAGTTCAGAATTTCTCCTGTCTGACATGAAAATTGATAAAACTATGAACTGAATTCATATCCTAGACCTGAACTCAACAACAGGAGAAATATATAAACTAAATTTCAATATTTAAGTACTGCAGAGATCTGGGATCATTAGACAGAATAACCACAGCTCTTGCTTAGCAGTGATTTGCTTTCAGGTAACACAATTAGAAAAATGTATGAACAACAGCAAATAGCATCAAAGCTGACAATATCATTAGTATAGTTTGAATAAACTGATAGGACCAGAGTGTTTTTATTTTATCCTGGAGAATGGCCACCTTTACTTTCACACAGATGCTGAATGATAAAGTCTATATTTCTTTAGCTCAAGACACAAATTCACAAGCAGCTAGGTCCTCATTCCCACCCTCACGAAGCCCGCCCTCATCCCCAGGATGAACAGTTCCAAAATTACCACTTGGCTAAGGATCTGGCCTCACCAGGACTGGGACAATGACAAGCCCATTTTGAAGTAGTCAGGTGTTTTAACTATAGATTTAAGACAATCATTTGGCCCCTTCTCTCACCATTTGCTTTTGTTCTGTGGTATTGATTTGCTCTTCAAATCAATCCAAGGAAAATATGTCTTTGTAGAAATGTTTAACAATCATTTGGCCCCTTCTCTCACCATTTGCTTTTGCTCTGTGGTATTGATTTGCTCTCCAAATCAATCCAAGGAAAATATGCCTTTGTAGAAATGTTTATTATCTTTTCAAGGAGCTTCTTAGTGAGAGTCTGAATTTTCTAAACCGGGGGGCTGGTCAAAACATGATCTCACAAGCTCATCCATTTTGAATGTGATAGGATTCTAAACAGACCATTTATTTGTCCAGAAAAAGCTGAGTGGGATGTAGGAATGCAACATAATCAGAAGTAAAAATGCTCATGTCATTACCCCAAATACACATGTTGATGATAACTATTCTGGGCAGTTTATTTTGTTCTCTCCCCTTGTTTTCAGGATTGTAACTCAATGACAAGACCTCTCCTTGCTAAAAATAAACCGTTTGTCTTTCAGAAATTAACTATGTCCCAGGTTTATGTCAGGCCATATTTTTCACAGCATAAAAATCTCTAAGAGTTTATTTCTTCAAAAGTTCTAGAGAAAACTAAAATGCCCAAACAACTTTATCTTGATGCAAAATATAACTTTAAAACTCTATTATCTCATTCTATTAAGTTTTTAAAAAAAACATACCTTTTTCAAAATTTTCATAGAGCCAAGAATGAAGCTTTAGAAAATAAAAATCTAAGATACATTTTAATCATTTTTTTCTCAAGAAAAAATTTCAGTATTTAGCATTTTTTATTTTATTTTATTTTTTTTGGAGTAGGAGATCAATTCATTTTAGATGAGAATTAAGGCCTTTGTCCAAGTCAAGCTGATTGGGCCTTAGGAGGCCACAGTTTTATTTCAGGATATTCAAGGCACTATCATTCATCACAGAAGTAATTGGAAGAGGTAATAGTGTAAGTTAGGGGCCCGAGGAAAAACGCCATCCAGAGATTCATTCTGTTACATATTGTGCCCACTGCTTCTGCCAGAAATCCCTGGCTTTACTGTACATTTTCCTCATGAGTCCTTATTTTAAAACACAAATATCCCTGGAACAGTAACAAATGAAGTGCCTCGCACCTTTATATAAACAGTGCTATTAGATGCTATCAGATTCCTTTCCTCCTCAAAAGAGGCCCTGAAAGCAGTCCTGTCCTGATGGCAGTGGCTCCTGAGAAAGGAAGGCGAGGGGGGGGGGGGTTTGATATCACTGAAAACAAAAGACCTGTCTCACATATTCACTATCTTTGCAACAGTGAATCTCTCTTAAATCTTAAGAATGAACTATTACTAATATAACGATGCATAACGATGCATTTTTACTAATATAAATATGGTACTATTGATTTTTAAATGCAATGTGTCTTTTTCTTTAAATGACTTTTTATGCCTTTTGACTATAGACATGGTAAAGGTTTCTTTCTAGGTTTCCAACGTGGGCCTATCTAACACATCAGTTTTGTGCTTAAAAGTATATTTATTCTACACTATAAGGAGGTCAAGTAGAGATTAGTGTGGAAAACACTGATGTTAAATACAGGGGACTCAGGTTCTAATTCCCGCTCAGTTTTCAGCTCTAGAATTTTGTGGATATTAATCTTTTCTTTCCTGGGAGAATTTAGCCCTATTTATTTCAATACATATTCAAATGTCTCTTCCTGGGAAACACAAATAAGCATCTATATAGAACCTAATTTATATTATTATAGGATATGATTTAAGCTGTATAATTTACAAATGAGTTGGGAAAGGTCTATCCTTATCATTGGGGGACTCTTCATATCTGCTTTGACCTTTGACCAAGATAGATGCAATGGGATTTATTATATGCAGTATAAAGTCCCAAACTCCCCTGGAAACCACCTACAGCCAGTTAGTTCAATAATGGTTTTTATCTTTTTATCTGCTGTTATCTTTTTAACCAGTTTGGTTTGACCTTATGACCAGAGGGACATAAATGCCCCCATTGGGCACTTCTGCTTTGAACTCTCCCAAAGCCAAGGTTCCTCAGCAGAACTTGGTGATTTAATTTAGAGACAAAGCGTGTCCTTGGGTGAGTAGGACCCTGCAAAGCTTGCACTTGGATGTCTTTCAGACCCCCAGTGTTTGCCTTTACTTTTGCTCTTGCTGCACTGGGTCATTTGCCTGTAAATAAAAGCTTTATGTGAGTATGCTCTGTTGGATTTGGTGAGTCCTTTTAAAAACAACAGAATTTGTGGAATCTTTGCAGTATCTAATGCGCAGACTCTAATGGTCTCTCAACATCAATGAACATGCACAGTCCATTGAAACCAGCCTACAGAATTCCTCTGACTTAAGGGCAATTGTATGCAAGGTTCTACCATCAAATTATATCTGCCCAAGGACCTAAATAGACATTTCTTCAGAGGACATAAAAGTGGCCAATAGACATATGAAAAGATGCTCAATGTCACTAATCATCAGAGAAATGCAAATTTAAACCACCATGAGATATCACCTCACACCTGTCTGAATGGCTATCATCAATAAATCAACAGTGTTGGCAAGGATGTGGCAAGAAAAGGTAAGGATATGGAGAAAAGGGAACCTTCATCACCATTGACAGGATTATAAATTGGTGAAGCTACTATGGAAAACAGTATGCAGGATCCTTAAAAAATTAGAAATAAAACTACCATTTGACTTAGCAATTCCACTTCTGGGTACTTATCCAAAGAAAACCAAAACACTAATTCAAAAAGACATATTCACCCCTATGTTCATTGCAGTGTTATTTACAATAGCCAAGACATGGAAGCAACCCAAGTGCATCACAAATGAGTGAATAAAGAAGATGGAATATAACTCTGCCATAAAAAATGAAATCTTGCCATTTGCAACAAAATGAATGGATCTAGAGGAGATGATGAATGTAATTAGTCAGAGACAGACAGATACCATATGATTTAACTCCTATGTGGACTCTAACAAAATAAATGAACAAACAAAATAGGAACAAACTCATAGATATAGAGAATATTTTGATGGTTGCCAGATGAGAGGAGTTGTGGAGGGATGGGTGAAGAGGAGGAAGGGATTAAGATGTACAAATTGACAGTTACAGGAATGTAAAGTACAATATAGGGAATATAGTCAATAATATTGAAATAACTATGTATGGCAAGCATGTCAAACTCACGGCCTATGGGCTGCATGTGGCCCACAACAAATATTATTGTGGCCCAGCCAATATAACAGTATGTAAGAAACGTTTTAGTAAAAAATTCATAACTTAATTTTTACAATATCCTGTTATACATAATTATTAATAATGAACTACATTTGCTAATGACTAATTATTATAATCGTGTTGCATTCATTTCCCTTATGCGCCTTACTCACAAGGCTCACCATTTCTCTCCACTAATACTAGCAGGGAATATTTTAGCAGCCGATTGCCATGTTATTAGTCTTATACTGACTTGTTTGGTGTGTACAACAAGAAATATTTCGCTTTCGGAGAACAAGAAAAATAGGTTTATTTGCGTTATGCTCATTAATTTGTGCAGCTATTCAGTGTCTGGTAAGTTAATGTTCAAGAAAAGTATTAATTTTTATTAAAATGTTCTATTATTTTATGTTAACAATTACTCATTTATTTCAGCCCTTTGTATTCAGCATGTCTCTATCAAAATTAACCTACATTTCTATAAAAATTGAAGCTTTTGGTTTTTGCAGCCAACATAGACTTAAACCTTGTTTATTTGGCCCGTGTTAGCCTTTGAGTTTGACATGCTTGATGTATGGTGTCTAATGGGTACTAGACTTAGGCTGATCACTTCGTAAGTTATATAAATGTCTAATTGCTATGTTGTACATCTTAAGCTAATATTGTATGTCAAATTAATTAAAAAACAAAAATCAGTAAAATTAAAAATATATACTCTGCTCTTCTTTGGTTCACAAATGATTCTTTTGCAAAAACTTTCTTCCACATTAAAAATATATCCAGTGTGGTGAGATAGAGTCAGCATCTTCTCTTAGGAAAAGAGAACAATGCAATGATTGAGACATTTAAGGCAACTTAAAAAAATACCTATTGAACTTCAGAGTTAACTCTGGGGCACCTAAAGAGAATGAACAGTCACCCATGGAGAAAAGCAAAGCTCTGCCTTCATCATTTTGTAGAAAGAGGCTTTTTTTTTTTTTGCACTTAATTTTCAGTTCCCATCATTTGCCCCACTTTCTCCAGAATGCCTCAACCAAGAATCATGATTTTCTCTGACATGAATGACAACTCTATTCACAGGTACATGGAAATTTAAGGAAGGGTAATCCCCTTGCTGCTATTCTCCATTTTTACCCATTTAAATATTTACATATACTATGAGAACTAGAAATCAGAGAGTATTGCTTATCCATAGTATTTAATGGACTTTGTTTTCAAGTATTATATAAATACTAGTAGCCCTGTGCATGAATCTGTGCGTGAGTAGCTCGCTGCTGCTTGCCTCAGCTGGCCACCGCCCACCACTGCTGGTAGCTCTCCACTGCTCATATGCTTATAGCTCGCTGCCCTGCCCTCCTGCAGCTCTCCACCACTTGTAGATTGGTCGTGATGTTATGGTGTAATGGATAATTAGCATATTCCTCTCTTATTATAGAGGATATTTTATTATTTTTTTATTGTCTGTATTACTAACAGACTTTTAAATGATCATAATAATCATAGAAGTTTGGTTTGATGTTTCCTTATAATAATTATTTACCACTTATCATCATGATACCATTGTAATTAACCCTATTATTAATAACAGGAAAGGAGCAAAGGGAAGGCCAAGTCTTACAGGCATGTCATTTGTGAAGTTTTGCCAGGAAGCTGCAGTTTAACACTCCACAGGAGGCCACCTGTCTATTTTCCCCAAATCTCTGGGGGAAGGAAGTGAACAAAGGGTAGATTAGACACATGCCCAGTGAAGTTAGGGGGGGACTAGTGAAGGTGCTTTCTGTCGTCACACCTGAGAACAGAGGTTCTTGGCCAGAATGGGCACGGCTACCACAAGCCTGGGAAGATTTGGAATACTTAAGTCCCTAAACAAGGGAACTCGCTCTCTTGGTGTGCTTTTATATTCTTGGTCACTCTTGGTTCTCTTGGGACTCTTGTTGCAGGGTGCGCACTCTCTTAGTTTCCCTGCATTAGTCCACTTCACCCATATCCATGTGGGCCCCACACACAAAGGACTAATGGACTGCAAATAGCCTAATGCTGTACTGGGCCCAGTTCCAAAATGGAACAGAAACTCTGGACACTGGCTTTGCTCTTAGCTCAACTGAATCCCCAGCTGTACTTCTTATGGGACTGAATTAAGGAAAATGGGACTTTGGAAACCCCGGGATGTAATTCCATGCAAGAAAAAAAAATTTCATCATCCTGTGCAGGCTCCTTCAACTCAGCTCCTTCCTTCCTTGCATGCTACCAAGCTAGTGCTGAGCCGCACGCATTTCAAACCTTTCTGTAAGCTTGCACCACAGATCTAGTCATCCTTTCACCTAAATATTCCTGACTTCGACTACTAATTCCTCACTTTCACCTGCTTCTGTAATGTCATGAGCGGCAGGTATTTTAAAGGGTTTTTTCAGACCAGCCTTATGTTCTGTCATTTTCTAACACAGTACTGCCCCTCCTTTCGTTCACTGAATTCTACCAGGCCTGATGAAAGGATTTGTAAAGCTCAGGCTTGGAAAGCACTTTTTTGTATCAGAACTAGTCATCATTTTCTAACAAACTGGTTTTTAGGGCATATGAAGCCAACTAAAGTGATCTGTGCATTTCAGATCCATGCCTCTGTACTACAGGGTCGATGCAGTTCTGTTTGATTGCCTCTCACCCACCTTTAGCTCTCCTTCACTTTGGTCATCTCCATTTACAGCTGCACTGGCAACCTGCCCAATCTGCTATTTGATCTTCTTCTAACATCCCCATATAAACGCAAAATTTGGAGCAGGCAACACAGGAGCAGGATGGGGAATGGATCTGACACCACTGAGACAGACTAAGAAGAAGTTAGCTGAAGAGACAGACACATTGGGTGCAAATCACCCACCTGTTATTCATGTCTAAAGGTGTCATTTAGATTATAAAAATAAAGGTGTCCTGCTACATAAATTAGAGTTTTGATATAAATTATCTATAGATGTATAACCCTAAAGAACTTCTAAGGAACTATAACAGTGTCATTTAGATATACTACATATGCTTAAAAATAAAAAGGAAACATCAAACAAAATCTGAAAAAAATACTATATGATTTGAGGAATTATATGCATACAAATACACATGGGAGGGGGTGTTAAAACAATCACAACATCACAAATAACAATACATCACTTTAGGTAAGGGTAAATGAGGTGTTCTCCAACATATATAACGAAAGAAAATATTTCCACTAATACATCATTAGTAAAAGTGTAGGCTAGTTTTATTATTCCCTCTTATTGCAATTTTTCTAGTCCATCACTTAAAGACACTGTAGCAAATTTGGGGGAAGAGTCTAATTGCATTCATCATTCCTGAGAATAGGGCAAAAAGCTTTAGTATCTATTTCAAAGGGAAAGCTTGACTTGCATTTGAAGTTCAGGATAGAGATATGACTTCAGTTTAAAGATTATAAGGAAAATAAAATTTTAGTCTCCCACAGTGTATCACTATACCAAGAATGAAATGATGTTCACAGTGCCACCCACATGCACACAAAATATCAAGTTTTAATCACGTCAGTTCTTAACAGGAAGTTTTGCAATATAAGCATTTTCTGTACTTTTCTGAACAGATACTTGCAGGTATAATGGAAAGCTATTTCTCCCATCTGGTTGAACAACTGTGAAAAACCATTCATTGTAATGAAAGCATTTCTTTTTACAAAATGTACTTTCAAATTTTTCTTCCCTGTTACCTAATGAAGTCTTTTGGTTAATAATAGGCAAAAGCCTGGCTTACAGTCTCAAAGTCATTCTTCTGACAAAATTTCATTGAACTGAAACTGTGTTTATTTTTATACATGCATACATTATCCCAACACGGATATGTAAAATGCAGTAATTATTCTTCTTGATGAACATGAACTAGAGAGCATTCATCCACCACTTGTCTTTTTGATTCATGAATACTTATCAGGTATCTTCCAGAAAGATGCTCTAGAAAAGACTTAAATGCTATCATTATTAATCAATACTACTATGGTGCCCAACCCCTAGGGACCAGAGGAAAGAACTCAAAACTTTATCACATTTGAAAGGAATTTGTATTTACAACAACATAATTCTTAAGATCAAACTTCAAAAAAAAAGTTCTTAAACTTATAAATATAGCTCTGTTATTCTCTGACAGTTTTTAAATCAGAAATTACTGTATTTTATGACAGATTAGTAGGCACAGGTCTGGTACACATGCCTGCCTGGGCATAAACACAGTCCTGAGATATGAGCCCTCACTGGTAGGAAAATATTTTTCTCAGCCTTTCATAACCTACTTTACATTACATGTGTGTCTGCATCATTCTGCACAATGACTAACACCTTCTCCTCCACCTTGCAAAATATTGTTTCCACAAATCACAGAGAGATGCTATTCCCAGAAAACAAAGGAGAAAACTAACCTAATAAATATTTGTGTCCCACTGAGCTACAAGAATCTTACCCTACTGTCTGACATCTTTAAAAATTTTTGCCCAATGTACCTTGTATTGCTTTTATTTCAGCTTAATTCTAGAATGCAAACAAATTTTTAATGAGAGAGACTTCCAACTCTAAAATACAAGACTTTGGTTATGGTATAGACCAGTGGTCGGCAAACTCATTAGTCAACAGAGCCAAATATCAACAGTACAACGACTGAAATTTCTCTTGAGAGCCAAATTTTTTAAACTTAAACTATATAGGTAGGTACATTGTTATTAACTTAATTAGGGTACTCCTAAGGCTTAGGAAGAGCCACACTCAAGGGGCCAAAGAGCCGCATGTGGCTCACGAGCCGCAGTTCATCAACCAAGGGTATAGACCAAAGCCTTATAATACTGCTTAAAGTTAGCTCAGTCCATAGATTACAAAAAGTGTTATTCAACCACTTTTCATGACTATTAGCTTGAGCACACAGGAAACCACTCCCATGTCAAAAAGGAATGCATTAACTTTTAAACCAAGAGTTAATTTATTTGTAGTTCTTTGTAATACATACTTACTGGCTGTTGGGTTTTAAATGTCCCAGAGGTCAGAAGTTCTGACCTGACATCATGTTGCTTATGGATTCTTTGCAATCAATAGAGCAGGTTGAATTAAAGAGTACAAATTCTGCAAATAAAATGATTCAACAAGCAGACACAATGAAGAAACAGCAGAAAGGCTAGCAGCAAACTATGTTGTCAGGATATTATCCTGGGATCTTAACTAGAGATATGAGTATGACTCTCTACCTGTCTGCTATGTCTACTATTCCACAAGTATCTTGGGTAGTTTTAGTATCTACTCAAAGTGTGGTCACCTGGGAACCTATTAGAAATGCAGAAACTCAGGCCACATGGCAAACCTACTGGATCAGAATTGGCATCTTTTTGAAAGAAAAATATATTTTATTGATTTCAGAGAGGAAGGGAATGGGAGAGAGATAGAAATATCAATGATGAGAGAGAATCATTGATAGGCTGCCTCCTGCATGCCTCCCACTGGGGATTGAGCCCACAACCTAGGCATGTGCCCTGACCGGGAATCAAATTGTGACCTGGTTCATAGGTTGATGCTCACACCAGCCAGGCAGAATCTGCATCTTAACAAGACACAGTGGTGATCTGAATGCATGATAATGTTTGAGGACCACTATTTCGGAGTATAAATTAAAAAATACTGAGACTTTTTTAATTAAGAAAAATGATACATCACAATGATTACTTGAGACAAACCAACTTTTTCTAAAAGAAACAGAATAGAAAAATCTGAGGGAGGTAACAAAGGTTTCTATTCAATGTGTGGGGAAAAAGAATCATTGTCCTTATTTCCTCTCAGTGACAATTCTAGAATTTCTGCGCAATTAAATAGTTTACCTGAAAGTATGTATTTTCTGTGTGATTGAGAAAACATCTAATATCCATACAAGGAATGGGGAAGTGGACTGATATACTCACCTGGAATATTCTTCTGCCTTGTAAATACCTGGAACTATTTCTGTCATTTCTAGGAATTTACCTTTTATTTTTGTCACTGACTTGTGTACAAGCGTTCTCAGGAGAAGAAAACTGTTCTGGGCATTATTGATTATTGTTCTGAATGTGCCTTTTCAATTTTTGGCAACGGTATAGTAAAGTAAAAGAACTTGAAATGCATTCCAACTACCCATCCACTCATTTAGTAAACATTTATGGAATACCTGCTATACTCAAGACTGTTTATAGATGCTAAGTGCTAGAAATACAATAGGAAAAAAACATCTCCTACCCCCCTCAACATATGGCCAATGGAGATGGCATACAAACCAATAATTACACTGAGTTATTTATGTGCATAGTAGAGAACACAAGACACCTAAAGTATAACAAAAGAACCTTCATAAAAGTGTTCACAGAGGAAGAAATAGATAACTGGGACTTAGAATTCAATGAAATGCATATAGTAGTGCAGTCAATTAGTCTTTTTATGTCATAATTATTTAAATCTGGCTTACATAAAATTTATGTAATTATTTAAATCTGAATGCATGCTTTTGAAAGCATCCCTTATTGAGAACTATAAAAACAGCTACACCTTAGTAGTATTAATTGTTACTAGCCACACATTGAGCCGCTGCTCATTTGGTCATGACAGCGTTACGGCGTGATGGCCATGGGCCTTTTATATAAGAGATTACATTTAGGTCAATAAACAAGTAGAGACTTCAGCATGCTTCCTGGTCTTTCTAAAATAATTGTGTAAGTGAAACTTCCTTTGTAATGATGTTCCATTGAAAGTTCTCCTAAAAAGGCACCTCTACTTTTATGATGTCTAGATTTCACCATTCTTTTGGTATTCAGATGATGGTGAACTATAATTGCAGGAGATGTGAGCACATACACATGCATGTGTATATGGGTGTTTGGAAACGTTTATCTTACAGTGCACTTTTACAAATGGTATTGAGATTTCATTTGTCACATTCCTTAAAATATTTTGGGAGATTTTTTTCTAAGTTACCTCTTAATTAAATCTTAAGTGAAACAATTCACTTTCCCTCTCTGGGTAAATTTCATTTTTTTAAATAGCAAAAGCCACTCCAATCCCAATTTGGAGAATTGCCTGTTTAATCGTAAGAGATATTTTTTTAAATGTCAAGGCCATTATCAATTTCAAAAAATGATAATATTGGAATAAACATGATATCTAAAGGCCATCACTAAAAATTTTGTTCTAAAGAACTTATGAGTTATTATGCATACCAATCATTCTGCCTTATCGGGGCGGGGCACAAACTACTAGTGGTGGAGAGCTAGGAGCAGTGGAGAGCTACTGGTGGCAGAAGGCGGGGCAGCGAGCTACAAGCGGCAATGGGCGGGGCGGCCAGCTGAGGCAAACAGAAGCAAGCTACTCGCGCATGATTTCGTGTGCGCTGGGCGTCTAGTATAATATAAATGATCTGATAGCAAACAGATCAATCAGTTTATCTGATGGTATTTTCCTATAGATTGAGTTTGGTGAGACTTATAACCTAAATTCATGTCTCTAATTCCTAAGAAAGTTCCTGGCATACATGTGGAACTCAAGAAATGTGAAATAGGTGAATGAGCACATAAAATGAGTATATTGGCAAATCTCTATCAGGGAGAACCTTTTTTCTTCCAAGGAACATCCGGATATTTATAACATTATTTGTAGGCCATACAACATTATCAATTTAAAAATTAGCCTGCTATATTTGATCAAACATTTAATTGACTCACCCCTAATGCCTTGGCAGGGCCAGACCAAATGATTTCACAGGCCTTATATGGTCCTTGGGCTGGATGTTCCCCACCCCTAATCTATATAACATTGTGGACTACATCATACATGATTGAAACTAAACTTCTATACTAGTATGACCTAAAGAAATCCTATACCCATGTGATTTCTATAGGAAACCCCATAACTACCATAAAAGGAACCAAAAGGCTGCCCTGGCTGGTTTGGCTCTGTGGACAGAGCATCGGCCTGCAGACTGAAGGGTCCCAGGTTTGATTCCAGTCAGGGGCATGTACCTTGGTTGTGGGCACATCCCAGTGGGGGGTGTGCAGGAGGCAGCTGATTGATGTTTCTCTCTCATCGATGTTTCTAACTCTCTATCCCTCCCCCTTCTTCTCTGTAAAAAATCAATAAAAATATATTTAAAAAAAATAATAAAGGAACCAAAAGGCAATAAATAACAAAAAAAATCTTGTGTAGAAATCACTCTAATAAAATATTATTTAAAAGATTAAAGATTAAAAACAACACATTCCAATATTTATTTTACCCCTCACATGAATAAACTATGATATCAAACTAAGAATTGATAGCCTGGCCAGAGTACTCAATCTTTACATGGTTACTGAGGACAGATATATTTCACTCTCTCCATCCTCCCCTGCCAAACACACACACACACTCACGCACACACTTCATTCTGGGTTCTTGCACAATGTCATCATTTTTCACAGGGTATAACTAAATCTTCAAGGATTGTAGCTAATACGTTTTTTAAATCTATCCATTAATTTTAATTTGTAACTTTGTAGGTTTATAGAGGCTATATATCATTTTATATACAGCAACATGTATTGAGTAATATTTTTATTATTTACTTACTCAGAGGAGGTATACAGGTGGGTCAAAAGTAGGTTTATAGTTGTGAGTACATGTGACAGTTTATTCTCGGGTTATTTAATTCTTGTATTATAAAACATATGAACAACTGTAAACCTACTTTTGCCACAGCCTGCATATGTGTGTGTGGATAGTATAAATGAGAAAGTTATATGAAGACAGTTAAGTGAGAAACAAAGATAAGTGGAGAGAAAAATGTCCTCAGAACAGACTAAAATTTAAATGTCTAAGAATGTGTTACAAGAAAAAACACCAGTAGATTTTGCCTCTACTAGAAATGTTCCACATTGAGTAAAACACACACACACACACACACACACACACACACAAACATCAGAGGTCTTATAAAAAGTTTAAAATATGCAAAATTTAGGGTCCAAAAGTCTCTAGTAAAAGCTCCATGGCGAGGCTTTATTTGCACATGGCAGGCAATGGACTGATAGTCATACCTGAGTGTTTTTCACAATACACATACCCAATCTCAATAAGTCTCATCCCTAAGGAATATCAAATTTTATTCATTTCATCCTGACAAACTGCCCCCAAGCAAACAAAGAAACATGAAATCTTCTATTTTATATGAAATCTAATACACTTTATAAATGAAAGATTTAAGAAATATAAATACTACTTGAATCTAAGTGTAAAGAAAGATGGCAATTGCAGCAATATAAAGGAAATTTGCTCCAAGAGTTTCGGTTTACCCGAAGCAAAAAATCTGCCCTGGTAGAAGTAATAAATGTGAATATTAAAGAAAATTCAGCAAAGGCTATAAATTACAACTACAAAAAGTCTAAAGACTTCCTTTAACACAACGTAAGACTTTAGAATCCTGAAGCAAGAGAACAAAATCATGGATACGTTGAAATTTGATACTCATCCAGAGGAAATGTCACAGAAGGGCAGCAGGGAAAAAAACACTAAGATTTCAGTTACTCTAAGATAAATAAGAGTTTTACCACCTAGAGATAGCTTTCTTCCAAAACTAAAAATTCCATAGGGAGATAGAAGATCAACAGAAATCACTAGAAAGGAATTGCTCTAAATTTCCCTTTGAGACTTTAGTGAGAAGGAGCTCAGACTTACAAGCACTCAACCTGAAAAAAAAAAAATTGGATGGCAACACAATTTAAAATCAGTTAAACTGCCATCTCTCTGTAGAAAGCCAAAGCTGAATAGGATCTGATATGTATGTCATCTCCAGTTTACTGTGGTAGGGACTGAATGAAGGGACTTAAAACATATATATCACACAGGCACAGCACCAAACTGTAACTTAGAAATAGTCCCAAATAAAGAGAAGCAATCCTAATGATGTTTGAGAAAATGCTTACTATTACAGATTGAAGTCTGCCAAACCATCACTAACAATTTGCTATCAAGCCTCAAACATGATTAGTGATCCCAATGGCATTGAGATATCACAATTTTGGGAAGTCTTCCAAGGGTAACACAGTACAGCATGAGGTTTATTTTTAAAAAATAATCTTTATAGTGTTCTGTGGGCTCTAAACATTTTATATTCCTAATGAGAATTCAAGGAGCCCTTCATTAGCAATATATTCAAGGTTGAAAAGCAACCATTTCTATGTATTTTTCTGTCTTGAAAAATTGGACAGTGACCCAAAGCTTAAAAATAAATTGGAAAAAAATAAAACTAGACTGATGTTTTTCCCTATATCCAAAAATTAACACAAAATAAGTGAAATACCTAAATATAACATCTGAAACAATACTTTGCATAGAAGAAACCATAGGAACTAAACTCATGGACCTTGCTCTTAGAATTTTATGAATTTGACCCCAAAGGCAAGAAAAGTAAAAATGAATGAGTGGGACTATATCAAACTAAAATGCTTCTGCACAGAAAAAGAAACTGTCAACAAAATAAAAGGCAATCAAATGAGTGGGAGAATAAATTTGAAAACAACAGTTCCAAAAAGGGATTAATATCCAAAATATATAAAGAACTTGTATAACTTACAAAAATAATAAATGGGAAGAAGACCTGAACAAACAGTTCTCCAAGACACACAAATGGCCAACAGATATATGAAAAGAGGCTCAATTTCACTAGCTACTAGGGAAATGCAAATCAAAACTACAATGAGATACCAAAACAAGGTTCTATTTAGAACCTATTAGAATGGCTATTATCAACAAGACAAGTAATAACAAGTGTTAGAGAAGTTGTGGAGAAAAAGTAGCCTTCAATCACTGCTGGTGGAAATGTAAACTGGTACAGCCACTATGCAAAACAGTATAAAGCTTCCTCAAAAACTTAAGAATAGAGTTACCATATGACACAGCAACTCCTCTTCTGGGTATCTACCAAAAAATTGGTAACACTTATTCGCGAAGACATATGCACCCCTATGTTCATTGCTTCATTATTCACAGTGGCCAAAGCATGAAATCAACCAAAGTGTCCCTCCATAGATAATGAGATACTACTCAGCCATAAGAAAAGATCAAATACTGCCTTTTGAGACAATAGGGATGGATCTTGAGAATATTATGAAAAGCATAGTCAGACAGAAAAAGTTATGAACCATATGATTTCACTCATATGTGAGCTATAAAACTGAAAACAAATGAACAAGCAAGACAAACAAGTAAAAACTCATAGACACAGACAACAGTGTGGCAATTACTAGAGGGAAGGGGGCTGGGTACGTAGTAAAGGGTGAAGGAGGTCAAATATATGGTGACAAAGGGAGATTTGACTTTGCGGGGTAGGCACACAATGTTTATGTCTACTAGAAGACATTTCTATTGGATAGTGTTGGTTTAGAATCTTCTATTAATCACCTAAACAAACTTCTCTGCAATAAAAATGTTTATAACTTGATTGTATTTCATTTCCTGTGTCTGTAACATTCTAAATTACTTTAAAAGTTATTTTGAATTAAGTTACCTTTCCAACTATTAGTGGAATATAATTGATGAAAATAAAAACTTTAAATACTTCGTGATTATTAAGGAAAAAGCAAAAATATCATATTTTAGTGGAATTCCCTATCCTCATCCAATAGATGGGGGCTTTCCCCCCAACTACTCTGTATAACCTTTTATATTGTGTAATGTTTATCAGCCATTCATTTTAAAAAAAAATTTTATTTTTGTGAAGTACTGAGACACATTAGTCACATAAAAAGATTGAAATATAAATTTTTTTAATGTTACTAAATTACCTGAATGCCATCCAAGTTTTATGATAAAAACCCACAGTGTTCTGGCATTAAAAATTAATTTAATAATCAATTGATACATACTTAATTTTGTTGAGCACACGAGAATCAACCTCCTCTTCTTTTGTCTAATCACTGGAGTCATTAGATATATAATTTATGGAGAGTATACTGCCAAAGGCACATTACCAATATCCACCAAATAGCTATTCAATATGCCTATTACTCTTTCACTTAGAAGCTTCTTATTCCACCATTAGAAAGATACAATTAGAAATAACAAGAAAAAAATCAAAATATATTTTTTAAATAACATAGGCAAAACAATTTTTTAGATAAAATATTTCTTATCACAGGTTCTAAAATAGTCTATTTTGCTAAAGCTAGAGAATGGCAGATTTAGTTAATCAATTTTAAGGAAAATATGAAATTAAGAAAATCAGTTCTCATTAAATAAGTTTCCCCAAAAAAACCTTCTTTTCTGTCCAAAAAAAAAAAGTCTGGCTTGATTTTTCAATTTAAATGATTATTTTAATAACGATTCATGTAGAAACAATCTTGCTGCATCCAAATTTTATGATATAGAGATGAACAGATGGATAGATGAATGGATAAAACAGAGGCTCCATATAATTCTGTTACAGAATGAAATAAGATGCTTTCCTTATTCTCACTTTGTTTTTGCTCTCAAAGGGATCTTCCACAGGAATGGTAGTTTTTCTGGCAGTAGAGGTGAGAATGTCAAATCTAAATATCTGAAAGTGTCCCTTCATTTTTACCTGCTGGGGCAATGCACCACAGTAAGTGTAATCTGGAACAAACTGAGAACTAAGCCTTTCTTTTGAAAGTGACAGGAGAAAAGAATGGTGAGCAAACACAATGCTCACCTCAGGTTCATTATCAGGCAGCTAAATTGTAGGCTGTTAGTTGACCTGGAAATTTATTCCTTTAAAGTGTTATGTGCTTCACAGTTTTTAGGAAAGCCTCGGAGGTTGCATATTTTATTTTGAGCACCACTCCATTACCTAACTGTTGCCCTGCTTCTATTCCTGACTGCTACAAATTTGATCACAACACAGAATACAGAGTGATTCATTTAAATTAGAAACCTAATGTAAAAATCACTCTTCTGCTCAAAATCTTCCAGTGGTTCCCCAGTCTCACACACAGTAAAGACCAACTACCTTGATGGTACCCTACAAGGCTCTTAATAATGTGCCCTTCAATCTCATTACCTCTCTGACATCCTACTCTATCAAGCTCCATCGACTCGCTTTGCCCAAACCACACTAGCATCTTCACTGGCCCTTAACATTTCTTGTCAGGCTATCATCTCTGGAAGATGTTCCTGCTGCCAAAATGCTTCTCCTTGTCCTCCAGGACTCACTACCTCACTTTCTTTAGGTTGTTACTCAGATACCTTCTCAGTGAAGCTTTCTTGGCCACACTCTTACTTTTCTGGCCCTCTTTACTGCTTTGTTTTTCCAAAGTACTTATTACAATGTGACCATATATTTTCTTCTTATAATTTGTTTTTTCACTCTCCCTAGAATACAAGATTTTTGTCTGTTGCATATTCTACTCTTTTCCTAAACCAATATAAAGCATATATGAGCCATCCAATAAATGCCTATCAAGTGAAAAAACCGATTCACCCTTAAAAATGAGGCCAGATTTCCATGAATATTGGAGAACAGAGCTGTTTTGTTTAGTTTGTTTTTTTGGTATGAATGAAAATACCAAATTATGAATGAAATTTCGTATGAACGAAATTTGAGTAGTAGTTAATACTCAAAATTGTTAGAACGCACAACTTCAGGGGGTTCAGGTGGAACAGACATTATCACTTATGCTGAATTCATTTGATTCTGTACATGTGATCCAAGTGTGTGAATATTATTTAGAGAGCCACATAGTATCTGTGTATATACATTCAGTACTTATCCCAATAGCATGTACATTCTTTTTAAATAATTTCCTTCATTTTTACTAAAATTAATTGTTTCACCTTTATCTCATAGCAGTTTCCTTACATTTATAAGATATGATTAATGGAAACATTAACTTTATCAATGGCAACATATTCATTCTTTTTTTGTATTTTTATATATTTTATCACAGGTCTGGAGAGGAAAGCTATATGGGTGCTGTCCCTAAAATAAAATAACTTTTCTACATCAAAATGTCTGAAAAGAATGTAGCTAGAGTGTTAATCAATAGTAAATACACACGGTTGACAGCACACTGGAATTCGGATGCTGAACCGCAGCCAATTGTGGATGTTATCAATTTTGTCCTTAAAAGCATTTAAGTCAAGTTTGCCAGCTGTCATTACCAGACTATAACTTTCCCATTGTCTTCTGTGTCATTTAAAAATCCCGCTGGATTTTACTTTATTAACAGGTTAACAGACTTATTACATTTCACTACAGTACTATGACTAACTTTGAAAGATTATCCACTTTGCCTTTGAAGTCAACTTGTGTAGAACTTTTTCCAGATATCAAAGTATCAGAGTTAGAAATACTATGTCTTGAGGCATGTTTAGTATAATATGATTGCCATTGAACATACCTCAGGAAACCATGAACCTTATCTATCAAAAGTAGAACCTTATATATGTTCATTCAACAATATTTATAAAGAGCTTACTCCATGCTTGTTGCTCTGAAGGGATATAAAAGTGAAAAAAAAGTATAACTTATGATCAAAGAGATAAGCTTATTAAAAGAAGTCAAACAAAAAAAATCTGAAGAATATCTGTCCCATAAGCAAACAGTGAAGACATAACTTTAAAATCATCCCAATTAATACCTTCGGCAGATAATCATCGAAATAATTCACCATGTTCACACTTTAGAGATGGTGTCCAGAAAGTCACAGAGAAAAACCTGGACAAAGTCCTTTTCCTCAAAAAGTAGTAACATAACAGGAGATTTATAGGTTTAAAATAAAGATAATTCTAAAAAAAAAGTATTATATTTAAAATGTAGTTAGTGTTAACAAAAGGAGTAGTAAATACTAATACTAGCCCCTTTCATCTTGGAAATTAAGGCTTTTCTCAAATTTTCCCATAAGGGGATGATTCACCCCTAATTAATACAAAGTTTCCAATGGATGTACCAGTGCTTCTGGAGTCCCCCAGTCCCCTCAGCCCCCCAGCTGCCCAGGGCCGGCCCAAGGCACAGGCAAGCCTCGGATGTCGGCTGCCCAGCCGCCCAGGACCACCCGAGGCTCAGATAACCAGGGCTGGCCAAGGCTTATGCTGCCGGCAGTGGCAGCAGCAGGGGTGTGATGGGGGCGTCGCCTTCCCCTGATGGCTGGGTCGCCTCCCACCCCTGAGGGCTCCCAGACTGTGAGAGGGGGAAGGCCGGGTGGAGGGACCCCCCCCCTTCAGTGCATGAATTTTCATACACCAGGCCTCTAGTAAAGAATAAACATGCTTGTTTCCTAAATACTACCAGCTTTTTAAATATGTTTCAAAAATATACAGTAAATGCAAAAAAAATATTTCTATCTGAAAAATCAAGGGAGCTTTTTCAAATGAGAATTTTGACATTTTTATTTTGAAAAAGACTTTGAAGTCTTAGTTTTCTCCAAAGCACATTTCATAGCAAACCACATCACATATCAATTTGCACGTAGATATTTTAAAGCATTAGAGCTCCACAACAGAAGTATTTCACGGTAGAATAAAATATATATTTTATACGAAGAGAGTGTTTTTTGAAATATTGTTTTAAGATAATTATAATCTATGTTTTAAAGGAAATATAATTCCAAAAAGATACATTATCACAAGTATTTTTTTCTAATTACAATATTTGAGGGAGAAGAATAACTGACTTACACTTAATATAGATATTAAATGTATATAAAATATAGATATGACTTGGATAATGCATATAAAATATTAAAGGAATTATATTGTAACCATAGTTATATAAAGTTTATATAACCATTATAAAGTTTGAAACAAAATATTAAATTATACCCTGATCGGTTTGGCTCAGTGGATAGAGCGTCAGCCTGGGAACTGAAGGGTCCCGGGTTCGATTCCGGTCAAGGGGATGTACCTTGGTTGCAGGCGCATCCCCTGTAGGGGGTGTGCAGGAGGCAGCTAATCAATGTTTCTCTCTCATCAATGTTTCTGACTCTCTGTCCCTCTCCCTTCCTCTCTGTAAAAAATCCTCTCTCTCATCAATGTTTCTAACTCTCTATCTCTCTCCCTTCCTCTCTGTAAAAAATCAATAAAATATATTTTAAAAATATATATTAAATTATATACCACTGTATTCACTTTCTAGGATAAATGTTACTACTTTATATAATAATTACATGTCATTCAAAGTTGTAATTATTTTAAAGTTTATGCTACTCAAACATCAGAATCTACAGAACACAAACTGAGAATATTATAAAGCACCACAGCTTTATTCACACAACCTTTTAATCAAAAATAAGTAAGCTTTAGACAAGAAAAAAAAAAAAGGTTGGATAAAAACACAAATGCTCCATTTTTGCTCTTGTAAAAGCTGCTGACCCTGGCTATGATTATGTGTCCATGATGTCTAACATGCTTATGGAGCTAAACATTTTAGTTACCATTTTATCTACATGACAGCAAACATTCATTTGTAAACTTCTACAATGTTTACGGTAGTGGCTTTAGGATATACAGACACTGCAATTGAAAATGGCCAACTTTCCTTAGCAGGCAAGTCAGTGAGATAAAAAAAAAAAAGAAATTATCTTAATCAATGCTTCCTTACTCATCCATACGTCCTAATAACTCAGTAACAAGCAACTACAATCAGTGTTATTCAATTCTCAAAATATGGCTAATCTACACAGCATTATGACAAATGATAGCTGACTTCATTTCAAACAATTCTACTCCCATTCTACCCTCTTTCTGCAAGGTAAATACACAAAAACAAACTGGGAGGTAAATACACAAAAGCAAATTTGTTTGGTGAGTGTCCCTAGTCAAACATCACAGAGTTGAAAAGTATCTTGGAGATACTTCCATATTTATCTACCTTTCTTTGAAGATGGTTGAATAAATAATGCATTTTCTGAAGCTATATCCCAAATGTAGAGGCTTTTAATCAAATAATTCATGTATCAGACAAAATATTTTGTATTAAAATTCAGAAAAAAATCCAATAAGGAAAGGAAAGGAAATGTTTTTCTTTCTCTTAAAACCTGCTTTTCCTGAAGCCCCTCGCCTACTCTGCAGAACAACAGAGTAAGGGGAATAGAAACCCACCAAGGACAGGTTGTTGCCAATGATACTCTATAACCTTGATGTCCATAGAAATCAGTGGTTGTGACATTCTTAGCAGGTTTTAGGAAGAGGTATATTCTACAGTATAAAATATTACTTTGTTAAAGTTCTTCAAATGTTGTATATAATGACTATTTATTCCCTGTGGTCATTCTTTGCTTATAAAACTGGTTCCCCTCTGGGAAAGTTCTTTTCATGAATAACATCCTGACACATGGTCCTTTTAAAGCTATAAAGACAAATAATTTTTCTTCTAATGTTAAATAATACCTTGCTGTGGAATCCTGGTATCCTAACAGTACAAAGGAGCAGTGTGGCATAATTGAGAAAGGGAAGAAGGAGATATTATTGGTCACAGCATGAAAAACAACTTCAAATCAGAGTTTCTTTAACTGAATCTGATGGCCAGACACCATACATATATTTATAATCTGAATCCAAATTAAATTGCATGACTTCAAGACCTCTTTATTTTTTTTTTCATCTGAGATTTTAAAAAGCACTTTTACAACTCAGAATAGTATTGAACTCTGAAGGTAAGCTCATCCTTCTCATTTTTGAATTGTAATTCTCTGAGAATGTTCTTTATTTTGCAGATGTTCTAGATAATGGGGTTATTATCTAATGGAAAGAAGGTGTATATTTTTGCTTTCACTAGATATCCTTACAAATAATGGAATATTTTGAGATTCTATATACATAACATTGCAAAAGGAGAAATATTTTAACTCCTTTACTTTCTCCATTCTCAACCTATAACCTTGACTAGTTTATCTTTGAAAACAATCACCTCATTTAAATACCCACAATTTCCTTTCTCTTTGTGTCAATTTGTCTGTGTTTTTATTCAGACTTTGTTCTTCTGTCTGGATGATATTTTGAAGTATTAGGTGATGTGCTTTCCCATCCCCTATTATGCTCAACCTCTTTACTTGTACAAGATTAAAGTTCAAATACTTTCAGTTAGAAATGATTCACTTTCCCATGGCTTTCAAGGCTGGATCACAATAAAAGTAGAAGCACACTCAATGTAATATAAGAATTAGAATCAAGTGCATTCTTATTCAGTTCCAAATGAAGATAGAAGACCAAGGATAAGAGGATCCAAGATGAGGGGACAATGGGGGGATAAAGACACATTTGTAACACCTTAATCAATAAAAAATTTAAAAAAAAAAGAGGATCCAAGAGACAGCAGAAACAGGAACAAGTTAGATAGAAGGCTGTGAGTAGCACAGAAACAAGCCCAGCCTCTTCCCGCCTCAGCCACTCAGTAAAGACCTTTAACACCTTAAGCGCCATGTCAGTCATCAGTGACTAACACTATACTTTCCGTCTGGACTTCGTCAGTCACTGGTGCTGCCAGCATATCGGTGAAATCAGATATCGTGGGCTAAACGGAAAAGAAGACAAACCAGGCTTGGTGCTTAACATGTTAAACAACCAAGCTAGCAAGTCATACACTTGCTACACCTCTGTGCTACTAGACTTCACTCAACATCCTCCCAACATTACCACCACCAATAGCCATCTGAAGCACACTGTGTAGACAACCTCAATTCAGTTGGCTAGAACTCACAGAAAGCTCTGAAATAACTGGAACTTGGACCCCTAGAGCAATGATGGTAAACTGAAAGCACAGCCCTTATGCATGCCAGAGAGAGGACCAGACAGAATCCTTTGAGATCTCCTACTGAAATGAAGATTTCTCTTATCTTCCTTATACCTTGAAAGGAAGCTAAGTCTCTATCCCTCCTTCCCATTTAAATGGTGAATCCTTTCGATTGTGGTCTTATACTCATCTACACCTCTTCAAGACCTGGCTCCATTAATTTCCTGCCCCACTGCTTCTCTCCTTCTTTTACCCCCAGGACCATTTTCCCTCCCTAGCCTCCACAAAAATTCAAAGAAAGATCCAAAGGAATTGCTGACCTAATTGCAAAGCATTAATTCCCTTCTCTGAGGCCTACTTACCAGACTAGTGTTTCCCCCATGAGAATTAATATGGACTGAGATAAGAAAAAGGCAGAATGGTAACTCAGAATTCAAAATGTAAGGCAAAAGGAAAACCTTTTGTGGAGAGGACCAAGGTGTATAGTAGAAGGAAATCTAAAAATGAGCTCTCCATAAGAGTGAAACTCCTCCCCCCACCTCATTTGTGAATAATCTATCCTATATAATAAAAGGCTAATATGCAAATCGGCTGAACTGTGGAATGACAGGTTGCTAGACATGCACTTACCACCAGGGTGCAGACGCTCAATGCAGGAGCTGCCCCCTGGTGGTCAGAGTGCACCCACAGGGGGTGCGCCACTCAGCCAGAAGCTGGGCTTATGGCTGGTGAGTGCAGCGGCAGTGGCAGGAGCCTTTCCCGCCTCTGTGGCAGCGCTAAGGATGTCTGACTGCTAGCTTAGTTCCAGTCCCCACAGTTAGCGGGCCTAAGCCGTCAGTCGGACATCCCCCGAGGGCTCCCAGACTGCGAGAGGGCACAGGTTGGGCTGAGGGACACCCCCCCCCGAGTGCACAAATTTCGTGCACTGGGTCTCTAGTTATTCAATAATCCTGGAGACCTATATGATCACCTGCACCACTAGCAGCATCCCACAAACTGAAATGAATGAACATGACAGCTGTACACTCACTGCACATACCCAGGCTCACATAGACATGGACCCAGTTTGTGACAGTCGCAGCACATGCAGATGTTATTCACCTTGGATAATTTCAATTGCTCTGTCTTCGAGTTCACTTACTTCATTCAGCCATAAGTCCATCCAATTGATATTTTTATTTTAGACTAGAGGCCCAGTGCACGAATTTGTGCACCAGTAGGGTCCCTCAGCCTGGCCTGCAGGATCAGGCCGAAACTGGCTCTCCAACATCCCCTGAGAAGTCCCAGATTGCAAGAGGGTACAGGCCAGGCCAAAGAACCCCACCAGTGCACAATCGGAACCAAGGAGGGACATGGGAGGTTGGCCAGCCAGGGAGGGACCGCAGGAGGGCTCCAGGGCATGTGCAGCCCATCTTGCTCAGTCCCGATTGGCCTGACCCCAGCAGCAAGCTAACCTACCAGTTGGAGTATCTGCCCCCTGGTGGTCAGTGCACATGATTGCAACTGGTCGACCCATTGACTGTCTGCCCCCTGGTGGTCAGCGCACATCATAGCGACTGGTCAACCGGTCAACTGTCTGCTCCCTGGTGATCAGTGCACATCATAGCGAGTGGTTGAGTGATCTTAGCATATCATTAGCATATTACTCTTTGATTGGTTGACCGGACACTTAGCATATTAGGCTTTTATTATATAGAATTTTATTAAGTTCTAGAATTCCTATGTATTATTTCCTTATTGTGTCTATTTCTCTGCGATAATTTTATTCACTAAAAACATGTTTCATTTTACTTCATAGGGAGTAGGGATCTTAGTCCCTCTAAAATCTATGTGAGTTCCAACAGGGGGTTGATTATGGAGTCAATTCAGTAGATTTTATTTTTTTTTGAGAGTGTATTCCATTTCCTTGGTGCTTTGTTATTGAGTACTTTTGGAGTTTATCTTCAAAATTATGAATGTTAATTTTTAAAGAATCTGAATGCTTCTGTTTTTCTCTGGTGAGTGATGTTTTAGCAGGTATTTTCCTACCTGGACTTGAATTTAAAACCTTGCTTCTTGAGCAACAGCTCCAGTCTCACTTTGATCTTTAGTTTATTTTGTTGTTGTTTTTAATTTTGTTGTTTGTTGATGTTATGTGTGTTTTTAATCTGAGCTGTTCCAAGTCTGTTCTGCACACACATCTGTCAGGGGAAAGTCAGAGATGTAGGTAAACTGAGTTTGGAGATACTCTCCTTAGCTCTACCTTTTGGGATTTTCTATACTCTTCAACATTCATGGTTTTCCAGCTTCACTTTTGTGGTTGCCAGGCCAGAAAGACAGGTGATTTTTTTCTGTCTGAGCCCCTACTGCCACTATATAAGGTAGACTGTGTCACTATAAGTATTTACTGTATCACTCAAAGGGCACTTAGCCCTAGACTATAAGCCTCACAGGGAACACAGCATTGTAGTTGATAATCTCCCCTCCTCAAAAAAACAACAAAAAACACACACAAACAAACCATGAACTCCTCACTAAAATCTATCTACTTCTCTTCACTCTGCAGTAGCTTCAGAGAATTCCTTTTTGCAGGAGTCCCAGCTTTTATAGTTGTTTGTGTATTTGCAAGCAGAAAATCTGGTGAGGTCTTATCCTGCTATACATGGAAGCAGAAGAACTTGGATCATTTATAACTCCTCTCTTTCCCTCAAATCCCACATTTAATCCTTCTACAAATCTTGCTGATTGCATTTTAAAAATGTATTCATCATCTGGACACCACCATGACTATTATACTGTTTCAAGTCACCAACCTCTCTCACCTGGATTCCTGCCATAGCCTAACTGGTCCTCCTAGTTTTGTTCCCCTACCATGTGGAAACACTACAACGAGGGCAATTTTTCTAAAACATAAATCAAATCATGTCACTCCATTATTCAAAATCCTCTAAGGGCTCCTCATCTCACTCAGAGGGAAAAATCCAAATTCCTTTAAATCAGCTACAAAGGTTTCAGTGAACCAGGGCTCTATAACCCCCCTGATATCCTAATATTCTGCATCTTCAATCACTCTTCGCCAGAGCACTGGCCTCCTTGTTGCTATCCCTTTTCTGGAACTCACTCCTCCAGAAATGACCACTGCTTATTTTTTCAGGTTAGATCTCTAATCAAACATCATTTCACCAATGAAGCCTTCCCTGTATAAAATAGCCCACACACTTCCCCTTCCACCATTCTCTTCTGTGCTTCATTCTTACTTGGACTTTTGCCTTCAAAGCACTTAGGTCTGCCTGACCTATTATATATATTCATAAATATTCATTGTCTGTTTCTCATTCTATCTCCACATGCTAGAAGTTAATCTCTTTTAAAACAATGGCTTGTTTTATTCCCTTCTGCATGTCCAAATCTTGGAAGTTGCAGGATACATAGTAAATATTCATTAAATAATTTGCTGAGAGGATGAATCAACAGTTTAAATTACATTTTAACAATGAATGCCATTCAAAATTTATTTAAATAAATGTACTTAGATATTTAAATATTTATTAATGTAATGTGCACTTTTATTTTTTGCTGTTTTATTTTTAAACACCTCAAAAATATTTTGTAACGAATATTATACACATACAAATAGCTGAGTTCTTTTAAAAATCTTTTAAAACTTCCAAATCAGTTATTTAAAAGAAATTTCAAGTCTTAAATTGAATTATTAAGGGTTTGCACCAACAGACTGTCCCAATTGAGAGTAAAATTTACTCCTAAACTTAACATAAAAGTATAAATACTAACACAAAGCTATTTACTTAAAAAAAAAAACTTATTGAGAGGTTTTGTAACTTTGTCTCCTCCATGGAACCAAGAGAAAAATGGATTTTCTCTATCTTGGTCAGAGTAACAAGGCAGTAAGCAACCTTCCCTTAGTGGCCTTTTGCCTTTGAAGGCAGACCTAAGTGCTTTGAAGGCAAAAGGCCAACCTTCCCTTAGTTTTAAACCTCTGGGTTTGAAAGAATCATATTA
Organism: Myotis brandtii; assembly: GCF_000412655.1. Classification (NCBI taxonomy): domain Eukaryota; kingdom Metazoa; phylum Chordata; class Mammalia; order Chiroptera; family Vespertilionidae; genus Myotis; species Myotis brandtii. The sequence continues at coordinate 11,508,088 of NW_005371219.1, read as the reverse complement.
AGGAAATCAGTTATTCCAGGTGAACTGAGGTTACCTTCTCAAACCATTCGAGGATACTGGATGGAAACTTTGTGACCACAATGCACAGTGCTATTGGCCAGACATTTATGACCAGGAAGGTGCACTTTGAGGCTGCACTGTCCAGTTCAACTGTCTTCCATTTAAAATAAACCTAGCTCTTTAGTGTCTTATGAGAACAGGGATTCAAAGACTATGACATTTAGATAGGGTTGATATTGCCATATTAAGTCCTCTAGTTCAATTTAAACCCTAAAGAATAATAGGCTTTTTTGGCTCATCGCCTGATTTTTGATAGTTGTACTTTTGTGACCTCTTGATTTCTTCACAACCTGAGTGTATTCAGCCCATCTGTTAACCAATCAAACAGGACCATTAGTCAGATCTTTAAGGTCATTTTAAAGTCAGAATTCATTTTCCTTTTAGGCATCTCCTTCTCTGATACCACTCCTGTTTTCATTTTTCATTTTATTTTACTTAACTGAGGGACCCTTATTTGAGATGTTCATAGATCAGTTTAAGTAATGAAAACTGCAGCTGAATTAGCAGCCCTGATTCTCTTTTCTTTTACCTTCAACACTCATCCCAACTTTCCCAGCTCTTCTCAGAGCTATGGTGCTAATTTCTCAAGACCATTAACTATACAAAGCCACTAAGGGAAGGTTGCTTGCTGCTTTATTACTCTGACCAAGATAGAGAAAATCCATTTTTCTCTTGGTTCCATGGAGGAGACAAAGTTACAATTTTACCAATTAGAATTAACTTTCATTTAGTGTCTTATGTGTTATTCATTTCACACATGATATTCCATTAATGTTCATAGTGAAGCAAGTACTACCCTATTTTACAGATGAGAACATGAAGAATTGGAAAACAAAAGTAAATCTCTCAGAGTCACACTGGCAGAGCCAGAAAACAAGTACATGTAACTCTTCCTCCTCTGTCAGTGTAGGGTGAGGCCACACATGTGAAGTCCTAGAAACAGTCAAAAGGTCAGATTTATAGAGCATAAGTTTCTTCTTATATAGTAATGAAAGTTAATTTAGTTAATCAAAAGTACAAACTGACTTGGTTGAGAAGTCCTAAGGTACAACCTGCCCTGATTCCTTTCCAATGATTAATTCTGTCTGTGTGGATAGTGGCAATGAAGGCTTGTCAAAACTACTCAAACTTCTAGTCTCAGAAAGATCTTGACTGGCCCACAGCCAAGACTGCAAGGGCCTCAAACTCTCCGTCCTTTCACTGAGTGCAGATCTCGAGTCTTGCCCTCTGCATCTGCTGCTCGGAGGGCTGGCACAGGGAATTGAACTCACAGCCTACGCGGCCTTGATGAGAATGTCAACAGGGCCATCTTTTCTAAAAGGCTCACAGCAAGTTCAGTTCTGATGGCCAACTATCAGAAACAAGTCTTGGATATCTATGTTAAAGAACTATACCCACAGAACTAGGAATAGTCATCTGAGAAACTACTTACAATGGGGATAGAGGAAAGTCAGAAGTTAATGACAAATGAAACCGGCCTCATTGTCTAAAATGCAAGACAGCAAGCAGGTTGCATTAGAGCAGTCTGATAACAGATGGCATGGAAACAATCACCAAAATGACATACAGGGAATGTCTTAAGAAGGACTAATAAGAGTGAGACACAACCACAGGCTCAGGGGAGTATGAGGACAATGGCAGGGTCCCATGAGGACGTCTGAAGTCCACAGCAATAAACCAGAATCCCAGGTATGTAAACCGCAGTAAAAGGTGAAGACTTGGTCACAAAAACCAAGACAGGTAGGATCCCTTGTATAATAATCATGGTAGAAAAGCTATAACATCAACAGCAAGTTTGGTTTCTTCCTGAGTTATAAATACTTTAAATCATTCCTGACGAAGTACAGAACCAATCCCAGTGCCTGGGTAATTAATTCTACGTGGGAAGATTCAGGCAAAGCAAAGCCCTAGCCTCTAGATGCTATTTCAAAGACTGTGCATTCCTTTAATTAGGCATCAGTAAATTTTGCCCATGAAGTGCCAAATAATAAACACCTTCGGGTTTGGGGGCCATTCAGTGCATTCCTGTGTCAACTATTCAACTCTGCCATTGTAGGGTGAAAGCAGCCACAGATAATACATCAAAAACTGAGCAGCCCCATAATAAGACTTACATATGGATGTTGAAATTTACATAACTTTCATGCCATACAATGTTATTCTTTTTGCGAGTTCCTCCCTCTCCCACCTTCCGAATCATTTGAAAAGGTAAAAACCATCCTCAGCTTATAAGCCATATCTAAACAGGTAGCAGTCTTGATTTGGCTGCAGCCCATAGGTCACCAATCTTTGCAATTAGATGACATAGTGCCTTAGAGTTTCCTGTGCAGACTCTCTCCAGATCCCCCATCATTTGTAAAACAGGTAGCAGTGACCACTCCTCCGCTGAATGAATGGCCATGTCCTTGACACATTTCTCCCTCACATTTTTATTAATAGGAGGTGCATGTTAAGAAATGTCCATACCACTTTTGCATGATTTTTTAACCTTCATTTCAAAATTCTGTATAGTAACATACAGGATGGCAATGTATATATTTATGCAAAGACATATGTATACAATCATTTTCTTCTAGGTTACTAGCTCTTTGCCACTCTCAAATTATTCTATAATTTATTGTTATCCCTCTCCTGGAATGATCTTTAATGATGTTATCAGTATGAATCTATATTATCAAAGGTGCAGTCATATTTTCCAGGAAATAAAGGAGAATTTTCCCTTTATACTTGCTCATCTGTTGTTGGTACTCTCATAAAAGGAGCCCAGCATTCAAAGGAAATCACCTTAGTTTGAAATCAGTTGTTGAGCGGATGAAATCCAGTGATAAAGCCAAAGGGGCTGGGGGGACCTCTAAAACAACTTTTAACAACTGCTTTTAACAACTGAAACTTTGAAAATTTCCCTATGTTTCTCCATAAATAAAAAAGGTTTTGTTTGTTTTTTCTTTCTTTTCTATTTTAAAACTGTCTTCCTGAGTATTACAGTAACACCTGTTTTCTCATTTCAAGCCTCTCCCCTCCCATCCTCATACCTTTCTGGATACATCTAAGACAATGCTTTAAAGAAGCTTTGGGATTCTACTCTATGTAGTTATTCTTTGCTACTGTCGCCTCTTACTTTAATAAAGTATGAAAATATTCAAACACACATATCATAAGTCCTACCTAGAAATATCCTTTTTCAACATAAGAATTAAAAACTGAATTTGGAAAGTCAGAGGTGGGACAGAAAAAAGGTAACCCTCTACACAAGGACTGCAAAATAAAAAAGGACTGAAACAAGAAGTGTCCCAAGATAAAAGAATTTCTTTGTTTTAAAGTTTTGTTAGGTTTGTGTTTAATTATTCAAACTAATGAAGGTCAGGCGACATGCAAAAATGAATAAACCAAAACCATTGAATGTCCAATAGGAGTTTCCAAAGTCTGAGGGCTGATGTCTTCTTTAAAATAATTTCATGATCTCACAACAAAATGCATGCCTATACAGTCATTCTACTTATAAACAATTGGCAGAAATCATCTCTGAAGCTACTTATAAAGCTACCATTCTACTACATTCTAAACTCAACAGTAGCTAAAATAAAATGGGTAATTAAGTGAACAGATGCACCATTATGCACAGATGCAACATAATGAAAATCATAACAATGATAGCTACCACTTATTGGGCACTAACCATGTGTCAAGCACTGTGATGTGATTTTAATGCAATCTTCATTTAATTTGCTCAAAATCCATTGAGGAAGTAATATCTTTTTCTATTTTACAAATGATAACATGTTTAGCTTGCAATGGAACTTAAAGGTTTTGAAGCCCTACTGTGTTCTTTCATGCAGAGGTAGAAACTGGATTCCAGAAGGCTGTCCTTGCTGCCGTGGGTCACATCTCATCAACAAAGTGTAGTTAGCAGAGTCTCAGTCTTGAGAGTCCACTTCCTTCCTAACACAAGCTTCTCTCCACTATGTGCAGATACACAGTTGAAGTCTGCATCATGGCCATCTGTTTTAGAGATCGGAGCCTAATAAACGCACAATGTTCTTACTTCATGCATCAAATGTTTCTTGTACACTTAACTATTGCCAAGCACGGTTCTAAGAACTGTGGAGGGAGCAGGGAACAAAATTCTGGCAGACTTTGCATAATGTTGCCCTGGTTAATGTTTCCTGGGTAGAACACCTCTAGGCTTTTTATAGTCAAACTTTATAGAAAATATCTGTTTCAATAAAACATATTTAGAATAAAAATTTTTTTAAAAAAAAACTCAAATACCAGTGTTTGGTTTTTGTTTTTTTTTACAAAACATTGTGCATGAAAATATCAAGTCATACTGTGAAAGCATTTGTTAGATACAATATCACATGCCAATATTTAAAGAATCATGTTGTCAACACAGACGTTGTGACTAGGGTGTCTTTTGCACTGAGAAGTGACATGCTCTGGAATACAAAGCAACTGTTAACATCTGTATTACCTGTTTAGAGAACAGAAAAGGATTTTTTCATGCATTTACAATTCCTATATGACAGTTTTTTACTTACATATCAATGTTTTAGTTATATGTTGGGAAATTGGGTCTTGGGTTGAAATCACATTTTCCCCCTACTGGTAATAGAAATAGGTTCCCAGTTAACATTTTCACATAGAACATATGATTTTCTGGAATGGATTATGAACATCAAGAGGAAGATGCTTATAGACAGAAATCTGCTCTGGTGGGAGGAAAGATGGAGATAACCAACATGATTAATGAATATATTACATAATATGTTAGACTGTGATAAGTATTAAAAAGAATAGTTAATCCAGGAGTACAATGGGGAGCATATATGTGTGGCAGGGACAAATGTAAATTTGGAAAGGTTTCAGTGAGAAAGTGATAACTGAGTAAAAACCTGAGAAAGGTAAAGAAGCCAACTAGAGGCATGTGTTAATGAAGAACATTTCAGGCAGAGTAAGAAGTATAAAGACTATTCCTGGAGAATTTCAAGGACATCAAGTGGGATATCAAGTTTGAACTTAGCTGGAGGAATATAAGTAAGGGGGAGAGTGGAAGATATATAATAACTTCAGAGAATCAAAGGGTGAGGGTAAGGGCAGAGCACATGCCAAGGAGGCAGAAACAGTGGAAAACAACAGTTCTTTTTCTGGTATTTAACCACTGTCAGTACCCCAAGGTATTTTCCTTTTCTTTCTACTTTACCTAAGATAGCAGCCTTACACATAAATCTTTCCCCATCTGCTTTCTTGAGAACTCTGGGAAAGCTCTGTTTCATGTTCACAATTATTATAACAACTAATCATGCCCCATGGTGCAAAGTTCTATTTGTTTGCCTTTTTACTCCTAACCTCACATCTAGTGCAAAATGACACACAGAATGTGCCCTCCTCTGCCCAGGGGCCAACCCACCATGACTCACTGAAATGTGTGAACAAAAGAATTCTGGAACCTCACTTCCGTAGAAGTGCTTAAGAATGGAATCCCTCTGAAAGGACAGGCATCCCACCCAAAAGATAGAAGCTAGGTGGACTTTGATGAGTCCTCTCAACACAGTGATTGTATTATTTCTCTGAGGGTCTATTGTAGAGATAAATTACTTAATGATTTTAAAGGGATTTTATTTTCTTCATGAGGAAGTAATGTGCTACATAAATCATATATTGATTGCTATCAAGTTGAATATTGCTCAAAACTCTGTACCTCCTAACTAGGTAGTTGTGGTTTTTTGCTTTTTAATAGCACAGGGCTGCTGTCATGAAATTTAATTTGATCCTGAAATGCTTAACAAAGACCAAGACATGCGGGAAGTAGAGGTCAGACCCAGACACTGGGCTGGGAGAAAGAATGATGATACAGATTCTGGTGACAGCTCTGAGCTAACCCAGAGGCAGATGAGGAGAAAGACACAGAGACTTTGAAGGTGAAAAGGATGATAAATCAAAGAGGTTGTTCTGAAGAAAAGAAAAGGTTTTAAAATAGCATTTCCCAGGAAAGTGGTAGATTGAGTCATCTTTTTTAATGATACCAGATGTTTCTTCCTACTTAAGAGCAGCTTGGGTTTCAAGAAAGGAAAATTCAAACAATTTAAACAAGGAGAGGCAGGAAAAGCAGGGAGCCAACTGGAAACCTAGCCTGGAAAATAATCAAGCATCACCCAATGACTTATTACAACAATAAAAGAAAACAGAAGTGATAAGTGTTATTAGGAAAATAAATTTCATCATATCTTCTCATCATTATATGTATTTTATTCTTAACCTGTAGAATCAAGATTTTAAAGAAACTAAAAGTTAAATATAAGGTACATAACCTATTTCTTGTTTTTTAATTGGAAAAATAGAAATTTCAATATGTGAAATAGATATAATGTTAACATTTAAAGTAAAAATTTTAAACCACAACGTCTTCCAATTGTGAATGGTATAAAACAAAAAACATTCTTTTGGGAGAAAAATCAGTTCCAATTGGAACTGTGCCAAAAGCACTCATCACTACACAGGCTTGGCTGTGATTCTAATGTTGGCGCGGTTCTCAGTGGTTTGTGACATTAAGTCATGGATGGGCACGGAATGCATTCTGCAGTTAGAATTACCATTCTCTTCTGATTGGGAGTAAGAAAAGGAAAACTCCACTAACTGGAACGCTGTGTATCAGGAGGCATCCTTAAAAAGGACTCATGTGTTTCAGAACTCCATAGAGTTAGGAACTGTGGTAAAATAAGCTGTATACATGGATAGTTCGTAATCACAAGAGCGAGCCCACATGATACAGATATAGGTGTAATTATACATTTTACAGAAAAGGAGATTCTCTTACTGACAAAGGATTTGAGTAAGATAAACTATGTCTATGCTGTTAACCAGAAAAAGAAAGATATGCCAAAGAATATGCATGCAGGTGAGCAAGTATCATTTCACTGTTTTGATGAAGGGGTCTCAGAAATGAAGAAGAAATGAAAGGCATGGAACGTGCAAAATTGAAGGACCTTCCAAAGACTCAGGCCAGATGGCATGTGTGCCTTTTGCTGCAGAAAACGGTACCATGAGGTTTGCTGGAGAAAATGGACAATTTTGATACGCTGGGAAATATGTTTGCACAGTCATTCTCTGACTATAGCCTGCCCTAGTGTCCCCTCAGGCACTGATCCCTATAGCTGCCCTGTGATGTTTTAGCATTGGGACTAGCTTTAAGTTCAAAAGCCTTGAATGAGAGGCAGTTATTTAGCCCCAACTTTAAAAGAGGTGACATTGTATTAAAATACATAAGAATTGAAAGAAAACATTGAAATGTAGGGTGTTTATAGGCCAAACTGTGAATGAGATTATTTATAGAATGAAGGACTCCTCGCTCTGACAGCTACTTCAGAGGTTAAAAAAAAAAAAAGCTTAATCCTTCTAAGATCATAAATATAGAAAACTGAGGTACTAAAAAATTCAAGCAGCCAGCAAAATAAACTTCATGAATGTGTGATAAAGAACGGTTTCCCTATTATTTTAGTTCATCTAGATTCTATGGCACAGTTAGTAATAAAACCCAGATCTTCTCTTCAATACTTTTTCCATGAACACCCCAAACCTATGCCCCCCACTCCCAAAATCCAAAGTATCTTGGTTATACTTCCATCCGCAGGTGTACCATTGATTAACTATATGATTTAGATAAAAGCAATTTCCCTCTCCTTAAGGAACATGTGTTACATAGTTCTTAAAAGTTAAGAAACGTATCCTCCAGTTAAAGTGTCCATCCCTGTTGTTATTATAGTAAACTGGCAGCCAGTACTAAACCGTGAGCAAGAAATGCCTATTAGTCTTCCCTAAAAATGATCAATTAACAATAGATTATTTTCTCCTAAAATCCAAAAGTTGCCAATGATATCTGAGAACCCATTATTTGCAGCTGATGAAAAAAATCAGTTACTATTGTCTTTGTTCATTTCTGAAATAGAAGCAGAAAAAGTTTGCCTTCATAGTAATATATATTTAGTACACTCACCGGGCAACTGGGATCACTCCTCACAGCCCAGCAGAGGAGCCAGCTCCCAGGGAGCTGATGGGGCAGGCCCACAGCTGGTTTCACATCTAAAACTCTTCTATGCCAATCAGTATAGAAAATTTACCTTTGGGTTTACCTCTGGGGTTTCCTCTCATCTCAGAGGAAAGCCAATTGACTAAGATATAAAAGAATTTGTATATCAGTGACTTGTTCATATTATCATCCCAATCTTGAGAATCTATAAACTACCAAATTAAATTATTAGAAATTATATTCACATATGTATTCCTTGACACCACACTGAACCAAGAGGTAAATGTCAGGACAGTCAAATGTTTGTGTTATTTTTCAATTAATCCTATTATCCAACATATGAATAATTTTTAAATTGAAGACTACTTAATTATTTTCAGTAAACAGCATTCAGCTTTTCTCATTAAAAAGCTTTATTGTTTCTGTTTTCATTGTGCATTTATTTGCTCTATTAAATTTTATGGAATTTTCTTCCCTGCCTAAATAAACTATCCATTTAACTATCGATATAATAAAAGCCTAAGTGACCTTTACGGCGGAATGACTAGTTGCTACGATGCACACTGACCACCAGGGGGCAGACGCTCAACACAGGAGCTGCCCCCTGGTGGTCAGTGTGCTCCCACAGGGGGAGCGCTTGGGCTCAGGGCTGGCGAGCTCAGCTGCAGTGGCAGCAGCTTCTCCAGCCTCCACTAAGGAACAGCAAGCCTAGCAGTAAAGAGCAGCGAGAAGGCGGGTGGTAAGGAGCAAGGGGTCCCGGACTGCAAGAGGGCGCAGGCCGGGCTGAGGGTACCCTTCCCCCCACCAATTCGTGCACTGGGCTTCTAGTATTTTTATAATATATCTTTGTTATATTTTCATTAAACATTATAAAAAATTAGTTCATGCCCTATGATGCTTAATTTAAATTAACCATGATACTCATATTGATTTTTTCTCTTTAAATTTATAAGATTCCAGACAAAACTCTTGCCATGTATAACTACATATACACAACTAAAACCTGAAGTAAACTAAGACACTTGAAAGAAACTTGGCAGTCAGATTTGGTGGATCTACTGTGTTGGCTCATTTTCCTCTAATTAGAAACACTCTGGGAAAATCCTTAGGGGGGGAATTACTATGGATGACAAGAAGTGATTCTGCTTTGGCTATCCAGGCCTTGTCTTCTCAATTAATTATAACCACGCTGGGGAAAGTGTGACTCCTGGGGCAATTAACATACTCTTTGGACAAAAAGAGTAAAGAAATCAGCAAAATTATGATGATTGGGTGACCTAAAACAGAGAGGTACTAACTTATTATTAAACATTGTTCTGAAAATAAAATGTATTAAGGGGAGAGAAAATAGTTCTGATGTATAGATAGTTATAGATCAAATTGTTTTACCATCAAAAGAAGATGTCTGACAGTGGGTGGTGAAGGCTTGGGGGGGGAGAGGGCAATGGGGGGAGAAAAAGGGACATATCTAATACTTTCAGTGATAAAGATTTATTTTTAAAAAGAAAATGTTGTTTGAAAGATTCTATCAGAAAAATAATATTTTAAATAACAGAAGGCTGTTGAGGAAGGCAAAATAAGGGGCTTAGAGTTTGTCTACTCCCAAAGAAAGACACAATTCCTCCATTTCAGCCCACTTTAAATGCAGGTAAGATCAAGAGATGAAATTTTCTAGATGCTGATCCTGACTCCATCACTTACTAGCTATGTATCTTTGAGAAAGCTATTTAATCATCTTTCCTCAGAGTCCTCATCCATAAAACAATGATCGCATTACTACTTACCTTTAAGGGCTGTGAGAACTGAGTGAGATAATCTATGAAAGGCATTTTTTATAATGATGTCCAGTGGGTAGTAATTTCTATAAAAAAGTACTGGCTACATTTAGTGCTATTTCTGGAAAGTGTTTACATAGTCCAACTCATCTCTTGCTCCTTCCTCCTCATCACTCACCCACCATTTCATTCATGTAGGTATCCTCTCTACCCCCAGGCCCCATGCACTTTACTCTTCTGTCTCCAGGTGTGTTTATACCTAGAATTGCCATGAGAAATTACCACAAATGAGGTGCTTAAAACAATGGAGAGTTACTGTCTCATAGTACTGGAGATTGAAGACTAGAAGTCTGAAATCAAGGTTTCAGCAGACTTGGTACTTTCTGAAGGACGTGTTGGAGAATCTGCTCCTTGCCTCTCTCCTGGCTTCTGACAGTTGCTATACTCCTTAGCATTCCTTGGCCTGTGATGCATCATCACTCCAATCTCTGCCTCCTTCATCACATAGCATTCTCTCCCTGTTTGTGTCAGTGTCCAAATTTCTCTCTTCTTGTAAGCACACTAGTCATTGGATTAGGACCCACCCTAATCCAGCATTACTTTATTTAGCTTGATCATATCTATAAAATCCTATTTTCAATAAGGTCACGTTCAGAGTTACCAGTAATTAGACTTGAAGATATCTTTCTTGAGGACACAATTTAATGCATAACACTATTTTTCGCTCCAACAGGTTTTCATTCCTGTAATTCTCCCTTTTATCAGCATTCTGTATTTCTTGTCTTTCCATCCTTCATAATCTTTTAAATTTACTTTTTCATTAAATTTATTAGGGTGACATTGGTCAACATGAACATATATGTTTCAGATGTGAGTTCTATGTTACAAGAGCTGTATATTGTACTGTGTGCCCACCACCCAAAGTCAAATATTCTCCTGTCAGCATATATTAGGACCCCCTTCTTTCCTCACCCCCTTCCCACTGACAACCACCGCACTGTGTTCCCAGGTTTCAGTTTTATATCCCACATGAGTGAAATCATATGGTTCTTAGCTTTTTCTGACTAACTGATTTCACTTAGCATAATGTTCTCAAGGTCCACCCATGTTGTTGCAAATGCCTCTGTTTCATCCTTTCTTATGGCTCAGTAGTATTCCATCGTATGTATGTAACACATCTTCTGTATCTAGTCCTCTATCACAGGGCACTTTGGTTGTTTCTATGTCTTGGCTAACTTACTTTTTAAAGTAACCCCATCTACTACTGCAATCACCTCTGTGTGTTGCCATGCATGAACTTAATGTATCTGGTATCTTAGTTCTGTCTGCCAAACTAGACTTTGAACTATTAAAAAAGCAAGGATCTTAGGACACTTCTCATTTCCCTCATAGTACCCAGAACTCTTGTGGGCAGAGAGGGGACCTTTTATAAATATTACTGCTAAATTTATTACTTTGTTAGTTTAATAAATGTAGCTATATGTATTGTTTGCTTCTGTTTATAAAATAATTTGGGGGATTAAGGTTGTGTCTTAATTATGATCTTTATTAGACCAGCAAAATTAGCTTAAGAGCACTTTCATAAGCCATTTTAATAAAAAGCAAAGTCTTTGATCCTTGTTCAAAAGAAACATTATCTAGTTGGGAAGATAAAAATAAAACGATTAAAGGGAAAGAGTTTTTATGTACTCTGGCACTGTACAGTAATTACAAACTCATATAAATTCTGACACTGAACTAACAAGAAAATAAGGCAACACATCATAAGGAGCTAATATTATATGGGAACACTATAAGGGCAAAGTAGGGAAAAAGAAATCAATGTTTTAAACATAAAACTCCTTTTGGATATCTTGTGGATTTAGGGTGTGTATGCTAATTTCCTTTTGTTTCAGTTAATTCACACAAAAAGATGTTAATTTCATTTTATTGCTTCACAATTAAATAATGTCTTATCATTTAGGGGTTTTGCAGTGTCTTTCTAATCCATTCAGAGTGAGTGACAGAAAGCTGCTTTACTTACATAAATATCATATAACATCACAGACCCTGCAAGGCCTTGACACAAAGTCATAACAACAGAACTTGAAAGCTCAGGACCAGAGGAAACCTTCCTGACTGTTCCCTGTGAGGACTGCTCTGACTAAAGAATGTCAGCCCGTATATTACAGCTGAAAGCTGTCCGTCTGATGTTTTAAACCAGTGGTACTCGTTCTGTTGGGCCACACAAGGTCAAGTTTAATTAATCCGTCTCCCTCAGGACAACCCTTCAAAGAGTTGAAAGCAGTGATCAGTCTCACTGCATTTTCCTTCTCGGGAGCTTAAGCCATGTGACATGCCATCAAGACTCTCCCTCCTGCTCACGCTCGCCTGTGTGCCCCACCTTGTCTATCACCCTGCTAAAGGGTGATGCCCAGAACTGTGTCACTTTCAGGTGCCCACTGACAGCCACAGCATAGTCACAGCAATAAGGACCCAGAAGCATCTCATGCCTCTTCCCTGTCCCCACAGTGTGAGCCTCAGTCTTTACTGCAGAGAAACTGGCCTCCTTCCTAGACCACTTACAACTACAATCCTCACACTTGGCTATTTCCTTCATAATGAAATTGTGATTTAGCATAAGAGCACTACCATAATTAAGATTTCTGTCGGCCCTCTATTTTCAAACACCAATAAAATCCAACCCCTTAGGAAGACAGGGGAGTACAGATGCAGGGAGGGAAAGAACATGCGACCATTTTTACATGTTCACTTTTCATTACCAAATTTTTATTGTGTCCCACCCCCCTCCCCAAGATATGAGGCACCGTGAGGACAGTGGTTAAATAAAACCACACACTTTTTTTAAAGCAGACACGCTCCCTGCCTTTACTGCATATTTAACATGAGGAAACTATGAAATATTTAAGAGAAAAGTGTAAAATGACAGTATCCACCAGCAAGTAAATATATCATCAGTATGCACAAAGTAGGAGGCAGAGCCTAAAGAAAAATATACCTTCTAGTTGAGCGGTTCTCAAATAGGGGTGACTTTTCTCCTCCTAGGGGCATTTGGCCACATCTGGAGACTTTTTTTTTTTGTCACAATTAGGAGGCAGAGAGCCACTACTAGCAACTAGTGGATAGAATCCATGGATGCTGCAAAAAATTCTACAATGCACAAGACAACTGCACCCAACAAAAAATTCTCCAGCCCAAATGTCAATAGTTCTATAGATTATTAAAAAAAAAACCAAAAAAAAACCCACTAGCTTTAGCCTGAAGATTATAATCAATGCCAGAAAACCTGAGCATGGCAGCTTCTACTCTCATTACTGCTGTAGTCCTTTTCACTTGAAACTATCAGAAGAAAGGAAAGTATTTCTTCAGCCCCTGTGAGCAGGCAACCCATCCCTGTCCTGACCCAATGCTGAGTATAGGCTCCTGGAAGACAAGACACAGAGTCCAAGGCTTCCTGGGAGCTTGTCCTGACGCCACATCCCCGTGAGTCCAGCACCTGTCTGCACCTCTGTTTATATCACAGCTGTACACTGACATGTTTATCTCTTATAAGGCTACACGCTTCTGCAGGGGAGGCCTTCTCTCACTCATCTTTGGATCCTTAGGGTCTGTAACTGTTGATGAATGAAGCATATGAGGGGCAAATCATAAGGAATGCTTTGCTTTAGTCACCATGTGATTAAATCAATGAGGCATGTTCTGTTTGAACCCTCAAGGATGCATGAAGGAGCATAAAAATGGGTTGTCATCTACACCCTTGCATCCCAGATTCTGGCATTACCATGTATCCCTAATAAAAAGTTAGGCTTGTTATTCTTTTCATGTAGAATTAAAACTAAATGAGATGTCTGTATGAATTACCAAATCTCCTTCAGGAACGCCTGATCTTTTACGTGATTGCCTAGTGCCATTTAAGGTAACTGCTATTTTTAGGTCACTGAATATATTTATCTAATACTTGATTTGTGGCTTTTTTCATTGGAAGTCTTCCCTCTCTTTTTCAGTGGTTAATGTGCCTAAAAATGGTTTTTAATATTTGTTTGAATAGTCTCCTAACATTTTACTCCCACATAGTTCAATAGTCATAAAAAAGGCTGTCATTTAAAAATACTTCCTTCTGTGTGCAAACATCTGGCTACCCACTTAGTGTTTGAAATAAATAGGAATTATTTGACTCTGTTTTGGCATGAGATTGGGTAACAGCTTACAACCCCAGCTTCTATTCCCAAATGTGGTTGCTGTTCGTTACTGATCAGAATTCACTGATGAGAACTCAGGAGTTTAATTTAGTACAGCATACTCTTGCCTCCTAAAATTCATATTTAAGTGTTTGGCACTGCTTAGCCACATGGTAAATGAAATCAGAAACACTGAACATGGTTCTTGGTATTAGACATAGGGAAGGCAAGAAAAAATGTCAAGTTTGGATTCTGAGGTTGTGACATCCTGAAAATTACAAACTGCTTAAAAATATGCCTCAAATTGAGAGAGGAGGAGACAAAGAGAATCTACTGAGCATTGCTGACGACACTTTTGCATACTGTCGTCATTGCAGGTTCACCAATGAAGTTAGTCCGCTGGCATCATTTACACTGGTCTCTGTTTAATAGAATCTCATTGGAATAATATTGACACAGTTCAGGCAAGTTTTACTTAATTCACAATGATCCCTAAATGGGATGAACCCATTTGTGGCAGAGACTGGTTAATGACCAAACCTATCTCCTCCTCTTCTGGGACTATCAGGTCTACATTTCTCAACCTACCAGTGGAGGAGGACTATCACCAGGTTTAGGCCAATGTGAGTTAAGATGATGTATGTCTCAAGCTGTGAGTCATGGTCTTTCCCCCTCTGCTGGCTTAATGCAGAAAAGCAGTGTCACCTTAGAAGTCCATGTTAACAGAGGCAGAGCCAAAGGGCAAAAGGGACCTGGATCTTCAAATCTCTGCTGGGAGGAGAGCTGCCAGATGACCATGAACACTCATTTTGACTCCTTATGGAAGTCTTACAGAAATAAATTATTATGTCAAGTTACTAAGATTAGGGGGTTTATTTGTAGCAGCTAACATGATCTTAACTAATGCACAATCTCTCTTATAAACATTATCTAGAGAGATTAAGGGGAAAGTAATATTTACAAAGGGATGCAGTAGACAATAGAGATTCAGTTATTAATTCACTCTTCAACAAATACTAAGTTCCCACCATTTGTGTGTTGTTATTCTAGGAACCAGAGATAGAGAAATGAGTAAAACCCACAGCATACCCATCTGCATGAAGCTTCTATTCTAACGGAAGACAGACAAAGAAAAGTAAGTAAAACATCTAGTATCTCAGAGAGTAAGTGATGTAGTAAAAAATATATTTTTAAACAAGGGAGTGACCCTGTGGAGGAGAGCAGCAGGTAGGAATATAACTGATCCTGACAGATCCATGCCTAGCCTATGGTTAGGGAAGGCCACTGTTTCATACAGGGAAAAACGCATAATTAGGGTCATCTTGATAGTGCAGGGCAGGAGGTGGTTGTAAGTGCCATGAAGTGCCATGGATGGGCTAGGCAAGCAGGAACACCCCAAGAGTTTAGGATCCATCTCCCATCTGGATCATCCCAGAATACAGTGCTCTATAAGGATGTTTATACCTTTAATAACAAGGGGAAGAAAATATGTTTATATAGAATACAGATTTGCAAGCTAGAAAGAGAAACTGAGAGCACTAAAATCTTCTGCCTCAAATGTTTACCTTATACTTTTTCCCATCCACATGAAAGCTAAAAAGTATACATAGAACTGAAGGATAAAAATTTTCAAAGGAAAATATAGTTATAATTCAGAACTACATTAAAAATAATACTACAGCAATGGCACCACATTAGTCACAGTTTCTACTGATCATAAGAATTAAGATCAGAAGCAAAAAAAGGGACTTAATATTCATGTACACTTTGCTTTAAGAAAACAGAATACATAATAACTAAGTCCATATTTTAAAAAACAGAAAAGATAACTTAGGGAGTAATTTTCGTGTTAAAAATGAAAGGATTGATTTCTCTAGAAGAGTTACTTTGATTAGTTGAAACACGAAATTAATTTTCAGTGGGTGTCTATCCCAACTGTATAAAAACATGCCACTCTAAGGACTTTTCTGGACAAAAAGGGAATCCTTCTTAGTATGAAACATTTTATATGAGGATTTGGAAAAGTACTGAACAGGAACACATTCCAAAATCATTCACATTTGTCTCATGTAAGGACAGCACACAAAGAAATATATATTTCTTTTTTTTAATACGATATAGCTATTTTAGATATTCACATAATATGGTGAAATGAATATTCTCAAACATTTATTTTAATAAATATGTACCATGTAAAATATGCAAAATATTTCTCCATTGTAAGAACAGTTACTGGAAACTACACTCTTGGGAACAGCCATTATCATCTGATATGCCAACCAATAAGAACAAAGCAAAGTCAACCAAAGTGACTTGAGTGATGCTGTGATTATAAATTAACTTCACACATGTGTAGAATAGAGAATGATACCAGCTATTAAGCCTACAGTTATGAACTGTAGTAGAAGATAAGGTAGCAATTTATAAACAATAGAAATAAATTTAAAAAATTAAATCGTCTGTGGCTAGTGAATAAAAATAAAATATTAAAGTAATATCCACTGAAAATGTTTACAAAATGAAAAGCACAACCCAGCTTGTGTTTATCAGTGGTTGAGCATCCACCCAGGAACCAAGAGATTGAGGTTTGATTCCCAGTCAGGGCATAAGCTGGCATTGTGGGCTCCATCCCCAGAAGGGGGCATGCAGGAGGCAGTGGATCAATGATAAAGGGTGTCCCAAAATTCACGCAAGAAGTAATTTTGATAGAAATCACAGGTTTATAATTAAAAATTTTAAATTTTTTATTGATTCATAAAGTATACAGTATAGGGTTATG